>NC_061514.1:185408968-185459235 GCF_022539505.1 Lolium rigidum
TAAGCCGGCGGCCGGCAAGAACCGACCGCCCCCAGCCCGAAGATGGAGATTCCGAAGCTCTAGGGGTAAGCTCGGCGGCAGCCGGCAAGAACCGACCGCCCCCGACCGAAGATGGAGATTTCGAAGTAAAAGAAAAAGCCGGCGGCAGCCGGCAAGAACCGACCGCCCCCAGCCCGAAGATGGAGATATCGGAAAATCAAAGTTTCTCGCCGCCGACTCGCCAACCTAAGCCTGGCAGCCGACGGCCGAAAGCCGGCAAAGGGAAAGGCATAAGATAAAAGACTCACCCGCCAAGCCGCCGTCGAGCGCGCTAATTTCCTCCACCCACCGCTTGGCGGTGGCCGACAGCTCATTGGACTTGGTGGTCACCTTTTTTTTTTTTTGAGGGAAGGACTTGGTGGTCACCTGTTCACGAAGCGCAAGCCGTTGCCGCTCCACCTCCTCCAGCCGCTTGCTCAGGCCCTCCAGCTTCTCCTCCCCGTCCTTCTTGAGGGCGGCAAGTTCCTTGAGATGGTTAGCCTCAAGCTGGTGCAGCCGTTTCAGCTCCCCATCAGCCACCTTCAGCTTGGCGACAGCAGCCTGGTTCACTTCCTCGCTTACGGCGCATTGGGCACGAGCGACTCGGAGATCCGACTCCAGCTGCGGGACCCGGGCGGCCTCAGCTGCAAGCCGGCAAAAACAAGCCATCAGTAAAAAAGAAACCTAACAGAAAAAGAGCAAATTAAAAGAAAGAAAGCCTCACCCTTGACAGCCTCCAGCTCGCGGGCCAAGCCGGCCCGCTCAATCTTGGCCTTGTGGTAGCTAGTCACCACTTTGTTATACAAAACGGTGCGTCGCTCCGCAACCACCTGAAAGAAACAATCAGATATCTAGACGAAACCCGGACCGGCTCCAAGCAGCCGGCCCATGCCTCGGAGGGCTACCAGGATAACAACAGAATTGCAAAAATGAGAAGACACATACCTTGTCAGCATCCTCCAGCGTTGCCAGCTGGGCAAGGGTCTCGGCGGCCTTGGCTTTGAGGCTGCCACGGAAGCCGGAGAAGAACAGCTTCATGGGCGCCACGCCTGGCTGCCCCTCCCGACTGGTCACCTCGCAGGCATCCGCCTGGTGCCACGCCGCCTCCATGGTGCCAGCCGAGCCCAGGCTAGAGTCGGAGGCGGACGCCACGTTAAGCAGTCGGGCGCCTTTGGCCACGTGGAGGCCTTTAGATGGGTCCGACGGGCCCTCCATCCTCACCAGCGCTCGGGAGCCGGCGTCCTTGGCACGTGCCGGCTCGTTCCTGGCCGGCTCCTCCCTCGTCGGCTCCGAAGATGGAGGCGGCGCGGTCGAAGCAGTCGGCCCGGTGGGAGCCGTCGCCTCCGGCGCCTGAGGCGCTCCCTCCGGGCTGCTCTCCAGCACCACAACGTTGGGCGCGGGCCCGCCGACTCCGGTCGCGGGCGGCGCAGCCCCGCCGGCTCCAGGCTCCGGTCGCAGGCGGCATGCCCCTCGCCGGCTCCGGCCGCTCGCTCCACAAACGGGGCACGGCGCGGAAACATGTCATCTATGGTCGGCCGGCGCGCCGACCGACCCTGGACACCGCCGCCGGCGCCGCGAAGGCGCAGCTGAAGAAGACGCCCCGCGAGCAGGCGGCGTAGCCGCGGCGGCACGACAACAGCGAGGCGGCGCGCGCGCGCGTCGAGGGCTGCGGGGTTGGCTCCCTCCTCTGCCGCTGAAGCGGCGACGTGATGGGAGGAGCCTGCCGAGAGCCGCCGCCCTGGGTAAACTTTATTGGAGCCCTAGTTGAACAAGCAAGAAAAGATAAGTACAAAAAGGAAGGAAAGAAAAGGAATCAAACAACAGAGAAAAAAGAACTTACCCGGCTTGCTCCGGAACCCTCTTGGGCGCCTGCCGGCGTTGCTTTGGCCTTCGCCTCCACCGCAGCCGTGGACCCGCCGATGGCCCGCTTCTTCCCCTTAGGCGCGGAAGTCGCCGTGCCCGCAGGCGGCCTCGTGCGCAGAGGCACCGCAGGGATCGGCCCCGTGCCGGACTCCGCCGGCTCCGCCTGCGCCTGCTCCTGCTCCTGCTCATGTTCCGGCGAGGGCGGCGGATTATGCTCCCCCTGGCCGCCTTGGTCCGGCACCTCCGGCAGATCGTCGTCGCCGGCTTGGTCGCCGGCTGGGTCGGCCGGATCGACATGATCCGGCGTCCAGATCTTGGTCGCCATGTCGCCATCCTCAATGCCTTGGCGGGTGAAAAGCTGAAAGCAAAACAAGATAAATGTCAAGTCGGCCATGCAGCCGCAAGCCGGAAGACGGCCAAAACATCAAACTTACCAATTCAGGCGGCTGCTCCCGGTCGTAGGGTGGCAGCCCCCAATCCCAGTTGTCCGGCATGTTAGCCTTGGTGATGTTGTTCACCCGGCGAGCAACCTGGGACTTGGTGAGCTCCGCCTTCGACGTCCGGGTCGGGTCAAGCCGGCCGGACATATGCCCGATCTTGTGGACGCGCCACTGGAGCGGTATAACCCGGCGCATGACGTAAGTGCAGAGGAGGTCCTCGGCGCTCAGCCGGCCTCCCGTGACGCACTCCCCCAGGAAATCCCACAGGAGGTTCACCTCCGCGTCCGGGTCCGCCGACTTGGGGTTGTGGCCCCAGTTGAGCCGGTTGACTGGCGGAGCCGGGTTATATTCCGGCAGGTTGAGCCGGTCGAAGGCCGGGCTTGCGTTCCGCACATAAAAAAAGGACATCTGCCAGTTCTTCACAGAATCCACAGTCGGGATCCGTGGGAAAGACGTACCCGTGCGAGGATATATGGAGGCGGCGCCGCAGGTCCTCAGATGGCCTTCGGTCGTCTGCGCCTTGATGTAGAAGAGCCGGCTCCAGAACTCCACATCCGGCCACAAGCCGGCGTAGCCTTCCATGAAAGCCACGTAGCAGCTGAGGAGGATGATGGCGTTGGCCGGCAGGTGGTGCGGCTGCAGGCCAAAGAAGTCGAGAAATCGGCGGAAGAAGTTCGAAGCCGGCAGGCCCAACCCACGGTCGAGGTGCGCTCCGAAGACCACACGCTCGCCGGGTTCCGGCTTGGGCTCCATCTCCGTGCCCGGCGCCCTCGTAGTCACCCCCGCCGGGATGCGGCGGAGGCGCACGAGCCGCTCGATGTCGTCCTCCCGCATGTAGGAGCCCCTCCAAGAGCCGCTTGGTTGAGCCATTGAGGACGAGGAGGAAGAAGAAGTCCACGAGAGGCGAAAGGGCGAAGAGGAGCCGCTCCTCGCCGGAGGAGATCGCGGTGGAGAAGAGCGCGCCGTCGACACGCGCGGCCCCGTGGCGCCGGATTGGCGGAGTTGCGGCGGTAGCTCGGCGGAGGAACGTCGGGGCGATCGCTCGCCGAAGTTCGCCAGGGAAACGGTGGAGTATCCGCGCCGGAATGGTGGAGAGCTCGAACGAGAGAAAAGGGCGAAGTGGGAGCGCGAGGAAGAAGAAGACGCCTCGATACCACTCCGGTGGCATTTATAGCCGCCCGACGCGCCAGTTGCGTGGCCACGTGGCGATCGTGGGCCGCGATGGGGATTTACTGCAGCCATAACTGCCCCCACGACGGCTGCGGTTACCGAAAACTGCCGCGCCACTTCCTCACGACCGCACCGGATCCGGAGGAGACATTGATGTGACCAGACGAAACGGCAACAGGAGCCAGCCGTCAGACCCGTCAAGTCGGGCGCAAGGCCCAAGGCGGCGGAAACTCCGGCGCTCCCAGTCGGAGCCGGACATTAAAATCAAGCCAGCTCCAAACTCTCCTAACAAGGCGGAGACATCATCAATACTTGTAAAAAAGCAAAAGCTGCAGAAGCGAAAATGACGGCCGGCTAGAAGCAGCCGGACGGGGCAAGCCGGATGAGGGCGCAGCCGGCTGAATGGAAATTCTCAGTCGGCCTCTCCAAGGGCCGCCCAACACATTCAGAAGATCTAAGAGCCAGGGAAACCTGCCTAGGTCCCTCTTAACGCAGGACCTTGCCAGCTTCGGGGGCTAATGTCGGGGGGAAGGTCCCGGGTAGGGCAATGGACGCGGAGCAGCCGGCTAGAGGTCAGCCGGCTCACGGCAAAGGCCGGCTGAGGAGCAGCCGGCTGGAGCCGTGGCCGGCTGGCTCTAAGTCCCAGTCGGCCTGGCTACGGCCATCTGCGCTGTGGCTGGGCCGGCTTCTACAAGCCATATCCGACTGGGGTCTATACCTCAGACCGACTCGAGGCTGGCGAGTCTTGCATGAGAAGGAACTGGGTAGGTGGTCCGGGTTCAAAGGTCCACGCTGACCTCACTTACCGTAAAGCACGGGGCACTGTAGAGTAACAGCGCCACGCGGCGGGCAGGCCATCATCGCCTACGACGGTCCGTACCGGCTACAGGGCATGATGGCGACAGGGACATCTCCTCGCCATGCCGCTGACTCCCTCTGGCGGACGGGACAGGCCACTACGCCTCAACGGCTCCATGACGTCAACGCCTCGGGAAGGAGCGGAAGCCGGAGCCGGCCAAGCCGGCCGGTAGACCATAGGGACTTCTATGTAAAGTGCCAGCGCCTATATAAGCTGGGCTACCCCCCTCGTGCGGGGGACGATCGATGATTCTTACTTCATTCTAGTCTTTGCGCTGCCCTGTGAGAGAGACTTTCGTCTACCTTAGCCTCCCAGGGGCAGCCGGATACAGCTCTAGGAGCACCATTGTACTGTGATATCATCATATACACACATAGCAGGAGTAGAGGTGTTACCTCCATCGGAGGGCCTCGAACCTGGGTACGTCGCCGTGTCGCTCGTGCCCATACCCGCATCCGGATACCGCCGTGAGTCCACTAGGAACCACCTCGATTAGCCACCCTATGGCATATGCCGTGACGATACCACGACACAAGCATCCCCAAGGTTAGTTCCTACTCGCCCTCGAGTAGGTAAACGATAACAAGAATAATTTCTGAAGTGACATGCTACTTACATAATCTTGATCATACTATTGTAAAGCATATGAGATGAATGCAGCGATTCAAAGCAATGGTAAAGACAATGATGAGGTCTAAGACCCCGTGTGTGGCCCGATCTCGCGGATTGACTTCGAAATCAAGGGGAGAGATGGGAGAACGCGAGGAACACGAAGAACACGACGAGCACGAGGAACTCCGAGACTCACGCACGCACACCAACCCGGTACACCCGATGCTTACCTCCGTGGCTCGATGGACCACGCCAATAGAATCTCCGAGGAAGAGGCACGTGGCAGAATTCCCGGAGGGAGATTGGGGTTGGAGAGGAAGAGCTTGGTGAAAGAGAGAGAGTAACTAGTACTAGAATCTCCTTCAACAAGATCAAAATCAACAACCAAGGTGCCTTGATTACAGAGGGATGATACCCAAGGGAGACTAAGCTCAAAGGTAGGTTTGAGTTCAAAACAAGTCTAAGGGGTAAAGGGGGACGTCCAGGGTACTTATATAGAGATACAAGACAACACGGGCCGAAAAGGTACAAGTGAAACCGGTTCGGGCCGAAAAGGCATCTTTAGTCGGACAGGCCGGTCAGGAGGCCGGTCAGACCGGACCTGGGACCGGACAGGCCGGTCGCCGACCGGGCCCTGGACCGGGCTGCAACCGGGCGGGGTGCCGGGGTTACTGGATGGCGCCCGGATGGCACCGGTTGAGAGGCCGGTCTGGGACCGGATGGCCCGGTCAGGAGGCCGGTCAACCGGATTCTGGACCGGCCGACCATCTTCTCTTCCTTGCGTTCTTCGGTCGACTTCCGGTCCAACTCCATGTCCATCTTCATGACCAGCTGCTCCTCTCCTCCTCTTGACCATGGCATGTCCTCCTCTCCGGTGTCTTGATGCGCCTTGTACCTAATGACACATAGCACATCGGCATGAGGTAGCATTCCATCCAAAGGGGTATCAAGATCAAGGGTGGTGAGGAGCGAGTTCACCTTATCATGTAGCGCTTTAATTCGAGCCCGAGTCATCGGTCCACTTGGGGGACTAGTTGGTCTTGATGTAGTGTCGTCGGTGAGCGGGGCTACATCAGACAATGAGTAAACAACTGAATCATATAGCAAAGACCTTTCATGAATAATACTTTCAAGACAAGCATCAATAAGTCTTGCATAAGAGTTACTCATAAAGCAATAAATTCTTAGTAAAAAGCTTTGAAGCAACACAAAGGAACATATAAGTTTCAGCGGTTGCTTTCAACTTCAACATGTATATCTCATGGATAATTGTCAACACAAAGTAATATAACAAGTGCAATAGGTAAACATGTAAGAATCAATGCACACAGTTGATACAAGTGTTTGCTTCTAAGATAGAAAGAATAGGTAAACTGACTCAACAATAAAGTAAAAGAAAGGCCCTTCGCAGAGGGAAGCATGGATTACTATATTTGTGCTAGAGCATTTCATTTTGAAAACAAGAAACAATTTTGTCAACGGTAGTAATAAATCACATGTGTTATGTATAATATATCCTATAAGTTGCAAGCCTCATGCATAGTATACCAATAGTGCCCGCACCTTGTCCTAATTAGCTTGGATTAACATGGATTATCATTGCATAGCATATGTTTCAACCAAGTGTCTCAAAGGGGTACCTCTATGCCGCCTGTACAAAGGTCTAAGGAGAAAGCTCGCATTGGATTTCTCGCTTTTGATTATTCTCAACTTAGACATCCATACCGGGACAACATAGACAACAGATAATGGACTCCTCTTTAATGCATAAGCATTCAACAACGGATAATATTCTCATAAGAGATTGAGGATTGATGTCCAAAACTGAAACTTCCACCATGATTCATGGCTTTAGTTAGCGGCCCAATGTTCTTCTCTAACAATATGCATACTCAAACCATTTGATCATGAAAATCGCCGTTACTTCAGACAAGACGAACATGCATAGCAACTCACATGATATTCAACAAAGGTGTAATAGTTGGTGGCGTCCTCAGAAACATGGTTACCGCACAACAAGCAACTTATAAGAAATAAGATACATAGCTACATATTCTTCACCACAATAGTTTTTAAGGCTATTTTCCCATGAGCTATATATTGCAAAGACAAAGGATAGAATTTTTAAAGGTAGCACTCAAGTAATTTACTTTGGAATGGTAGAGAAATACCATGTAGTAGGTAGGTATGGTGGACACAAATGGCATAGTTTTTGGCTCAAGGATTTGGATGTACGAGAAGAATTCCTCTCAATACAAGGCTAGGCTAGCAAGGTTGTTTGAAGCAAACTCAAGTATAAAACGGTGCAGAAAAACTTACATATGAATATATTGCAAGCATTATAAGACTTTACATCGTCTCCTTGTTGTTCAAACACCTTAACCAGAAAATATCTAGACTCTAGAGATCAATCATGAAAACCAAATTTTAACAAGCTCTATGTAGTTCTTCATTAATAGGTGCAAAGTACATGATGCAAGAGCTTAAACATGATCTATATGATCACAACAATTGCTAAGTATCAAATTATTCAAGACATTATACCAATTACCACATGCAGCATTTTCTGTTTCCAACCATATAACAATGAACGAAGCAGTTTCAACCTTCGCCATGAACATTAAAAGTAAAGCTAAGAACACATGTGTTCATATGCAACAACGGAGCGTGTCTATCTCCCACACAAGCATGAATTTATTCAGAGAATGAAAATAACAACACGAAAATAAAAGCACACAGACGCTCCAAGTAAAGCACATAAGATGTGACCGAATAAAAATATAGTTTCAATAGAAGAAACCTGATAAGTTGATGAAGAAGGGGATGCCTTGGGCATCCCCAAGCTTAGACGCTTGAGTCTTCTTGAAATATGCAGGGATGAACCACTGGGGCATCCCCAAGCTTAGACTTTTCACTCTTCTTGATCATATATCATCCTCCTCTCTTGACCCTTGAAAACTTCCTTCACACCAAACTTCTCATAAACTTCATTAGAGGGGTTAGTACTCAAAAAAACTTTAATCCACCTTGGCCTGGTAGTGACACATTGCAAGAACTCAATAAAACATTAGCTACAGCTCTCCATGTGTAGAAAGCCTCACTTAAAGTCCACAAGAGACAATGCAAAAACAGAGACAGTAATCTGTCAAAACAGAACAGTCCAGTAAACACGAATTTTTAAGAGGTACTTCCGTTGCTCAAATCAGAAAACTCAAAACTAAAGAAAGTTGCGTACATATCTGAGGATCAATCACGTAAATTGGCAGATTTTTCTGAGTTACCTACAGAGAATCTTACTCAAATTCGTGACAAGAAGAAATCTGTTTCTGCGCAGAAATCCAAATCTAGCATCAACCTTCTATTAGAGACTTCACTTGGCACAACATTGCAATAAAATAAAGATAAGGAGATGTTGCTACAGTAGTAACAACTTCCAAAACACAACAAAACAGTAGCAAAATAAAGACATGGGTTATCTCCCAAGAAGTGCTTTCTTTATAGCCATTAAGATGGGCTCAAGCAATTTTAATGATGCATGCTCTCATAAGAGATAAGAGTTGAAGCAAAGAGAGCATCAAAAAGCAAGATATCGAAACAAATTTAAGCCTAACCCACTTCCTATGAAAAGGAATCTTGTAAATAAACAAGTCATGTAGGCATAATGCAACAAGCATAGGAAAACTAGACAAGCGCAACTTCAAGATTTTCAGCATATAGAGAGGTGTTTTAGTAACATGAAAACTTCTACAACCATATTTTCCTCTCTCATAATGATTTTCAAGTAGCATCATGAACAAACTCAACAATATAACTATCAAATGAAACATTCTTATCATGAGTCTCATGCATAAAATTATTACTACTCCCAACATAAGCATAGTCATTCTTATTAATTGTAGTGGGAGCAAATTCAACAAAGTAGCTATCATCAAATATAGGAGGCATATTGTAATCATAATTAAATTTATCCTCCATAGTAGGCGGCACCAGAAGACCACTATCATTATAATCATCATAAATAGGAGGCAAAGTATCATCAAAGAAAATTTTCTCCTCAATGCTTGGGGGACTAAAAATATCATGCTCATCAAAACCAGCTTCCCCAAGCTTAGAACTTTCTATATCATTATCAACAATGGTGTTCAAAGCGTTCATACTAATATTACTACTAGCATGCAAATAAGGTTCCATAGGTTTTTTAATTTTCGCATCAAACAATCCATGTCTTAACTCAGGAAATAGTTTAAAAAGCTCACAGCTTGTTTTCCATTATGCCTTACTAGTGTTTAACAAGAAACAAAAAGATGCAATTGCAGGATCTAAAGGAAATAGCTTCGAGCACTCACACACCGGCAACAGTGCTAGGAAATAGCTTAGTAGTCGGAGGATGTGAATACCTTTCACCTTACCTCCCCGGCAACGGCGCCAGAAAATAGCTTGATGTCTACGCACGCTTCTATTCCTGTAGACAGTGTTGGGCCTCCAAGAGCAGAGGTTTGTAGAACAGCGAAGCATGTTTCCCTTAAGTGGATCACCCAAGGTTTATCGAACTCAGGGAGGAAGAGGTCAAAGATATCCCTCTCAAGCAACCCTGCAATCACGATACAAGAAGTCTATTGTGTCCCAAACACACCTAATACACTTGTCAGATGTACAGGTGCACTAGTTCGGCGAAGAGATAGTGAAATACAAGTAGTATGGATGTATATGAGTGGTAATAGCAATTTGAATAAAATATGGCAGCGAGTAAACATGCAACGTAACGATAGAATAAACGGAGATTCGATGTTTGGAAATAAGGCATAGGGATCATACTTTCACTAGTGGACACTCTCAACATTGATCACATAATAAAACCACTCTACACTCTCTTGTTGGATGACAAACACCATTAATTGTGTAGGGCTACAAGAGAACCTCAATGCCGGAGTTAACAAGATCCACAACATTCGATGTTCATATTTAAATAATCTTAGAGTGCAAGATAGACCAACGCAATTATACCGAGTACTAACATAGCATGCACACTGTCAACATCAGCTATGAAAGGGGGAATAGATCACATCAATACTATCATAGTAATAGTTAACTTCATAATCTACAAGAGATCACAATCATAACCTACACCAAGTACTTCATGATGCACACACTCGTCAACATTACATCATGGAGGAGGAATAGACTACTTTAATAACATCACCAGAGTAACACATAGATGATATTCAACTAGATCACAAAGAGAGAGATGAACCACATAGCTACGGTAGAGCCCTCAGCCCCGGGGGAGAACTACTCCCTCCTTATCATAGGAGACAGCGATGACGATGGAGATGGCGGTGATGTCGATGGAGATGACTCCGGGGGCAATTCCCCGTCCCGGCAGGGTGCCGAAACAGAGACTTCTGTCCCCCGAATTGGAGTTTCGCGATGGCGGCGGCTCTGGAAGGCTTTCTGGTGTTTCGTCAATCCGTGTCGAAGATTTAGGTCACGAGGCAACTTATAGGCGAAGAGGCGGAGTCGGAGGGGCCACGGGGACCCACACACTAGGGGCGCGCCCCTCGGGCCGCGCCGCCGTGTTGTGTGGAGGCTCTGGGCCTCCCCTCTGGTCCCTCTTCGGTGTTCCAGAAACTTCTGGGAAAAATAAGATATTGGGCGTTGATTTCGTCCGATTCCGAGAATATTTGCTTTCTAGGATTTCTGAAACCAAAAACAACAGAAAACAGCAACTGGCACTTCGGCATCTCGTTAATAGGTTAGTTCCGGAAAATGCATCAAAACGATATAAAGTGTGAACAAAACATGTAGGTATTGTCATAAAACTAGCATGGAACATAAGAAATTATAGATACGTTTGAGACGTATCAGGATTCGAACAAAAGAATTACAAAATAAAAAATGTGTATTTTGTACAATATAATTCATATTGGGCTACATAAAATTATTTGCAATTCAAATATACATGAGTGTGACAATTATGGCCTAATTTAGACAAACTATGTTTTGGGGAAAATGTTTTGCAAAGGGGTTTGAGTGGAAAACCATGCATCTTCATAGCTACTAGTGATTCTGAGAAAGTGACAATTTGTGGTAAAACTTGATTTATCTATGTTTGGTAAGGTTTCCTAGGGGGCAGGTTGCGTATGAAGACTCCATGAGTAGGTGCCACTATGTTTTTTATTTTTTTATTTTTTTGCGCATGAAATGACTCAATTAGCTATGTTAATCTCATTTGTTGACTCTCTGTTGACCAGCTACTTGAGGGTAAAACTGAGTATATTTCACTTGCCATTATAAGTACTCAAGGGGAAAACTGAGTACAGATAAAATTTCTATATAAGGCCCGAGGTTATAACTGAGTACACCAAACGTCCTAGGGTTAGACTCGTGTCGCGGTGCACGCTGCAGCCGTGCATAGCGGACGCGTGTTGCGGTACACGCCACCTTCGTCTTTATAGAGCCCCTCTTTCTCTCCCTCGACGCTCGCCCACTCTCTCATTCTCACTGCAACCGCCTCTCCTGTCCCATCATCTTCTCCACATCAGAATAAAAAACCCCGAAGAAAACCGCCGGTGATGGAGAAGAATGAGATGCCCATTGTCGGTGCATCAGCCGCCGCCGCCCCCGTCCAGGCCACCGTCGCTGCTTCCAACGTAACCGCTGGTGCATCGGCCGCCGCCCCTGTCTAGGCCCCCGTGGTTGCTTCCAATGTAGCCGCCGCCCCCGTCCAGGCCCCCGTCGCTGCTTCCGATGTAGTCGCCGCCCCTGTCCAGGCCCCCGTGGCTCCTTCCAACGTAGATGCCGGTGCATCGGCCGCCGCCCCCGTCTAGGTCCCCGTCGCTTGGGACCCGTACGAACCAGTGCCGTACGTCGCACCGGAGAACCCCTACGACACCAGCATCGTCGACGACGAGCCGGAGGTAACCCTTTGTTCCCTTGTTCTTATCCCATTTCATCCCTTTTGTGTTAGATCTAGCGTTATTAGGGTTCGTCTATTCCTAGTTCAATCCTTTTGTGTTAGATCGTGCGTTATTATTGTTGTGATTTGCTTTTGTTTAAGATTCGGTTAACTTATGTGAGTAATCAATCCCATCCGGTTAATTTGTGCCGATGATGATGAATATTTGGGCACAAATTGATTCAGTATTTGGTCAGTGAACAATTGGTGTGTACGAATTTGTTGTGCATGATCTTTGGTTTACTGACTCAAATCCTAGATATAAGTGTGTCCAATGTAACTGAGGATACCTCTTTTATTCTTTCCCATATTATCATGCATGATCTTTTGTTCACTCTCTGTTCCATCATAGTTGCAATTGACTCCGTGTTTTTTGCACGATCTTTGGTGCTACGTGATAGGTGCAGAGCAGCGACGTCGACAGCGACGACGAGTCCTTCCACACCAAGACTCGTCACGTCCTCAGGAGGCTGCAGTCCGGCCATTACGATGGTCACTTTGCTACCAGCGTTTACAAGTGCCCCTTCTGCAACAAGAAGCACCGCGCCACCGACTTCAACTCTCTGGTGAACCATGCTGAATCCATTGGTAGATGCGGCGCTAGAGTTGGAACGACCGTGAACGTGCATGCGTTCATGGCCCAACACAAAGCACTTGGGATTCACCTGCGCAGCCTCCAAGCGAGTCACAGGCGCTACCTGGAGGCGTTGAACGTGCCTGTTGCACTCTCTGTATGTGACTACTCTATCTGTAGAGCAGCTTAAATTCATGTAAAATGTAGCTTATGTTGGATCTAGGGATCTATCAGTAGTACTGCTGGATCTGTCGTGAATATATCTATGCTATGTTGGCTGCTGTATGCAGCTTATCCTATATTTTCTCTGGATTTGTGCCCTAGATTTCCTACCTGATTGGGAAAAAACGAAGGAATAAAGAAATGAATGGCGTTAAAAAACAGAAGGAGAAGCTGCTCTAGATTTGCTACCAATTTGGGCAATCAAGAATGAATAAGATCGAGCGAGAGAGATGAAAAATGTGCATTGAAAACTGCTAATCTAGGCGAAAGATTAGAAACCACTCGTGCCCACGTCCCGGACCCACACGGCTCCACACGCTACGGTCCCACACGCTACGGCCCACTCTCCGCTCGTATGACCAAACCCGGTCTCGTCCTGTCCCACGGGGTCCCTTTTCACCAGCCCCACGCGACGCGGCCCCACACGACGCGGCCCCACACGTCAGCACGGAACGGTAAAATAAACGGGAATCCTCCCGTCTGAGCTCCTTCTGCGGGTTTCAGACAAGGGCATGTGGAAAACTGAGGAAAAACTAAGGAGCTGGGGAAAACTGAGGACAACTAAGGAACCGAGGGCACGAAAACAGAAATCCCTTTAAAGTATCCTCTCTTAAAGAAGTCATTCCTAACATGCATAAGCCCTTTCCAAAATTGTGAACCTGTTGGCTTAGGTTCAACTTGAGCCAGTGTTTTTTTCTTAAGTATTTGTTAAATAACAATTGCTGCCACATACCCTCCTCAGAAAGGAGGTTAAAAAGCCATTTGCTAAGTAGACACTTATTCTTTAGCTCAAGTACCTCAATACCAAGCCCCCCTTGATCCTTAGGTCTACATATAGTATTCCATTTCGATAATCTATATTTTTTTTTTGTTTTCATCAGATTGCCAGAAAAAATTAGATCGATAGTAATCTAGTCGTTACTGAACTCCAACTGGGATTTCCAAAAAAGAGAGCATAAACATCGGTAAACTCGTGAGTACAGAACTAATCAGTATCAACCTATCACCATACGATAGCATTTTGCTTCGCCCACATCCTAGTTTAGAGGCAAAACGACACTCAATGGGGTTCCACTCTGCATTTCTTAAAGTTCTATAATGTATCGGAATTCCCAAATGTTTGAAAGGTAGGGATCCAGACTCACACCCAAAAATATTTCTATATTGGTGTTCCATGTCTAAAGCCTTTCCAAAATAGAAAATTTCACTCTTATGAAAGTTGATTTTTAAACCAGATAACTGTTCGAAGATACACAAAATCAACTACATATTAATTGCTTTTGCAATATCATGTTCCAAAAACAAAATTGTATCGTCGGCATATTGGAGAATAGAAATTCCACCATCTATCAAATGTGGTATCAACCCCCCAACTTTTCCATCTTCTTTAGCTCTTGCAATCAGAATGGCTAACATGTCCGCAACAATATTAAAAAGAATTGGAGACAAAGGGTCACCTTGTCTCAAACCTTTCCTAGTTTGGAAATTATGTCCAATATCATCAATGACCCTAATTCCCAAACTCCCGCCTTGTACTTAATGTCTTATCCTATCACACCACACTGGATCAAAACCTTTCATTCGTAACACCTATTGCAGAAAATGGCCATTTAACTTTATCGTATGCCTTTTCGAAATCAATTTTAAAATTACCCCGTCCATTTTTTTCCTATGCAATTCATGTATAGTCTCATGCAGAACCACCACGCTCCCAGGATTAAAAGCCGTCTATGTTTGTCTAATAACTTTTTGCGCAACATCAGAAACCCTATTTGTGGCGACTTTAGTAAAAATTTTGAAACTAACATTCAATAAACAAATCGGCCTATGCTGCTGAATTTGTGTCGCATTTTATTTTTTGGGGAGGAGAGTTATAACTCCAAAATTGAGTTTATACAAAGGAAACTCCCCTTTTTGGAAGCACTCAAATAAAGCCATTAGATCCAATTTGATCACTTCCCAAAAATGTTGGTAAAATTCTGCGGGGAAGCCATCAGGGCCCGGAGATTTATTATGTTCCATCTGAACAACAGCCTTACGAACTTCCTCCATCGAGAAGTTAGCAATTAAGAGGCTATTCTCCTCCGCAGACAACTGCGGAAAATCATCAATTCTTTCTTCATCTAATGCGACCGAATTAGGGACCGGCTATCCAAACAAAGTTTTATAATATTCCGTAATGTACACTTTTAAATTTTCCTCTTGATCCAATTGATAAATTTTCTTTTTTCCTATGTTTACCATATGCAATGAGGTGAAAGTATTTAGTATTATCCCCTCCTTCTTGAATATATTTGACTTTAGCTCTTTGCGCCCATTTCATCTCTTCTTCCCGGCGCAATTTATTTAAATTATCATTAGCCATTTTTAATTCATTCCGCTCATCCCCTGACAGCGGTATAGTTTCTGCTTTGATGTCCAGTGCATCAATGATAAGTAAAAGCCTCTCCTTTTCTTTTTTATATCTCCCACTTCATTTTTTTGCCCAACCCCTTAAGAATCGCCGCAAATATCTAATCTTATTTTACCAAGTTTGGATAGGGGTTTTCCCAACAGGACCTTTAGCCCATTCGGATACAATTAAATCATAAAATCCTTCCTATTCTAACCAAGATAATTCGAATGAGAAATGCGTCTTATTCCCTATGTGTGCCTGACGACCAGCGTCTATCAGCAATGGCGTATGATCCGATCCAGAACGAGTCAAAGCCCGGACTACCAAAGGAAATTTTTGTTCCCATTCTACACTAGCAAGTACTCTATCCAATTTTTCATATGTAGGTGTTGATCTTCTGCTAGCCCATGTGTATTGTCTCCCAGACAACATAATTTCTCGTAAATTTAAATTTTCAATGATTGCATTAAAAATAAACAGCCAGAGAGGATTAAAATTATCATTACTTTTTTCTTCCGGTCACCGTAGAATATTAAAATACCCCGCCAAAAGCATTGGTAAGGTTTCAGAGACTGGGTATTAGCTCCTTTAAAAAAGACACACAATAGTTGGCGGAGCTTATGCTCCAGCAAATATTACGTTACTTGAAAACATACTCCTCCATTTCATATTAATTATCGTTAATTTAAATTTATCTAGACATATTTATGTATAGATGTAGTTATGAATCTGACATAGCTATTTTATGTATAGGTACGTATATCTAAATCTACGGTAATTATAATGAAACTGTTAATGTATATTGATATACATGTGCGACAATTCAACACGCAAACCTCTTGCATGTGTGTGCTTGGTGCAACTCTTATTTTTTGTGGTAAACACAAATATATTAAGATAGCAAGCTGCCTCATTAAAAACCTTTCAGTTTCTTAGATACCCTGGTAAAAAAAGAGTGCGTCTCTAACTTGCTGCTCCGAGATAAAAAAAAAATGGTTAGAAGAGTTTACAGAATGAAGGTAGGAAGTTCATCCACCCAATTACATGAAGATTTGGTATTAAAGCAAGACCTAGCTACTTCATGTGCCGCTGCATTACAATCTCTCATGCAGTGATGAAACTCAACCTTTCCAATACCTTCTGCATTCACAAAACAATCAGCATATGTGGTTGTAGCTTCATTCCACATCTGTTCCTCTCCCGAGAAATTCTGGATAACTTCCTCCGAATCGGACTCAGCTTCCACAGTTGCGAGCCCCATATTATTTGCTAGCTAGTTCAAGTCTGGAACATCGCCTACGCTTCGCCCATGGACTCATGGAGGCTGATAAAACATGTGGAAGAAAGTGAGAGGAACCCGCTATAAAATTATCGTGATCATCTCTAATGATCGCTCCAGTAGCACTAGATTGATCTTCAGAGTTGATAGCTCTACATTCAGTTTCATGAAATGAGCCCGTGGTTTGGACCAAACACGCTTCACCGGAGTATGCTGAACAGCGCCAATATTGGCTGCATTTGCAGCCATCACCCTCATAGATGTAGTAAATTGATGTATCGGTGGAATATGCTCCCCATGGGCTTGTGTTCATCGTAACCACCAGATATACGAACAAGATACAGCTACCAGATCTTGTATATTAATAGAAGAGTACCCAGGAACGGATTTAGTTGGAAACTTCAGAATTTCTTGTAAAAAAGCTGATCCTGACCTGTCAACATGTAGTGCCTCCCAGATAATATTATCTATACCCAGAGCCTTCCAAATAGATGCAGCTCCATTGCATTGGAACATCATATGCATAACCATCTCGGGTGGATTTGACACAACGGGAACTGGCCACTGTCACCAATATGTCGAATAATAAGGATAGAATTTAGTGGGAGAATACCCCGCATTGCCCGCCAACAGAAAATCTTTACCTTTGCCGATACCTTTAATTTCTAGAGGATCTTCCAAATTGGACTATTGAGCGAAGTTCCTTGAACCAACCCTCAACAAGTTGTGCCATTATATCGATGCCTCCATTTGATGTGGTAAGCCGGCCTCATAGAGAAAATGCTGCTACGGTTCCCATGCCAGGAGATGAAATCATCAAAGCCATTGGTATTTAGTGGAATTTGTAAGATACGCTTGACATATAATGGATTGAAGTTAATAGCAAGCAAACCATGATCCCATTATCCAGACACTGGATCAATTAGTTCACTGACTTTTGTAAGGATCAAGCACCCCTCTAAGATAGCACCTTGCGGTCAACACTACTAGGTATCCAAGGGTCTAACCATATATTAATTGCTTCACCATTACCAACTCCATATGTGACCTCTTTTAAAGGTCTGAATTCCAATAACTATACTTTTCCATGTGAAGGAGCAACCAGATTTAGGGCCGGCTGACAGAATATCACTAGAAGGTTAATACTTGGCACGTAAAGCTCGAGCAAAAAGGGAGTCTGGTTCAGTAATGAGGCGCCAAACTTCTTTGCAAGCATTGCAAGATTAAAAGAATGGAGATCCCTAAAGCCCATACCTCACCCGGCTCTAGGAAAACAAAGATTCCACCAAGCATACCAATGCATTTTCTTTCCCTCATCATCTTCCCACCAAAATTGTTCTAAAATGTCTGTAATCTTCTTACAAATATTCTTTGGCAGTTTGAAGAGTGACATAGCATATACAAGAATTGATTGAGCCACCATCTTCAATAAATTTCCTTACCCCCAATAAATAGTAGTTTTTCTTTCCAACCTTTGATCATGTGTATGATTCTTTCGTCGAAGTGTAGAAAACAGTCACTCCTATCCGCTTCAACAAACGCAGGGAGTCCCAGATATTTATCCGACATAGCTTCGGTATTGATATTTAGAGTATTACAAATTTCCACTCTAGTATCCACATGTGTATTCGGACCGAAGAACACACTCGATTTAGAGACACTAACAAGTTGTCTCGAGTTTGCCCAGTATGTATCAAGCACTCGCTGCAATGAGGTTGCATTATGTAAATCTTCCTTCAAGGGAATTAATGAGTCATCAACAATAATAGGTGTGATACTCATGTGCATTTCTGCACACCTTTATCTTTCAATGCCACAAACCTCCTCTTCATGCAACAAACAACATGATAAATCTGATGCACATAAAAGGAACAAGTAAAGAGAGAGAGGATTTCCCTACCGAATCCCTCTAATTGGAACAAAACTATGTCCGTTGAGAATTATATCTCACTGAATAAGAAACTGAGAAACACATTCCATCACCAAATTTATCCATTCGGGGTGGAAGCCCATTCTTATCATTACATTCCCCACGAAATTCCACTATACCCTATCATATGCCCTATGCATATCCAATTTAAGAGCATCTCTAACAGAACCCGTAAACCCCGCCGGAACCGAACTTTTCCGGCGGATTTACGGGTTCGGGCCGAATGTGTCGCAGATCAGTGACCGAAAAGATGGGCCGGCCCGTAAAATAAGTTCACGGGCCCGAAAAAAATCTCCGAACGGCCCCTATTAAAAGGGTTCGCGGAGGGGAGTTCGGGTCGCAAACCCTACTCCCCTCCGTCGTTCCTCTCCCTCCGCCGTCGCCAAGCGCCATCTCCGGCGAGCAATCCAGCGAGCCCCAGGCAGCAATCCACCGGCCGACGGTGGGCGATGCCGTCCGGAGGCGGCTCCGCAGGCCGTGGCGCCGGATTGGGCGGCGGCGACTCGCCGCCGCGTCCGCCCGTCTTCCGCACCGACGCGGAGCGGCGCAAATGGAACCGGTCGGAGGGCGCGCGCAAGCGCAGCGCCCGCCGGTGGACGAACTGGGGGCTCACGCCCCCAGGGAAGCTCGCCAGGTACGGCAACGCCGGCGAGGGCTCCTCGTCCGGCCAGTCAAGCCGCGCACCGCGGCTCCCCGTCGCGGACAGCAGCGACGACGACGACCTCGTCCCCGCGCGGTCGCCCACCTTCTCCGCCGGGGACTATGTCCACGGCAGCGACGAGGAGGACGCCGTCCTCGCGCAGACCAAGGCCATCAGTGCGGCGGAGGCTCACCAACGTTTCCGCCGGGAGGAGGCGGAAGCCGTCCGCCTCGTCCGTGAATACATGGCGGCCCGCCGGGAGGCCCGCGTCCGCCGCGTCAAGCTCGAAATAGTCGAGCTTGACGCCGACGACGCGTGAAGCTCATCCTCGACAGCGTCGGCACCATCTGACGCCGAGCTACGCCACCACCGGCACCGCCGCGCGCGTAGGCCACTTTATAGGCCGCATTTTGCTTAGCTTAAGTAGCGCCCGCCGGTGTACCAGTACTATAGGTTTAATTTTACGAACAATGTATGTTTTGTCGGAGCATTGATTTGATCGAACTATGATCATCGCCGAATTTACCCGCGCCCTTTCAAATTCCGCTTTTCAGTTTCATTTTTACGGTTTCTAATCTGCGCCACTGCCAAATTCAAACGAACTATCGTTTTCGGAAGACTGAAAACCATTTCTTCGGTTTGCACTTTTTCGGGCTCTCCACGAACCAGATTTCTCCTTTCTTATATTCTTGATCTTATGAATACAATCATAGGCTACCAACGCATTCCCAGGAACGGATGCACTTTGTGTGGGGAAAATAACTTCTGGGAGTATCACCACTTTTCGAGTATGCTCTGCACACGGACAATGCGGGGCCTAGCTGAGCTAGAATTCGATCAAAGAGGCCGTCGTGTGAAGTCACGTACAAGGTACGTATCTCTCTGTACATGACCTGGCTGACCTAGCAGCTGTAGGTAATGGTCTTTTCGACGGGTGAGTACCCAGAAAAAACATTCATTCGTTCCGTTCCGCGTGCCCTTAATTTCTTTCAGATGGAACTGCATGCATGTTACGTAAAGTTCAGCCTCCACGACTACCTTGCATGCCTAGTCCCTTCTTTTTCGAAACACAATTCAGACACAAATACTAATACATAAATATTTATATACACTTGACTTTATGAGTGCACTAGTGCTATTGTACTCCTGAACCTTGACTCTGACCATCCAATCACAGATTGGCTTATACGTGCCTAGTTCTTTGACTGCCTGCATTTCTCGAGTTTCAGCAGAGTTTCATCAGACAAGGATATATACTACTCGCCTCATTTGTTTGTTGATCATCCTTCCACCGAAGAACTCAGACTATCTTCAGTGACGTGACGCAAACGGATGTTGAGTGACTGTTTGCGTCTGCCGGATCGAAAGTGCGTCTAATACCACCTCCAGCAGGCGACGAGTGACCGGGCCGTCCGCAGCGATGCAAACCTGACCCAAATATGCGCCTCGGATGCGTTCTGCAGACGCTGCGCGGACGCGCAAAATGTCCGCTCGCGTTTGTCGGACGTTTTGTCGGGCCCACCTCTTCTCAGGAGCGCCAGCGACTGGCGCCACTGCGTCGCTTCGGCAGTCTGCGCCACGTTAATGGTGATGCCTCGGCTGCCGAGCGGCCGCCGCTTACCTCCGCCAACCACGTTAATGGTGACGCCACGTGTCCCGCGGCCATCGCCTGCCTCCGGTCTATAAAGGGGCCACGCGTTCTTCTTCCTCATCCACTCCTCCAAACAAACCCTAGCCACCACAAGCTCCACCGTAGCGCCGCCTAACTCTTCATGCGACGCAGCACGGCCCGCGAGGAAGTCCATGGCGGGTCCTGGTGGCCGGCAGGCGGTCGAGGCCGCGGGCCTGGGCGCCCCCGGGGCCGGTGCAGGGGCCGCCGTGGTGGAGCAGCTACGGGCCCACGCTCGCCGTCGCCTGCGCCCTCCTCGTCTTCGCAGGACGACCGATGCTTCGAGTTTCTCCTCCGCATCGACGATGACCCATTCGGCATCAAGCGGCTCCCAGACAAGTTCGCCGAGTTCGTCGATAGCGTCGAGCCGGCGCACTTGCAGCTACAGGAGGCCAGCTGTAACTTATGCCGGTGGACTGTCGAGGTCTTGTTCGATGGGCAAGGCAAGATGTACCTGCACACGGGGTGGGACAAGTTCGCCCGCGACCTCGCGCTCGAGCCCGGCTGCCAGCTCACCTTCCTCTACAAGGGGGACGGCGAGATGATCGTCAAGGTGTTCGACGACACAGCCTGCCGCATGCACTACCACACTGACGAATCCGGCTCAGACATCGATAGTTAGAACTTAGAATGTTCTTTCTTTGCAGCGCATACGGCTACCAGCCAGTTCAAGCCAGTAGTAAAGGTTTCTGGTTGTTCTTCATTGGAAGAACCAACAGGGCCATCGTCACCAGCTGGATTTTCCAGTTTGGGTGACTGGGTGTGCCCTCGAATGTTCTTTCTTGGCAGCGAACATACGGAAATCAACACAGCTGGTTTCTTTTTTTAAAATATTTTTATTTGTGTCAACCATGGTTCAAACTATGTATTAGTTTGTGTAAACCATGTTCCAGACTATGTATTAGTTTGTGTAAAATAATGTTCCAATATGCAAATATTTGGAACTATGTTTAAGTGGAGAAGAGAAAAAAACAAGTAAAAAAATGCGTCGCCCCGCTGGAGCCACCCCTAGACGCAAACGGACGCGCAGACAAAAACGGTTATTTTAGCATCCGTGACGCGACGCAAACGAACATGTTCGAACAATAAAACGCACCGCTGGAGATACCCTCAAACGGACAGATCTTTCGAAAAATTTAAATGAAGGACGGAGAAGCTGTTCTTGGGTACAGTAGATGTATAGGGTTCCAAAAAGACAATGTATAGGGTGACATTGCTTTATGTCCCATCCATTTGCTCGATAAGACTCTTTTGACCATTATCCCCTGGATACTTATATAACACATCGCCGGCGCATCATCCACGTGACCTGTCCAGTCAGTATATGTGTGCACCTGTTTATATATACTTCCTTCGTATGTAAATAAGTGATTCAAATTTATCTACATGTACATGTATCTAGATATATTTTAGTTATAGATGTATCTGTATCTACAAAATGTTGAGTCACATATTTTAGGATGGAAAAAGTACATCGTATTCAATAGATTTACTTTTTCATTCTATTTGGATCAAAGTTGGAGCCTTAGATTTTCCCTCTGCCATGAGATACCCTCCACATCTTTTTAATTTAAAAATAAATTACTTTTACAAATGGCGTCATTATTTTGAAAAGGTTACTTCGTTCTAAGAAACAAAGAGGGCAATGGCCGTAATGGTGATCCACTTTATGAGCGTTGCCTTTTTATTTTACATGTTTGCTTTGTAATAAACCAAGCAAACATGTGAAATAATGCTTCGAAAAAATAGACTATTTTAGACCAATTTTTTTTGTACAGGGTACAAAACATATCGTTTTTTGCCGAAACAAGTTTGTGATCATGTAACAAGTCAAGGGTGCATATGCACCTAGGTGCAGAAACGTCCTGTCCACAAAAATCATTTAAGTTTATTAAACATCAGTATCCTCTTGTAGAAAAAAATTTATGACAAATATTCTGGGATAATTTTTATTCAGAGACTCTGCAAATGATTCTTTTAATTCGTTTTAAAAGAGCCCGCACTTGCATTCACCCACATCCATTAAGTTGCTTCCCATTTTTTTGGTAGTTACTACTATACATTCGAACCGTAGCAATAAGAAGACACCTGGCGTCATCCCTCTAGGGCACCAAGTGAGATCTCAATTGCTTCGTGGTGGATCTGGGAGGCAAGGCTCTGATGCGGTCAGGTCTGACGATGACGGCTCATGCGGATGTCATTGCGTTGTTGAAGGCATTGCCGTTGCAAGTCTCCCACCTGTCGCCTAGTTGTTTAGGGGGAAATGGTAAATCAAGGTCACCTGATCGGATGATGGCGGCACATCGATGTCGTTAATCCTCGTGGTTGCATCATTTTGGAACACGTGCTTGCTAGATGGGCATGGTGCTGAAGCGATGCTCTATCTACCGCATCGAGGATGGTGAGTCTCGATGGCATGATGCAGCGGGGTCTTGGTGTTAGACGTGTGATGATGGAAACAACATCATGATGGAGCTATCTCACGTCGTGTAGGCATCGATGGCATAGGGTCCTAGCTTCGATCTACACCCTCGATGTTTGTTGGTGTGATGGTGGAGGCGATAGCAAGAGCATCCACATAAGGTGCTACATCTGGAGCTTCGCCGGGGAGCCCGCGCTGGCTGTGGTCGGGCATAAGGGCATCTCCAACGGGGCGATGCATATCAGATGCCGAAAGTGGTCACGCGCGTCCGTTTGCATCGCCCCGCGGACACAAAAATAGTAGTTTTTGACCAAACGTCCATTCGCGCCTGGGGGTGCCCCCAGCGGGTGACGAGCGCAGATTGCACACTATTGGGGAACCCCAAGAGGAAGGTATGATGAGCACAGCAGCAAGTTTTCCCTCAGTTAGAAACCAAGGTTTAATCGACCAGTAGAAGAAATGCGTGACTTATGAAGGTGTTGCTAGCTGACTATTGGCAGGGCGCACTATCGAGGTCAGCAACAACGTGAAACCTGCACACAACACAGCCAAAATACTTTGCCCCAACTTACAGTGAAGTTGTCAATCTCACCGGTTTTGCTGAACACAAAGGATTAAATGTATCACGTGAAAAGAGATGTTTGCAGTGGAATTAACGAGAACAATGCTTGCAGAAAGTAAGTAGAACAAGATGATTGTATCAATGTAAGAGAAAGGACTGGGGTCCACAGTTCACTAGAGGTGTCTCTCCATAAAGATAAATAACATGCTGGGTGAATAAATTATAGCTGGGAAATTGACAGAATAAAGACCCTACATGACAAGACGATTACTGTGAGATTCGTTTGGATATTACAACATAATACATAGACCGTAATCCAACTGCGTCTATGACTAATAATCCTTCTTCCGGTTATCGTCTGAACCCCTTCCAGTATTAAGTTGCAAGCAACATATTATCGCATTAAGCAATGTGTGTAAAGTAAACAATAGAATTACCCTTGGATAAAACATTGTTGTTTTCTACCTAGTAGCCACAACACATCTACAATCTTAGAAGTTATTGTCACTATTCTAGAAAACTAGAGGCATGAACCTACTATCAAGCATACATACTTCCTCTTGGAGTCACAAGCATTTACTTGACCATAGCAACTACTAGCAACAGAAAGCATGCAAGATCACAAATAATATATGACAAGTATATAATCGATCTCAACATAGTATTCAATATTCATCGGATCCCAGAAAACACAACATGTAGCTTTACATAAAGATGATCTTGATCATGTTAGGCAGCTCACAAGATCTAAACATGAGGCACAAATTGGAGAAGACAACCATCTAGCTACTGCTATGGACCCATACTCCAGGGATGAATTACTCACGCATCACTTTGGAGGCGGGCATGGCGATGTAGAGGCCTCCGGTGATGATCTCCCTCTTCGGCACGGTGCCGGGAAGAGCTTCAGAACCCTCCCGAGCTAGGGTCTGCGATGGCGGCCGCGACTGAACATTTCGTGGATGGAGGCTCGGGTCTTTAGGTTTTTCCCGAGATCGTAAATAAATAGGTGGAAGGGCGAGGTCGGTGGCCGCCTGGGGGCCCACACCACCCCTAGGTGCGAGCCACACCCAGGCCACGCCATGGGGTGGTCTGCTTACCCTGTGATGCCTCCACGCCCCCCCTCTGGACTATGTCTTCGTTACGGTAAAATATTGACTTCGGCTTTTGTTTCGTCGAATTCCGAGTATATTTCCTGTACAACTTTTCTGAAATACAAAACAACAGAAAACAGGAAACTGACAGTGTGGCATTTTGTTAATAGGTTAGTGCCGAAATATGTATAAAAGTGCAATAAAGTGTAATAAAAACATATATAAATTGGTGTAAAACAAGCATGGAGCATAAAAAATTACAGATACGTTTGTAACCCATCAGCGGGCCGACACATTTGACCCGTGAACATGAATTGGATATTATATTGAAGTTATCTATACTGTTATATTGGAGTTGGTCGTAGGTCGTACAACGCCTTTAGTGAAGGAGATTCGAAGCATCCGGTCCGTTTAATTTAATACGAGAGCCTCCGCTCAAAATCCATTCATCCGATCGAGCTTCCATATACTTTTATGGTAAGTAATCTATATCTTTGGTTAGTGCCATATAATCATGATATCAATCGTCAATCAATGTATCAGTCATGAAACACTTGCCTTGATGCTCCTCCATCCCCGATCGAAAAAGGGCAACAAATTGTCCTGATTCCTCTCGCGCAATCAAAAGATTGTTTCCAGGGATGCAACTAGGGGTGTTTTATTTCGCCTCTCCTCTTGCTTGATTCGCCACCATCGTTCAGACGTCACCTAGCCCACCCATGATGCGCAGCCGGAAGCACCCACCCCTCTCTTTCCCATTTCCTAATCTATGTCAGCATCTGGGCAAAGAAAACACCAAATCCAAGTGGAAGATCGAAGCGCCGCTACTTCACGTACACATTTTCATTCAGTCACGGGAGAAGGTTGAGATAGGAGGTACCACAATGTTTTTCTACTTTTTTGTATCACCTGTGTATGAAAGCCATTTGGCATGATGTTTATGTAACGTTTTCAGTCTGCTGACACATTCTCCTACCACAAGAAGCCACAGTGCAGCTACTCCGTTTCCTCAAAAACTCGTGCACTTTTCTCCTCTTTACATATTCAGGAGGAATGACCAAAGTAGAACTACATATTCGAGTGGAGTCTGTGTTCAAATATATATAGGTTCAATCTTTCGATCCTCCTGCACCCTAGCCTCTGCTGATAATACTGTGTGATGTCCAATTTGCAAATTATTTCATGGAATATACCATGCAAGTTCTATCATACAGTACTACAATAAACATGTATTCTCACTTTGGTTTGTATTTGGTTTGTGATCCAAAACGATGGGGAGTGAAATATAATTTATTTTTTTTACCCCGGAGTGTTTTTGCTGCTCTTTCTTTGTTTTCTTCTACATAACGTTTAATTGGACATAAAAGGATAACTTACACGATGTTTCTGTTAGCATTACTAAATTTGATTTTCTACACTAAACAGGTGAAATTTATTTGCAGATGAAAGTACTCAGTTATCAACAAGGCCTCTCATATGTGCTTTGTAAGGTGCAGCGTTCAGTCGCCAATTATGTAAGCAAAATGTCCCATGTGTCCTTAGTCAGGTGCAGCAGGTCCGGTTACTATGTTTTTTAATCATTTATTTTTCTTTATCATACCTTTTAATGCTTGTGAATTATAACTTCATTATCATATTGCATGTAACCAAGAATTTGTCACTTGCCAGCCGCACAAGGGAATCTCAAGAAAGTTTCAGTCAACCATGTCGCCCCACCCATGAGGGTGTGTGGTATGCCCGTTCGGTCAAAGCGAGATGCCATTGATATGGGGGAGACCGGTAGCGTTGGCGTTAACTTTGAGTGACAGGGTATGGGTGAGGAGGTGGCGGGGCGAGGCCATGCTAGGCTGGTGGAGACGAGGCAAGAAGGCCGCCTCTAGCTATTATGATTAATTATTTGTTTTAGATACATATGGCTTTTTAGATAAGAGTCACTTATGGAGAAAAATGTCCTAACACCGATGATGCTTGACTTGAAGGGGAACCAAGACTTACCGAGTTTTACATAATCAAAGGAAGAATCATCCTTCTAAATGACCATAATTAAAGGGTGGATTATTTAGTTTGCAAGGTGAGTATTCTATATTGCATATTTTTTGTATTCCGACGTGGAATCTTGGTGATAATTGATGACCCACAAGTATAGGGGGTGTATCGTAGTATCTTCGATAAGTAAGAATGTCGATCCCAACGAGGAGCAGAAGGTGTTGACAGGCAGTTTTGATGAAGGATTCACTGTAAATGCTCACAGACAGGTATTCGGGGGTTTTGATGTAACGGATGAATAAAGTACGAGTAAGTAAAATGCGAGAGAAATAATTGCAGCGAGTGGCCCAATCCTTTTTAGCACAAAGGACAAGCCGGTTTGTTTACTTATAATGACCAAACGTTCTCGAGGACACACGGGATTTTAGTCTAGTGCTTTCGCTACATACGGTTGATTAATCTTCATTGTTTTGATAAGTGTTGTGTGGGTGAACCTATGCTAATGTACCGCCCTTCCTAGGACTAATACATACTTGTGATTATACCCCTTGCAAGCATCCGCAACTACAAGAAAGTAATTAAGATAAATCTAACCACGGCCTTAAACTGCGAGATCCTGCGATCCCTCCTGCATCGATATACCAACGGGGGTTTAGGTTTCTGTCACTCCGGCAACCCCGCAATTGGCAAACGAGTACAAGATGCATTCCCCTAGGCCCATAAATGGTGAAGTGTCGTGTAGTCGACGTTCACACGACACCACTAGAAGAATAACACCACAACTTAAATATCATAACATTGAATATTACTCAACCATAGTTCACTACTAACATTTAGACTTCACCCATGTCCTCAAGAACTAAACGAACTACTCACGAGACATCATATGGAACATGATCAGAGGTGATATGATGATGAATAACAATCTGAACATAAACCTTGGTTCAATGGTTTCACTCAATAGCATCAACAACAAGTAGAAATCAGTATCGGGAGAGTTTCCCCTATCAAACAATCAAGATCAAACCCAAATTGCTACAGCGGTGACGATGTCCAGCGGTGGAGATGGCGGTGATGATGGTGGATATGATGATGATGGTGATGGAGATGATGTCCAGCTCGATGGCGGTGACGATGGCGTCGATTTCCCCCTCCGGGAGGAATTTCCCCGGCGGATTCCTGCCCACCGGAGAGCTCTTTTCTCTCGGTGTTCTCCGCCCCGCAGAGGCGGCTGTAACCCTTCGTGAGGATTCCTCTGTGGCTTAGGTCTTCGGGACGAAGGGTTTCGCGAAGAAAAGGAGGCGAAAGAGGCCGAGGGGGCCCCACACCACATGGTGGCGCGGCCAGGCCATGGGCCGCGCCACCCTATGGTGTGGGCCCACCTTGGGTCCAGCTGGCTCCCCCTTCGGCTTCCTCCAGTCATGCTGGAAAAATAGGATTTTTGGTAAAACTTGCTTCCACGAGTTGATCTTCCGAAATATTGCATCTGACGGTGCTTTTTCCGAGCAGAATCCCGGCTCCGGTGCTCGATCCGCAAATAATCATGAAACATGCAAAATAGATGAAATAACATAAGTATTGTGTCCCAATATGAAATATATCAATGAATAACAGCAAATTATGATATAAAATAGTGATGCAAATTGGACGTATCAACTCCCCCAAGCTTAGGCTTCGCTTGTCCCCAAGCGAAACTGAACTCGGTAAACAGGACCGCATGTTTATGGAGTGAAGAGTCGATAAACAAAATACGGACAAGAAGCATCATATTCATTCACACAAGACATTATAGTAAACAACTTCCTCATATAACTCAACTTGAAACAAGCATAAGGTAATCACAAATAAAGGTGCATAAGGAATCATAATTGGTGATGGCAAACTTTGTTCTTGGTCAGAGAACATTTAACAGATTATATTCATCTATTGAACAGCGCTCTCATATTAAAACTTATGGTAAACTTGCATACTCAATCATATTAATTATTGATGACTTTCAAAGCTATATTCATTCAGGTAAAACTTGTACTAAACAAGAAAGAGTAAAGACATGATGAAGCAAATCACAATATAATAGTTTGATCACAACAACTCAAATGCTTGCTTGAGATGGAGGGAAATAGGTTTACTGACTCAATCATAAAGTAAAAGACAGGCCCTTCGCAGAGGGAAGCAGGGATTAAATCATGTGCTAGAGCTTTTTCAGTTTTGAAATCATATAAAGAGAACAAAAGTAAAGTTTTGAGAGGTGTTTGTTGTTGTCAACGACTGGTAGCGGGTACTCTAACCCCCTTGCCAAACAGACCTCCAAAGAGCGGCTCCCATGAAGGACATTATCTCTACCAGCAAGGTAGATCATCCCTCTTCTCTTTTGTTTACACATGTATTTTAGTTTATTTAAGGGTGACACTCCCCCCAACCTTTGCTTACACAAGCCATGGCTAACCGAATCCTCGGGTGCCTTCCAACAATCTCATACCATGGAGGAGTGTCTATTGCAAAATTAAGTTGCTTACTGATGAATCAGGGCAAAGCATGTGAAGAGAATTATTAATGAAAGTTGATTAATTGGGGCTGGGAACCCTGTTGCCAGCTCTTATTGCAAAATTATAGGATAAGTGGATGAAGCCACTAGTCCATTAATGGAGGCTGCCTAACAAGGCTGAAAGATAAAACACCACATACTTCCTCATGAGCTATAAAACATTGACACAAATAAGAAGTAATAAGTTTTGAATTGTTTAAAGGTAGCACATGAAGTATTTACTTGGAATGGCAGAAAATACCATGCGGTAGGTAGATATGGTGGACACAAATGGCATAGGTTTGGGTTCGGGTTTGGATGCACGAGAAGTATTCCCTCTCGGTACGAGGTCTTTGGCTAGCAAGGTTAAATAGCAAGCATAGGAGTTGAGGGAAACAAACAAATATACATGTGATAGAAACAATCATGCATCTTACTTGTAAGCACAAACAGTTTTAACTTCAGAATACTAAGCTAAGGACTGATAAGAAAGATAATAGCATCTTCTACATTTGTTTCCTCTATTCTTCTAAAACTCAAAGTGTTGTTGCTATTGACCATTGCTAAGTTTGCCAAAACCAAATAGATTTACTTAATGCTCCCAAAGTGGTACCAATACTAAAATCAAGATCAATCATATAGTAGAAATTGCAAACTAAAATAAGGTGTGCAATATGTAAATGATAAGACTTCTCATTAATATTCCATAACGATAACTCACACCAAGGGATACATAGACAAACTAAAGGAGAGATACTTCCACACTGCAACTCATCTTATACGATAACTTCCCTACTCATGATATGACACTACTTGATAGTAAAAAGTAAAAGGTAGTAATGATGTGATACCGGGCACCCCCCAAGCTTGGAACAAACCAAGGGGATGCCAATACCGATGATGGATTACTCCTTTGGTGATGGTGGTGATGAATTCCCATCTTCGGACTTCCAAGATAGAGGCTCTCCATCAACAAATGACATCTTGGTCTCGGGAATCCTGAAACTAGCAGCACGGCTTATATGTTTAAACCTGTTTTCATACTCACGGTTCGATTATGAATGTCATAGAGTTGAGCCTGGAGTTTGTTGGTGGTGTCGTGAAGTGAGAGGATGTCGCCCCATAGCTTTGCGGTTTCCTTCTCGTGTTCGGCAATGAGTTCGAGACACAATCTTGTGAAAAATATCCACTTCACGCTCGGCCATCTTCTTGTAATTGAAGACCTCTTGTTCTAGCTTCTCCATCCTGTCTTCCAAGCTTCCTTCTCCTTTGGGACCCTGAACATCTTTGATCTGCAGTTTTCCCTCGACGAGCATCAACTCCTTTGGGTGCATCCTCAGCTCCTCCATGTACAAGTTGCCAACATTCTTGCAGGAGCTGTCCTTCGGAGTTCCCGATGAAGACATGATAGCTCTAGATCTAAAACAAATCCTGGCAGAAACAGCTTGAAACAAAACACGTCGAGAAAACGATATACGGACCTCCAGGGGTCCGGGGGATTTTATAATAAAAAATTTCAGAACAAACGGAAAGTACCAGGTCGAACCAGAGTCGGAAAGGGCAACGAGGCGGTGCCACCATAGGTCGGCGCGGCCAGGATGGGGCCCGCGCCGGCCTGTGGTGGCACGCCCTCGTGCGTCTTTTCCACTCCGTTTCGATCTCGTAATTTTTCATATTTTCCAAAAACAGCAAAAATATTGTTCGGAAAGTAAATCGCGAACTTTTCATTACCAATACTGTTACCTATTCAAAGTTGAGTTCTGGCGGACTGTCAATTTGTTCTTTGATGAAAGCCTCCGCTGTTTCCACTTGAATAATATCAACATCAACATTATAAGAATTACCTGAGATATAATGCTTGAGTCTTTGTCCATTCACCACTTGCGTAGCATTGCCTTGGAGAGAGCTAATTTTAATTGCTCCTGAACGATACACCTCCTCAACAACATATGGTCCTTCCCATTTCGAGAGTAATTTCCCTGCAAAGAATGTGAGACGAGACCGATACAATAGGACTTTATCCCCAATATTAAACTCTCTTTTGATGATCCTTCTATCATGCCATTTTTTAACTTTTTCTTTAAAGAGTTTAGCATTTCCATAAGCTTCACTTCTCCATTCATCTAGAGAACTTAATTGTAGCAACCTCTTATCACCGGCAAGTTTAGGATCTTTATTTAATTCTCTAACGACTCGATAAGCTTTGTGTTCTAGTTCTAAAGGTAAACGACAAGCTTTTACGTAAACCATTTTATAAGGTGACATTCCCATGGGGTTTTTATAAGCAGTTCTATAAGCCCATAGTGCGTCTTTCAATTTACTAGCCCAATTCTTTCTAGATTTATTAACGAGATAGATTTAATTTCTCTATTTGATAATTCTACTTGACCACTACTTTGAGGGTGATAAGCGGAAGCAATTCTATGATTAATACCATACTTAGCAAGAGTTTTTCTAAAACCTCCATGAATAAAATGAGAACCTCCATTAGTCATAATATATCTAGGTACTCCAAATCTAGGAAAAATAACATCTAAAAGCATTTTTAAAGAGGTCTCACCATCAACACTTTTTGTAGGTATGGCTTCCACCCATTTAGTAACATAATCAACAACAACAAGTATATGAGTGTTACCTTTTGAAGAGGGAAAAGGTCCCATGAAGTCAAATCCCCAACAATCAAACGGTTCAATAACAAGAGTATAATTCATAGGCATTTCATTGCGTCCGGAGATATTACCAACCCTTTGACATTCATCACAAGATAAAATAAACTTCCTTGCATCTTTGAAGAGAGTTGGCCAATAAAAACCTGATTGTAGAACCTTTTGCGCGGTTCTATCTCCGGCGTGATGTCCTCCATAAGCACTTGCCATGACATTTACTCAATATCTCTTGTTGTTCATATTCGGGAACACACCTTCGCAGAATACCATCCACTCCTTCTTTATATAAGTGTGGGTCATCCCAGAAATAATGCCTCAAGTCATAAAAGAATTTCCTCCTCTGCTGAGCTGAAAAGGTTGGAGGCAAGTACTTGGAAACAATAAAGTTAGCATAATCAGCATACCAAGGACTGTCTCGCGAGCTCACCTTTATTACAGCCAATTGTTCATTTGGAAAACTATCATTAACGGGAACAGGATCATAAGCAATGTTTTCCAATCTAGACAAATTATCGAGCAACGGGATTATCGGCACCTTTCCTATCTACAATATGTAAATCAAATTCTTGCAAAAGAAGTACCCATCTAATAAGCCTCGGCTTAGCATCTTTCTTTGTCATAAGGTATCTAATTGCAGCATGATCGGTATGAATCGTAACTTTTGAATCAACAATATAAGATCTAAATTTATCACAAGAAAAGACTACAGACTAACAATTCTTTTTCGAGTAGTAGCATAATTTCTTTGAGCGAGCATCAAGAGTTTTACTAGCATAATGAATAACATTTAGTTTTTTATCTACTCGTTGTCCAAGAACAGCGCCTACAATAAAATCACTAGCATCACACATAATTTCAAATGGTAAATTCCAATCGGGAGGTTCAACTATAGGAGCGGTTGTTAAGGCTTTCTTTAGAGTTTCAAAAGCTTCCTTACAATCATCATCAAAGACAAAAGGTACATCTTTTTGAAGAAGATTAGTAAGAGGCTTTGAAATCTTGGAGAAATCTTTAATAAATCTCCTATAAAACCCAACATGACCAAGAACACTACGAATACCTTTAACATCCCTTGGATAGGGCATCTTCTCAATAGCTTCAACTTTAGCTCTATCAACTTCAATACCTCTCTCAGAAATTTTATGTCCCAATACAATTCCTTCATTAACCATAAAGTGGCATTTCTCCCAATTAAGAACAAGGTTAGTTTCTTCACATCTCCGCAAAACTTTATCAAGGTTTCGCAAGCAACTATCAAAAGAATTCCCGTAGACGGAAAAATCATCCATGAATACTTCCACAATACTCTCACAAAAGCCATGAAAAATAGCGAGACATGCATCTTTGAAAAGTAGCGAGGAGCATTACATAAACCAAAAGGCATACGCCTATAAGCATAAGTTCCATAGGGACAAGTAAAAGTGGTTTTCTCTTGATCTTTAGCTTTAACGAGCAATTTGTGAAAACCCGGAATAACCATCAAGAAAGCAAAAATGAGTATTTTTAGATAACCTTTCTAACATTTGATCAATAAATGGTAAAGGGTAATGATCTTTCTTAGTAACCTTATTAACTTTTCGATAATCAATGCACATTCTATACCCTACAACTACTCTTTGAGGTATGAGCTCATCATTATCATTAGGCACAACGAGTCATTCCTCCTTTCTTAGGAACGCAATGCACAGGACTAACCCATCTACTATCAGCAATAGGATATATAATACCAGCTTCAAGAAGTCGTAATACCTCATTTCTTACCACATCCTTCATCTTGGGAATTAGACGACGCCGAGGTTCAACAACGAGGCTTCGCATCATCTTCCATATTAATGGCGTGTTGGCAAATAGAGGGAGAAATCCCCTTCAAGTCATAAAGAGTATAGCCAATAGCACCTCGGTGTTTCTTCAATATTTGCAATAATCTTTCTTCTTCAAACTCTGTAAGCTTAGAACTAATAATAACATGATATATTTTCTTATCATCAATATGAGCATATTTAAGATTATCAGGCAAAGGCTTTAAATCAAAAACAGGATCTTCCTTTGGTGGCGGTGTTGTACCCAAGTCTTCCACCGGTAAATCATGCTTGAGAATAGGTTGGCGAAGAAAAATCTCCTCAAGCTCATCTCTTTCTTTCCTAAAAACTTCACTCTCGCTATCCTCCAAATGTTGCTGCAAAGGATTATTAGGAACAAGAACAATAGATGCACACTTGCTCCATTTTAAAATCATTACTAGGCAAATCAGCTTTATAAGGAGTTTTGGTAAATTTAGAGAAGTTAAACTCATAAGATTCACCAGCAAATTTAGTCAAAATTTTCTCTTTCTTGCAATCTATAATAGCTCCACAAGTATTTAGAAAAGGTCTACCAAAAATGATAGGACAATAATCACTAGCGGCAGAACCAAGTACCAAAAAGTCAGCAGGATATTTAATCTTACCACATAGAACTTCCACATCTCGAACAATACCAATTGGAGAAATAGTTTCTCTATTAGCCAGCTGAATAACCACATCAATATCTTCAAGTTCACAAGAATCAATTTCGTGCATAATCTCCGTGTAAAACTCATAAGGTATAGCACTAACACTTGCACCAATATCACATAAACCATAATAGCAATGATCACCAATTCTAACGAGATAGCATAGGAACACTAGCTTGTTTGGGTTTATTAGGATGTGAAACAATATTAGAAGCATCTTCACGAGAAAATAATATGACCATCCTCTACATTTTCGAGTCACAAGATCTTTACCTATTGCAACAACGAGGTTCAACTTTTATTTGTTCTTCGGGTTCTATAGGTTTCTTTTCACTTTTATGAACCGCACTATTTATAACGAGTACTCCCTCATTTTAGCAGGAAAAGGAGTTTTTTCAATATAAGCTTCAGGAATAACACGATCAGCAGTTTCAACTACAACACACTTATTAATAGATGAATCAATTTTATCTTTATACGGTTCATGATACTTATCAAAATTCTTCTTAGGCAATTCATAATGAGAGGCAAAAGCTTTATAAAGATTTGCAGCAACTTGAGAATCAAGACCATATGTAGCACTCATATTACGAAATGTATCGGTATCCATAAAAGCTTCAATGCATTTATAATCATAAATTATACACGATTCTCTATCCTTGTCGTTCTCCCAACCTTCGGTATTTTCTTGGATCCGATCAAGAAGGTCCCTTTTAAACTCTTCTTTATTGCGTGTAAATGATCCGGAACAAGAAGTATCCAGCAAGGTCTTGTCTTGAAAAGAAAGTCTTGCATAGAAATTATCAATAATAACATTACCGGGAAGCTCATGAATGGGGCATTTGAGCATTAAAGACTTCAATCTCCCCCAAGCTTGGGCAATACTCTCTCCATCATGAGGCCAGAAATTATATATGCGGTTCCGATCTTTATGAATTTCACTTGGAGGATAAAATTTAGAATAAAATAAAGGCACAATGTCCTCCCAATCAAGAGAATCACCATTCTTCGACAATTTATACCAATGCGCCGCTTTACCAGACAGCGATATAGAGAATAGTTTCTTCCTAACTTCATTCATAGCAATACCTGCACATTTGAATAACCCGCATAATTCATGCAAAAACAGTAAATGATCACCAGGATGGACAGTTCCATCCCCTTCATAGAGGTTATCCATAACATGTTCAATAATTTTCGTAGGTATTTTATATGGTACTAGCAAAATTGCCCGTGCGTTGCTACGGGTTGATTCTAACTCATTTTATGTTTTGAAAAAAGAAAGATTACACTTGAATTTTGGAAATTTACTTTTATAGTCCAAGATCTCAAGTTTTAAAAATAATATATTTATTTATTTATTTATTTATTTATTTATGCATGGGAAAATATTCACAAAGCACCATCATTGAATCAGTCACTACATATAATTTTTTGGACATTTCATACTGTTAGTCGACCAGATCTTCATCACATAGCATCTCTTACTAAGAGCATACAAAACATAAATTTGTATAGCACCTATGTATGTTATACATTCTAGATAATGTACAACAAATATAATATAGTAAGAAAGTAATTGTAGTAACTTGATTAGTTTTACACGTGTTTTCTTACACGGATTTTCCTTATCCCATAAGCATGTCCTTTTCTTGTTTATATTGTAGGTGATGTAACGGCTCGCGTGATGCACGCTCTCAGAAACAACAAGGGGGTATCTCTAGTTAACAATGGCAGTACTACATCATATCTGCTGACAAGATTTCAGTGATCAGCTAACCGCCACAAAGGTAGAGAAGACCGGAGGTATTAAACCTTGCGTGTCATCCTTTGGAGTTGGAGCTGATCAGTTTGATGACAATGATCTAAGAGAAAGTGTAAAGCAGGGAATGTGCAAATAAATTACGGAGGCTAGAAATCATTATAACGGGAGGAGCTAGGGGAGCCCCGAAGATAACCATGGTCCATGGCCAAATTTCCGGCTCCGGGAACAAGTATGTTCACAACAAAGATTGGAAGCAAAGTAGTTAATCCATGTAACCATGAAGCCAAATAAACATCCTTATGGTTGCAGCGCTAATTCATGTAACCATGAAGACATAGATTATTGTCATTCAACACGAACTACCACTACTATTAGCCGACAGAACATCGCAGATTTGTAGTTCACTGTTCTAAGATATTGCCATGGACATGTACGGTAGTTGTGTAGCATGACTACACTTGACGCCAGTAGTCCGTCGGTCGAGATTCTAATCCAAAGTTTTGCCTTCACTTCTCTGATCCGTTGCATGTGATATTCCCAAATTATGAAGATTCTACATATTTTTTTGGAATGACTGCAAATACATTAGCAAATGAGCACAAGGCGACCAATTTTTCTCTGAATTCTCTGAACCATTCCATGCAGGTGGTCATCATGCCAGCACCACGTGTGTAATACATCGAAAGCTAGCAGCAATATCACCAAGCAGCATTTGCAATACCAGGTCGTGGAACACGACGCGTGGATACTGGATAGAGACAAGCTGGAGAAAAGAGAGCGTCTGGCTCATAGCTGTATGCCTGCATCGCCAAGTCGCCGTTGATCGGGGCGGCTGGAGCTCCAGGATCGGGTCAGCGGATGTCTCCGGGGTAGGTAGCATGTGCTCAGATCTGAGGGTGCCGTCGTCCTGGACGAACGCAGAGAGGCAGAGCAGGCCCGGGCAGGAGGGACTCGGGGGGCGGAGTTGCTGGCGACGTCCACGGGTGGATCTCGTGGCGACTCTAATGGCGGAAGCTCGGGGCGGTAAGAAGCCGATGTCGGTGAAAAATCTAGGTGGTGCCGGCGGCCAGATCGGGTGGCGCCGCCGGATCGGCGGGATGCTGGAGAGATTCGTGGTCTTCTGCCTGCCTGCACGCTGTCCCAGCGCGTCGCCGCATTGGACCTCCGCCGCCGACGCCACTACCCTGCTGGCCGTCGGGAGCTCACGGAGGGCTCGATATGTGCCAGAACCCAGGACCATGGGGGCTGATCTATTTCCGTGCGGAGCGGGAGTCTCTGCGGGACGGGGCAGTGCGACGACTTTGACTAAACGTGCTCGACGTGGAGTTGTTTTCTTCACGGACGTTCGCTCCATCCGGTTTTTTCTCGCTCGGGAGAAGGACGTGTTTTTTCTGCCGGGTTCTTTTGACGTACGACGGTTTAATTACGTACGACCACCACCTCTAGCAAACTAATAGTAAAGATTACTTCCTCACCTGGCGCCTCATCCACTACCGTTGCAGTAGTAGTAGATTTCCCAAATAGAAATTGAAGAGAAAATCTCTCCATAATGACTTATAGCAGCAGGCAGAAATAAAATCAGCACAAACAGTAAAGGTTTTTCCTTACCAATTCCGCTAACAATAGCGCTTCACTCCCCGGCAACGGCGCCAGAAAATAGTCTTGATGACCCACAAGTATAGGGGGTGTATCGTAGTATCTTCGATAAGTAAGAATGTCGATCCCAACGAGGAGCAGAAGGTGTTGACGAGGCAGTTTTGATGAAGGATTCACTGTAAATGCTCACGGACAGGTATTCGGGGGTTTTGATGTAACAGATGAATAAAGTACGAGTAAGTAAAATGCGAGAGAAATAATTGCAGCGAGTGACCCAATCCTTTTTAGCACAAAGGACAAGCCGGTTTGTTTACTTATAATGACCAAACGTTCTCGAGGACACACGGGATTTTAGTCTAGTGCTTTCGCTACATACGGTTGATTAATCTTCATTGTTTTGATAAGTGTTGTGTGGGTGAACCTATGCTAATGTACCGCCCTTCCTAGGACTAATACATACTTGTGATTATACCCCTTGCAAGCATCCGCAACTACAAGAAAGTAATTAAGATAAATCTAACCACGGCCTTAAACTGCGAGATCCTGCGATCCCTCCCGCATCGATATACCAACGGGGGTTTAGGTTTCGTCACTCCGGCAACCCCGCAATTGGCAAACGAGTACAAGATGCATTCCCCTAGGCCCATAAATGGTGAAGTGTCGTGTAGTCGACGTTCACACGACACCACTAGAAGAATAACACCACAACTTAAATATCATAACATTGAATATTACTCAACCATAGTTCACTACTAACATTTAGACTTCACCCATGTCCTCAAGAACTAAACGAACTACTCACGAGACATCATATGGAACATGATCAGAGGTGATATGATGATGAATAACAATCTGAACATAAACCTTGGTTCAATGGTTTCACTCAATAGCATCAACAACAAGTAGAAATCGGTATCGGGAGAGTTTCCCCTATCAAACAATCAAGATCAAACCCAAATTGCTACAGCGGTGACGATGTCCAGCGGTGGAGATGGCGGTGATGATGGTGGAGATGATGATGATGGTGATGGAGATGATGTCCAGCTCGATGGCGGTGACGATGGCGTCGATTTCCCCTCCGGGAGGGAATTTCCCCGGCGGATTCCTGCCCGCCGGAGAGCTCTTTTCTCTCTCGGTGTTCTCCGCCCCGCGAGGCGGCCGTAACCCTTCGTGAGGATTCCTCTGTGGCTTAGGTCTTCGGGACGAAGGGTTTCGCGAAGAAAAGGAGGCGAAAGAGGCCGAGGGGGCCCCACACCACATGGTGGCGCGGCCGGAGCCATGGGCCGCGCCACCCTATGGTGTGGGCCCACCTTGGGTCCAGCTGGCTCCCCCTTCTGGCTTCCTCCGTCATCTGGAAAAATAGGATTTTTGGTAAAACTTGCTTCCACAGTTGATCTTCCGAAGTATTGCATCCTGACGGTGCTTTTTCCAGCAGAATCCTGGCTCCGGTGCTCGATCCCCAAATAATCATGAAACATGTAAAATAGATGAAATAACATAAGTATTGTGTCCCAATATGAAATATATCAATGAATAACAGCAAATTATGATATAAAATAGTGATGCAAATTGGAAGTATCAATAATGATTAATAGTGCTCTTGTAGGGTGGTTACAAGCCAATGAATATATTTTTGGGATTTCTATTTTCGTGCCCTCAGGTCCTTAGTTGTACTCAGTTTTCCCCAGCTCCTTAGTTTTTCCTCAGTTTTCCCCAAGCCCTTGTCTGAACCGCAGAAGGAGCTCGGACGGAAGGAATCCGTTAAGTTGACCGTTCCGTGCCGACGAGTGGGGTCGTGTCGTTTGTGGGGTCGCGTCGTGTGGGACCGCGTGGGACAGGACGAGGCCGTGTTTGTGTGGCCGTAGCGTGTGGGGCCGTAGCGTGTGGAGCCGTGTGGGTCCGGGACGGGGGCACGAGTGGTTTCGTCTCTTCCGCCCGCATTAGCAGTTTTCAATGTACCTTTTTCCTCTCTATCGCTCGATCTCATTCATATTTGATAGCCCAAATTGGTAGCAAATCTAGAGCAGCTTCTCCTTCTGTTTTTTAACGCCATTCATTTCTTTATGCCTTCGTTTTTACCCAATCGGGTAGGAAATCTAGGGCACAAATCCGAGAGAAAAATATAGGATAAGCTGCATACGAGCAACCAACATAGCATAGATATATTCGGGACAGATCCAAAAGTAGTACCGATAGATCCAACATAAGCTACAATTTACATGAAATTAAGCTGCTCTACGGATAGAGCAGATCACATACGAGAGAGTGCAGATAGGCACGTTCAACGCCTCCGGGTAGCGCGTGTGACTCGCTTGGAGGTTGCGCAGGTGAATCCCAAGTGCTTTGTGTTTGGCCATGTACGCATGCACGTTCACGGTCCTTCCAACTCTAGCGCCACATCTGCCAATGGATTCAGCATGGTTCACCGGGGAGTTGAAGTCGGTGGCGCGGAGCTTCCTGTTGCGTAAGGGGCACTTGTAAATGCCTCGAGCAAAAGGGCCATCGTAATGGCCGGACTGCAGCCTCCCGAGGACGTGACGAGTCTTGGTGTGGAAGGACTCGTCGTCGCTCGTCGACGTCGCCGCTCTCGCACCTGTCACGTAGCACCAAAGATCGTGCAAAAAACACGGAGTCAATTGCAACGATGATGGAACAGAGAGTGAACAAAAAATCATGCATGATAATATGGGCTCGAAAAAAAGAGGTAGCCTCGGTTACATTGGACACACTTATATCCAGGATTTGAGTCGACAAACCAAAGATCATGCACAACAAATTTGTACACACCAATTGTTTATCGACCAAACCCTGAATCAATTTATGCCCAAATATTCATCATCATCGGCACAAATCTTAAACAAAAGCAAATCACAAACACTAATAACGCAAGATCTAACACAAAAGGATCGAACTAGGAACGGACGAACAATAATAACGCAAGATCTAACAAAAAAGGATTGAACTAGGAACGTACGAACCGTAATAACGGTAGATCTAACACAAAATGATTGAAATGAGATAAGAACTAGGGAACAAAGGGTTACCTCCGGCTCGTTGTCAACGATGGTGGTGTCGTAGGGGTTCTCCGGCGCGTCGTCATCGCACCTGGTTCGTACGGGTCCCAATCGACGGGGACCGGACGGTGGCGGCGGCCGATGCGCCGGCTGCTACGTTGGAAGCAGCGACGGGGGCCTGGACGGGGGCGGCGGCCGATGCGCCGGCTGCTACGTTGGAAGCAGCGACGGGGGCCCGGACGGGGCGGCGGCCGATGCGCCGGCTGCTACGTTGGAAGCAGCGACGGGGGCCCGGACGGGGCGGCGGCCGATGCGCCGGCCGCTACGATGGAAGCAGCGACGGGGGCCTGGACGGGGCGGCGGCTGATGTGCCGACAATGGGCATCTCATTCTTCTCCATCGCCGGCGGTTTTCTTCGGGGTTTTTCTTCGGTTGTGGAGAAGATGATGGGACAGAGAGGCGGTTGCGGTGAGCCGGTGAGAACGTGCGTCGAGGGAGAGAAAGAGGGGCTCTATAAAGACGAAGGTGGCGTGTACCGCAACACGCGTCCGCTATGCACGGCAACACGCGTCCGCTATGCACGGCTGCAGCGTGCACCGCTACCCGAGTCTAACCCCGGGACGTTTGGTGTACTCGGTTATAACCTCGGGCCTTATACGTAAATTTTATCCGTACTCGGTTTTCCCCTCGAGGACTTAGACCGGCAAGTGCAATATACTCGGCTTTACCCTCAAGTAGCTGGTCAACGGAGAGTCAACAAATGAGATTAACATAGCTAATTGAGTCATTTCATGCGCAAAAAAATCCAAAAAAATAAAAACATAGTGGCAACTACTCATGGAGTCTTCCTACGCAACCTGCCACCTAGAAAACCTTAACAAACATATATAAATCAAGTTTTACCACAAATTGCCACTTCTCGGAATCACTAGTGTAGCTATGAAGATGCATGGTTTTCCACCCAAACCCCTTTGCAAAACATCTTTCCCAAAACATAGTTTGTCTAAATGATGCCATAATTGTCACACTCATGTATATTTGAATTGCAAATAATTTGATGTAGCCCAATATGAATTATATTGTACAAAACACACATTTTTCATTTTGTAATTCTTTTGTTTGAATCCCTTAGTCTATTTACTATTTATGTGCCCTTGGATTCTTAGTACTACTCAGTTTTGCCCTCAAGTACTGTCACAAATGCTCCGAGAAGCCCAAACTTATCCCGATTGGTTGAGCCGTTGTCACACGGATCGACTCCACGAACCGTTGATCCACCGATCTAACGGGCAGTATACCCCTATCCGTCTCTTCGTGGCAACCTCTCGTCTCTCTCTCTCTCTCTCTTCGTGGCCACCCATCTCTCTCTCTCTCTCTACTTCAAAAAAAAAATCTCTCTCTCTCTCTCTGTCGGTGGAGAATGCAATGACGAGTTTGCCACTTAATATATAGTATTGGTATAAACATGAGGCATACATATTTGCGGATTTCGGTGATTTCATTATTTGTCAGCCCTCTAACAATTATCAACTATCTTGAGCTGTCCTTTTCTTTTAGGGAATATAGTTTGGGATATAGTATTGGCATTTTGAAACGGCCTAAAAGTGGTATAATTTTGTTATAAACATGAGGCATACATTTTTGCAGATTTCGGCGATTGCATTATTTGTCACCCCTCTAACAATTATCAACTATCTTTAGCTGTCCTTTTCTTTTAGGGAATATAGTTTGGGATATTGTATTGGTATTTTGAAGGGACCCTATTTTGAAAGGGATCCCATTTTGAAACGGCCTAAAAGTGGTATAATTTTGTTATAAACATGAGGCATACATATTTGCGGATTTCGGTGATTGCATTATTTGTCACCCCTCTAACAATTATCAACTATCTTTAGCTGTCCTTTTCTTTTAGGGAATATAGTTTGGGATATGGTATTGGTATTTTGGAAAGGCCTAAAAGTGGTATAATTTTGGTATAAACATGAGGCATACATATTTGCGGATTTCGGGGATTGCATTATTTGTCACCCCTCTAACAATTATCAACTATCTTTAGATGTCCTTTTCTTTTAGGGAATATAGTTTGGTAATTTCGGTGAATGCACACACTAACTTTGAAAACAACTACAAGTACATCCCAACTGAATAATGGATTTGTAACTAGGTATCCCTTGTAACAACTTCTAGCGCCCGGTGAGCAATGATAAGAATCCGATCGTAATTATACAACAAAAAAAACAACCAGCCATCGGATTAGCTTGCTTCTTCAACTCGATCAGCTGCCTTAACTGCTTGTTCATTTTCTTCAGTTCTCCCTTCACTTCCACCAGTTCTGCATTGGGAGCATTAGGCATAATCGGAAGGTCCCTAATCGGAACGGCTCCTCTCTCCGCCGCATTCTCTACAGCAAGCCCCCCCCCTCCCAAATTGCGCCCCCCCTAGCGCCAATTGATTCCTGCAACCGAAGCCTCTGAACGCACACATCGATCCACTCGAAATGCCGGCATTTCTTCAAGATCTGAAAACAACAACGTGAACCCTAAATCCCAAATTCGAGGGAATAACAAGAAAATCGAGAGAAAACAGAGAAATTGGATCGAGATCTAACCTTATCCCCCTCTCTATATGGCAAGCTCTCGCATGCAACGAACTCACGTCCACGGTTGCCGTTCTCGTCCGTCTTACAGATCGACCGCTCGGAGGCTCCCGGCGTGGGCAGTCGGGGCATCTTGTCAAAGGCACGGGTCCATACCGCGGCCATGAAGAACGGGAGGTCGAAGAGAAACTAGACATCACCCGCGTGCCGGAGAAGGGCTGCCGCGCGGCGGAGAAGAAGAACAATGGGGCGCGGAGAAAGAAAGGGGAAGCAATGGCACGGGCATGGGCGCGGGGCTAGGTCGGGCTCCCATTTTGCAACGGTCACCCGGGTAAGCTGTGGGTCCAGCGCTCTCACGTGGACAAGTTGTGGGTCCCACGATGATCCGGATAAGTGGAGACGTGTCCACCGCGGGGCACCAACAGCGGCCCCACTTGCCAGCACCAACCAACGTCAACTAAACGGGATTCCTTCCGTCCGAGCTCTTTCTGCGGGTTATAGACAAGAAGTTGGGGAAAACTGAGGAAAAACTAAGGAGCTGGGGAAAACTGAGTACAACTAAGGACCCGAGGGCACGAAAATAGAAATCCCTATATTTTTTGGGTACATTTGCTTAAGCAGCGAGCAAATGAAGTCAAGTACAACATGTATATACTCCCTCCATTCCACGAAAGTTGTGTGGGATTTGTCAAAATTTAAACATATCTATATACTATTTAGTTTTCAGATACAACCGAATTTTGACAAATCTCCCGTAACTTTCATGAGACGGAGGGAATCATATTGTAAGAGAATATCTAAAGTTTGTCACTGAATAGATATTGGTTGACGAAGTTTAAGTAAAGTGGAATCTTTATATTTTTACGTCTTTTTGTACATATAAATATTTACATGCATTATATGTACTGCGCATGAAAAAAGAGAGACCATAGCAACGCACGGGCATTCAACTAGTTAAATATAAATAGTGATTTGAAAGTCTGCATGAAAATGAGGTGATATTGACGACTACGCAATATCTTCATGGCCAGCCAATGCCCACTAATGCTCAATCAGATCCTTCTGTAGTCGTTTGGACATGTTCTCGTCAGTGACTTCAACATTCATATCCAGATACTGCTGCCAGAATGATGCCCTAGGGATTGTCGCAACCATCTCACCTTGAAAATCCCATATGTGCTCACTGTGGCCATTAGGATGCTCATCATCAATGATTATGTTGTGCATGATCACACAACATGTCATCATCTCATGCATAGTCTTTAGCGACCATGTTCTTGCCAGGTGACGGATTATTGTCCACCGAGATTGGAGCACACCAAATCCCCGCTCGACATCTTTCCTGGCAGATTCTTGCGTCGCCGTCAACAACATAATATGACTTTCCATATTCATTTCCACCGATCGCATAGCTCAATTGAGGAGCTTTGCCTTGGTAAGCCTACTGAAAACCGGAGAGCGATGCAACACATTGATGTCATTATTTGAACCGGCCATGGCAAAGAATGAATGCCAAATCCATAAATCTTGAGATATCATTGCTTCAAAAATGAAAATGCATCCCTCTGCATGGCCGCTATACTGATCCTGCCATTCAAATAGACAAATCTTCCATTCCTAGTACATGCAATCTATGCTGCCCATCATGCCTGGGAACCCCCTAGACTCGTTGATAGAAAACAGCCACCTTGCGTCCTCAATTTTTGGCTCCCTCAAGTAATATTCTACGAACACGGCAATCACGGCTCGGCAAAACCGGTACATGGCCTCAAGGAAGGTGCTCTCACCCATTCGATGATACCCATCGAATATATCAGCAACCATTCCATACGATAGCATGTGAATAGTTGCGGAACATTTTTTGTAGGAGGCGAAGCCTAGCGCATATATAATATCGGGCCTACATTATAAGTACGAGTCGTAGTCTCTAACGCTCCGTAGAATGACCATGAACAGGTCCCTTTACATCCTGTACCAGCGCCTGAACAATTTTTCCGGGAACACCGGAGCGGTGCGATCGAAGTAGTCCTTGTGGAGTCCGAGGTGCCCTTCCACTCTGTTGTGCAGCAGGTTTTTGTGAGCGGCCCTTCAACGAGCCCCGGTGCACTGGCATCTGGCTGGCATTGTGCTAGTGGAGGATGGAGGCCGCAGCAGAAGCCACATTATGTGCCGTCTGGTCGAACTCGTCGTCGGAAGAGGAGTCAATGACCTCACTGCGGAACTTTTCGAGCAACTTCCACATGTCCATCTGCGTGGGTAGCACCTTGATACGTCCAATTTGCATCACTATTTTATATCATAATTTGTTGTTATTCATTGATATATTTCATATTTGGAGATAATACTTATGTTATTTCATCTATTTTGCATGTTTCATGATTATTGGAGGATCGCGCACCGGAGCCGGGATTCTGTCGGAAAAAGCACCGTCGAATGCAAATATTTCGGAAGATCAACAATTGACGGGAATTACACGAAAAATCCTATTTTTCCGGATGACGAAGGGAGCCGAAAGGGGAGAAGAGGGGACCCGAGGTGGGCCCACCCCACAGGCCGGCGCGGCCCAAGGCCTGGCCGCGCCGCCCTGTGAGGAGGGGGCCCACAGCCCCTCTCGCCTCCTTTTCTTCGCGTACTCCTTCGTCCCGAAAACCTAAGCCAGAGGGGGTACGTCGCGAAGAGTCACAGCCGCCTCTGCGGGGCGGAGAACACCAGAGAGAAAAGAGCTCTCCGGCAGGCTGAGATCTGCCGGGGAAATTCCCTCCCGGAGGGGGAAATCAACGCCATCGTCACCGCCATCGAGCTGGACATCATCTCCATCATCATCACCATCATCTTCATCATCATCACCGCCGTCTCCACCGCTGCACCTCGTCACCGCTGTAGCAATTTGGGTTTGATCTTGATTGTTTGATAGGGGAAACTCTCCCGGTGTTGATTTCTACTTGTTATTGATGCTATTGAGTGAAACCGTTGAACCAAGGTTTATGTTCAGATTGTTATTCATTATCATATCACCTCTGATCATGTTCCATATGATGTCTCGTGAGTAGTTCGTTTAGTTCTTGAGGACATGGGTGAAGTCTAAATGTTAGTAGTGAAGTATGGTTGAGTAATATTCAATGTTATGATATTTAAGTTGTGGTGTTATTATTCTAGTGGTGTCGTGTGAACGTCGACTACACGACACTTCACCTTTATGGGCCTAGGGGAATGCATCTTGTACTTGTTTGCCAATTGCGGGGTTACCGGAGTGATAGAAACCTGAGCCCCCGTTGGTATATCGATGCAGGAGGGATCGCAGGATCTTAGAGTTTAAGGCTGTGGTTAGATTTATCTTAATTACTTTCTTGTAGTTTCGGATGCTTGCAAGTGGTATAATCACAAGTATGTATTAGTCCTAGGAAGGGCGGTACATTAGCATAGGTTCACCCGCACAACACTTATCAAAACAATGAAGATTAATTAGCCGTATGTAGCGAAAGCACTAGACTAAAATCCCGTGTGTCCTCGAGAACGTTTGGTCATTATAAGTAAACAAACCGGCTTGTCCTTTGTGCTAAAAAGGATTGAGCCACTCGCTGCAATTGTTACTCTCGCACTTTACTTACTCGTACTTTATTCATCTGTTACATCAAAACCCCCGAATACTTGTCCGTGAGCATTTACGGTGAATCCTTCATCGAAACTGCTTGTCAACACCTTCGCTCCTCGTTGGGATCGACATTCTTACTTATCGAAGATACTTGCGATACACCCCTATACTTGTGGGTCATCACACCTGCGGATCAATGGTCGCCGACAATAGCGCCCAAAAAATAAAAAATAAACCTACCAGCACAATTGACCGAACAGGTCCTCATCGGCGAGGCCGGCCGGCGCAACCTGCAGATGTTTGCCGCCCCGCCCCCCCCCCCCCCAAAGCCGCGGCTAGGGCGGCAAAGAAGGGGAATACGAAGCAAATTCGCGCGGCTGATTTCGAATATCCCTGACCTGTGGGACCGGGTTAGAATACGAGGACGCGCAACGTCCTTAGAGACGCAAACGTGGTGCATATAACTGAGCCGCGTTTGCCTCTCCGTGGACGGTCCTGTCACTATGAGTCGCCACACTAGAACTAGGTGCAGGTCCATTTTTCAACCGTGCGGTCGCAAATGGTCGCTCCGCGTCCGTTTGCGTCGTCCCGTTGGAGATGCCTAATGCCGCATTTAATTTTCTATCATTGTGTTAGTTGGTGATGTTGTACCAGCTTTTTTTGGGCTTCAATTTTTATGATAGTTGTTAAGTTTTTTGACACCCTTTGTTAAATAAATAAAATAAATTAAGACCCTACGTCCCTACGGGAAAGATACAACATCTGGCCGTCGGCACAGACTATGCCGACGGCCACCGTTGGCACACCGTCGTCGGGAAAGCTCTGGTCGAGGTAGGTAAGTTGTCCGTCGGCACAGCAATCTGTGCCGACGGCTTTATCCTCGGCATAGTATTTCAAAATTTGCAAATTTATTAAAAAAAAATTCAAATTATGTTTTTTGAAAGAAAAAAATCAAACATTTTTTTATTTTTCTGTGCCAACGGCTTTACCGTCGGCATAGAATTTTTAAAAATTTCAAAATTTCAAAAATTTTCACTTCTTTTCTTCTTCTGTTTACTTGTTAATCTTTCACAATGGCACTTTTAACTCTAAGTACACATAATCTTAGGTCAAATTGCACTTATGGTCAAACTTCCCAGTAGGTCACCCATCCTCACACTATTCCCGTCTCGGCACGCTTAACTTCGGATGATCTTCCATGAAAGAAAGGACACCTTGTTGTTAATAGTATCATATCAATCATAATAACCCTTTGACCGTGATGCCATACCTCTATCGTTTTGAATTTTAAACAATTACTTAACTAAAGAACAATGAATATATAGAAATAATGATAATATAGAATTTGAAAAACAATTAAATGATTTTATTTTTGTCTTTTTATTTAATATGGAATAATTAATATCAGCAAATGCAAATTTGGCAAATAATATGTCTAAATTGATCAGAAAAATGAGAGGAATACAAATATGACATCCATATCATATTTTGAACCTACAAAGTTAATTTACCCAAAAACCATGAGTATTAGATCAAGTACCTCTAGTTTAAATCTGACCGACTTTATCAGAAATGAGGTGGGAAACGGCCTCGGCATGACATTGTTGCCGAAATGAGGTCATATTTGGCACGTATGTGGGCCCTAGGATAGGAAGCAAGACCCTGGATGCGAATTTCTAACGTGCCCAAACGAGTTTTTTTTGTGAACCAACTATGTGGGGCGAATTTTATTATGGCGCGAAACCTCCGTGCGATGATAGTAGACCACCTACGCACCACCAATAACATGACATGTGCGCGCATTAGTTTTTTGGGAACCCGTGCGGCATCCGGCGGTGTCCCACCGAATCCGCTGGAAACTGATCAGATTTGAACTAGGGGTCAACTATCCTTCGCTCCAGAATTTCTGGGAAAAATGTTTTTAGGTCTTCGACACATCATTATATATGCTATTTTTTATCCGTTTAGTTTGTTCGCGAACAGGTGCACCCGCACGCCCGTTACGGCCATACCGCATGTCCCGGGGCCCCTGTTTTGGCCAGATGGCAATTTGAACGAAAGTCAAAAAATCCCATGGAGCCGCTTGGCATCATTTTATATGTCATATTAACTATTTCATTTGTCAAAATTGGGATACGTCAATTATTTTGAAATACCCTTCACGAAAAGGGCTATCACGTCTGGAGTTCTATGGATTTCAAGGGAAATGAGGTGGGAAACGGCATCGACATGACATAGTTTGCCGAAACAAGGTCATATTTGACACGTGTGTTGATAAGGGGTGGTCCGATCTTCTCAGTAAGCAACGGTGGTGATGATGATCACGGGGTGATGGCAGCGGAGAAACACGACGATGAAGTGAAGGATAACTTGTATGACGCAACGAGATCTCTCGATTGGTCCCTGTCGTCAATGCAACAGCTCTCAACCCTGCAAGATATTCGCAACTCCACACACTTGCGCACGTAGCCGCCGATCACGAAGCGGTAAGTTGCAACCGTCTAATTCCCAATGGAACAACAGATCACACAAGACTTTTTTCAGGATCTACACAATATTCAAGCAATATGGTGTAGGGATACAATAGTTTTGCTAGAGCAAACAACTAAGAACTAGGGTTTATCTTAAACGTGGTCTAAAGCAGCTAGGGGGCGTCCCGGGCACTTATATAGGCGTCCGGGACGAGTTCTGGTCGAAAAGATACAAAAATAACCGACCCAGAATAGATCTGGTCGAGACAGACTCGGACGAATCCGGTCTGGAATCCGGTCAACCGGGCCAGGGACCGGATCGGCCGGTCTGGCGTCCGGTCAACCGGGCGGCAACCGGAAACTTCGCAACTTTCCGGTTTTTGCCCGGTATGATGCATCCCATCCGGTTGGCGGCCGATCAACCGGGCCAGGGACCGGGCTGGCCGGTCGAACCGGGTGCTGGCCGGCCTGGACGTCGTCTTCTCCTCTCGCGCATGCCTCCCGCTCCTCCCTCGCGCGACCATGAGATATCTTCATGTCCAGCTCCATGTCCAGCTTCACGTCCATCTTGACGTCCGTCTTCATGTCCAGCTGCTCCTCTACTCCTCGTGCGACGCTCGTCTCCTCTTGATACCTGATGATACATAAGTAATAGGACTTAGGCAGTATAAAGTTCTCATCAATCAAAGTACCGTTTAGAAACAAGTTTACCTGTTGTTTAAGTAGCTTTGCACGAGCCCTTGTAATTGGTCCAATCCGAACTTCATTGGACTTGAGCTTCACAAAGAGGTTCATCTTCATTTATCAATGACGGAGGTAGTGGTGTAGTAGGGATGTCCTCATCATCTCCCCCTTCAAATGC
>NC_061514.1:185459335-185484522 GCF_022539505.1 Lolium rigidum
GTGTGTGAGCTAAAATCTCCACTAGTAGAGAAACCCCCCTTTAGTACCGGTTCCAAAGGGCCTTTAGTACCGGTTTTGGAACCGGTACTAAATATTCGGTACTAAAGGCCTCCCACCTTTAGTACCGGTTCCTTACGAACTGGTACTAAAGGTGCCTCCACGTGGGCACGGAGGAACCCGCGGGGCTGGAGACCTTTGGTACCGGTTCGTGTTACGAACCGGTATTAAAGCTTATTTCGTTTAATTTTTTTATCCATTTTTTCTAATTATTTTTCACACCCTTTTTTTTCACTTCCTCTTTTTTTTTCTTCAGAATTTCTAGTATTTCCGTTAGTCTCTAACTACACTTAATCTCTAGTCAAATTACTTACCCGTGGTCAAACTTCCTGGTCGGTCACCCATCCTCACACTACTCCCGCACTAGCACGCTTAACTTCCAAATTCCATCCCGTTCCACTTCCAAGTGCTTCGCGCGCATGTATGTGATAGTAGTATCATATCAATCCTATTAACATGTTGGTCGATGTCACACTTTTTATCGTTTAAATTCCAAATAATTCTTTTAATAAACAAAAGTAATGATGTAATAATAATGTTGAATAAATAAATATAATTAACTTTTTTAATTGTTATTATTTTTAATTATTTTTTAAAAATTTAATATTTTTTGCAAAACCTAAAACTTGAAAAATTGAAAATCTTATAATTTGCTAAAAGTAATAGTAATATGTTAGGACTCAAAAAATCTTATAATTATTATTTTAAATTTTTAAAAAATTAAAAAAAATAAAATTCTAAATTTCTGGAAAAAAACTAAAATCTTCCTACTTTCATATTTTCATTAGGAATTTTGAGAATCTAAAACTTGGCTAACCGGGTAAACCCAGGTGAATTTGGATGTAACTTTTTCCCAGGATTTTTTTGATATATTATACGTTTTTTTTCGACGTCGTATGCGAAAGTTAATGCGGTTTTACCATTTTTCAAACTTTTTTTGCAAAATAAGTCAAAATTCGAATTTCTTAATTTCACCGAATAGTAGGTTGCATAACATATGAGAATCTGAAAACATTTTATTTTTTAAATTTTCTATCATTTTCATTTGTATTTTACAAAGCAAAAAAGGCGATCCAGGGGGGGGGGGGGGGGGGTGTGTGGAGGTGCGTGGGAAGCAGGAAAACTTTTAGTACCGGTTCGTGACACGAACCGGTACTAAAGGTCTACCCTTTAGTACCGGTTCGTGTCACAAACCGGTACTAAAGGTTTTTCGGCTGACGCTAACCCTTTAGTACCGGTTCGTGACATGACACGAACCGGTACTAAAGGTCCTTACGAACCGGTACTAAAGGCTTGGGCAATACAACCGATACTAATGCATCCTTTAGTACCAATTCGTAAGGAAACCGGTACTAAAGGCCCGAATGAAAACCCCTTTTTCTACTAGTGCTCAGACGCGTCTTGACTGCATGCACGTAGATGCATGCGAATCCGTCTCTATCTTGGAAAGAAGAGAGAGATAGTAAAAGCTACAACTGTGGATGAACAGTAGTGCAATGCAAAAGCTAAGGCAAAGCTAGGCTGTGTGGCTGTGTGGCTAGTGGTAGTGCACTGCTAGTGCTACCTTTCCCCTCCGATCGGACACGACCTGCACACATACTACACGACCCATGCATGGCCTGTGTATTCTACTGCGATCCCGAGTCCCTCTCGATCGATCTCGAGTTGTCCCAGGCCGGCGTCGCACGCAGCTATACACGTGAGGCTCTGTCTTCCCCAAGCACTGTTGCTGACTCGCTGTACTGTGGCTAGCTTACAATACATCCATACCGGTATCGTATCGTCGTCCTTTGCTATACATGTGACGCGCAGTCTGAAGCGTCGCTATTATTCCAGACACCAAGTTATGGAGCAGGCAGGTGGAGGTGTTTAGCCACCTAGTCAGCTGGGTCTCCCGTGCCAGTGGGAACCAGCTCCTCTAACGTTGAGGAGCAAAGTCAGTGAAAATACTGTGATGAAGTCAGAGCACAGTAGCAATAAGTACCATATTTTGTGATGCAATTAAGTACTGTAGATAGTTACTGTAGCTACAAAAGTTTGAACTGAATTTTATTACACCTTAATTTTACCTGTATGTAGTTAATCTCAATGCATAATATAAATTTTTATTATGTAAAATAATTTAAATTGTTTTGATCCAAAATCATACAGTTAGGAAGTAGAGAAGTCAGGCTACTGTAGCTTAGGTGACTTTGTAGCACAACGTTAGAGGATCCCGTCCCGTGCCAGTGTGGGACAGCAATGCCATGTTGTACTCCTACTGGAACTTAGTACCACCACTTGTCCATCCCAACACAGAGTTGTCTAAAACAAATGCATATCGTACTTCCTACTTGACAAAATGTAGTGCATATTAATTGTTTTAAAGTATATCTATTAAAATTATCAACTTATCATTATAATGAATATTTTCGTATTGTGTGCATTTGCTAATCTAGACATAGAAAAAAGTTATTAACAATAGATTTGTTAATTCTCAGTAAACAGAGAACTAGCTGAGAGCTCAGTACATTCGATAACCGTTAGATTTTACGTGAAGATTTGTACGAATTTTGTTTGTTTGTTTATTCACGAGCTGTGAACAGCTTTTGGCCTGCCCAATTACGTAATAGAGAGAGGAAAATATTAGGAATAGGCAAGGATCGAACCGTGAACTTCAGCTCATACAAGACTTGGCTTCCAACGTGATAACGACTAGTTCTTGTCATACTTTGTTACATCGATTGCTATATTGTACGAGCTGTCCAATTAATTTAATTTATTATGTCCATTTCTCTTACTTTTTTCTCTATTTATTTTTATTCATAAGTAAATATGATAATGTTATCCTCATGTTCTCTTTATTTTACATGTTTATTCATTTCGATTTATTAAGTCAGTTACAAGTTGGACCGTGTCATGATTTGTGATAGTACTTACTTTTCTCCGGTTACAGGTAGGGTTGTAAGTGAGACATTTTACAGTTGCAAGTGATGTTGCAGCTGAGACTTTTTATAGTTGCAAGTGAGGCTGTAACTAAGACTATGGCTAGTTGCAAGTTAGACTGCAACTGAGGCTTTCTGCATCTGCAAGCGAGGTTGCAACTTAGCCTATCTCCAGTTGTAAGTGGGGTTGCAACCAGAAGAAAGCCTCAGTGGTAGATGACGTTGCAATTGAGACTTTCTGAATTACAAGCGAGGTTGCGTCTGGGATAAAGTCTCAGTTGCATGTGGGGTTGCAACTGAGACTTATCTCCAGTTGCAAATGGGGTTGCACCTGAGACTTTTCTCCTAGTTGCAAGTTACAACTGAGAGAAAGTGGGATAACAACTGACACTTTTTAGGTTGCAAGTGGGGTTGTAACTGGCCAAAAATATTAATTGCAGGTGAGGTTGCAACAGACTTTTTTTAGTTGTAAGTGGGGATGCAACTGATATTTTCTCCAGGTGCAACTGAAAAATACTATAGCTTACGAACAAAGTGCATCAGACAAATTTATTTAGATGCATGATTTTCATTTGCGAAATATGAGGGGGAGAAAATTAACTTCTATATTTTCGTAGCTTCATCGGTTTTGATTTGTGATCTTGGTCATGTTACTCTATACATTGGGTTCCAGCTGATGACCACAATTAGCAACTCAGCGTCATGTATGTGAGCCTCATTAACTACAGTATGGCCATCAGCTCCGCACTGGCCACGTACGGTGTCTCGGCCGTCATCACTGCCCTAGCTCGCTTTTATATAAAGTTCATTATACTAATAATAGTGGAAGTAACATAGTTAGTAGCATTACATAATCCAACGTATTTTGGTGACATAGATAACAATAAATGAAAAAAATTGAGGTGGTAACTAGCTATGTTATCATAATATCATACACTTGATGGCTTCCAAGTACAGAATATCAATCGTAGTACTTTTTAATAATAAAGGTTGTCGAACCCACGAGAAGTTGAAGATATTGGTTAACAGATTTGACAAGTAAACAATAATAATAAAGTAGTATTTTTTATGTTTTGTGTGTATAGTTTGCAACAAAGTAAATGCGGAAAATAAATTGCAGTATGTAAATGCTCTCAATGAGAGAAGCTTAATCCTCTATGCAGCAAGAGGACAAGCTCATGTGTGTGTGCGCGCGCTTATATGAGACAAATGTTCCCAAGAGCGGCATGGTTTTATTATCATCAGAGTTCTACACAACATGGTAAATATTTTGCAAGTTTCATTCAATTAGGGACGAAGCATAAATTAAAGATAGCCATAAATATGAGCAAGTGGGTCCTAGAGCCATTTTCATGAGCAAGTATAGAAATCATTAAGACATAAATGTTCCACCATAGCAACAAGATCATTGGTCCGCTACATAAATCCCTCTAATGCAACTCATAGTATTTGAAACGGTTTCTGTCAATCCGTCCCTTCCAACACACATTTATTACATTAAAGTGCAGTCCTATGAGCCCATATTGATGAAGTAACATGCAGTCGACGTTCGCATAAAACCATCATAGAACAACATAAAAGATGGAAAACTTGACCAAATACTTATTGCACATCATATATAATCATAGCCAGATCATACTTTGCCCTCGGGAACATGGGGAACTACTCACAAGTGTCAAACAGGATATGGATCAGAGGCATAATGATTACAACACAATCTGAATATATAATATCTCCACCAAATATAGATAAAGTACCAATCACAAACATGCAACGAGCCTCAAAACGATATCCGGGGTTCAATTCAACACAAACTATGAGCAGAATCAAATCGATCTCGTAGATGGAGATGGTGGTGATGATGGTGCTGATGGACATGTTGATGGAGATGCCCCCCAAGCCAATGAGGAGTGGTGATGTCGATGGCGTTGATTTCCCCTTCACCGGAGGTACCAGTGCAGCAGGATTTGCCCTCTCCCGGAGTAGGAGATGACCTTCGCCTCCGCCGCAGCCTCTATAAATTTCGGGAAAAATATGGCTTAGGTTTTTAGGAGAAATATAAGCTCTGGTATAAAGGGGGATCGAGACGATGCCCGAGGCATAAACGGACCTGGGTGGCGCGCCCAGACATGTAGGGTGTGCCAGATGGTTCCGTTTGGCCCTTGTGCCCTCCCCCGCGTGCTTCGTTCGCTCATGGTCTTCTCCGGGTGAAAAACTGATGTATTTTTGCGTCAATTTTTAGGTGTCTAGAAAGTCCATGAAACAATAAAAACTGAAAAATGTGGTTTTCTGCCTCTCAGGAATTAAATACCAATGAAGGGGACTCTATAGAAAGTCCCGGAAATTAACTAAAAATACATAAATAATGATGTATGATGGCATATATCAATGAAAAGTAAACATATATGTGACAATAATGATAATGTAAAATGCACGTATTAACTTCCCCAATCTTAAACCTTTGCTCGTCCTCGAGAAAATAAGCGAATAGATCATATCATGTATCAATGAGCTTATCACTAGTACAAACTCGTTACTTAAGGACTGTCAGGTGATTCGGTTTTGGCCCAAGTTATTGAAAGCTGACTCTGCAGTCTCTAAAACTTTTAAAGACCCTGATAAACTATGCCCGCCTGAAAGAAGCGGGGTAACAGAGACGGAGAATAAAGTAGACCGTCTAGCATATATATCTTAGGCGGTTATTAAAATGAAATGCCTCAAAGAATCTGGGGAACAGAGATGGACAATATAGGAGACCGTCTAACTTATCTTCCATAGGCGGTTACTAAAGTAAATAGCCTCAAAGAGTATCGCACAGACGGCCTACACTAACAACCGCTTGGGGTACAAATCTGAAAATGTACGCCCGCCAGTTCCAGCGACGACGGCACTTTCGTAACCTTTGCTAGTTCATCCTCTTGGTTTTCTCCGGATTTGTCCAATCATTCTTTGATTAGTCGTATGATTAAGTACAATGTTCTTCTACATTTCTTTCAATCTAGTTTATTCCCCACATTAGTCGTACGCTAGGGTTTTTTCAGTTCATGTTTTTTCTGATTTTCTTCTCAGTCTTCTTGTGATTCGACTTATTCTTGTATTTCAGCGATGGAGATCTGTCGCGTCTGCAACCAGCCACAGGAGAATTCCTTTTGTTCAAAGAGGAATGCAAAATCGTTCAGCATCGTCTTGAACTCCACATAGTTTGAGAACGTTGTGGTGAGTTATTTTTAGTCTCAATCAGCAAAATAATGGTTTATTCTAAATCATGAGAGTAGTACTGACAGCCTAAGTCTCAGTTAATATAAGTTAGTTTCGCATATGTGTATTTCTGTTGAGGAATTTCTTAAGATTTCAGGAGTAATCTACTAGCACTGTAAAAACATTTCAAATATAAGTTAATTTCGATTTGTACCTTCCATTCACCCTTGTCATCGTCTCTATTCATTAAGAAATGGTAAAATAAAATTTGTCAATAAATAGCATAAGTAAGTGAATTTGTTAAGAAATAACCCATAAGTAGTTTCAATATTTTAGAAAAGAATATATCAATAGCTCCTGGAAAGCCAAGTCATATTTTGATACCAAGTTTATTATATGTGTTAGTGCAAAATAAGCCAAGACTTCCCAATATCACATTTTCTGAACTACGACAATTGACCCATTATTTGTAAGATAATCCAGTCCATCCAATGATTTTTTGTTCTCAGGATATTCCTTGTCACTTCAAGGCAAGAGTCAACTACTTTGGCGATTAGTGGCTACTTGATGTGTTCTCGGGACATAGGTTTGATCTTTTCCTGGTGAAAATAGAAGATGGTACATACATAAGAGGACCCTTATGGATTTCCTTCTGTAGGTCAACAACATTAATTTGTCTCCATGATGTTGTGACCTTCACATTAATCAGACAAGAAGCCAGAGCAGGAGTTCAAGAAGATGAAGATGAGGAAGGATGTGATCATAAAGATGTGCTGGAAGATGAGATTCTAAACAGAGCTGATCATGTGTTTAAAATGACAGCACGTGCCCCTAATGGTGAAATCAAAGAATTCACTTATATTCCTGGCGGTATGTACGCTTTCTCATCAAAATGTATATGTATATGTATTGCCTGCCCATCTGCGATCCTTTTAATTAAGGGATTTCTATTTTCGTGCCCTCGGGTCCTTAGTTGTACTCAGTTTTCCCCAGCTCCTTAGTTTTTCCTCAGTTTTCCCCAAGCCCTTGTCTGAACCCGCAGAAGTAGCTCGGACGGAAGGAATCCGTTAAGTTGACCGTTCCGTGCTGACGAGTGGGGTCGTGTCGTTTGTGGGGTCGCGTCGTGTGGGACCGCGTCGTGTGGGGCTGGTAGGAAGGGACCGCGTGGGACAGGACGAGACCATGTTTGTGGTTCCGTAGCGTGTGGAGCCGTGTGGGTCCGGGACGGGAGCACGAGTGGTTTCTGTCTCTTTCGCCCAGATTAGCAGTTTTCAATGTACCTTTTTCCTCTCTCTCGCTCGATCTCATTCATATTTGATAGCCCAAATTGGTAGCAAATCTAGAGCAGCTTGTCCTTCTGTTTTTTAACGCCATTCATTTCTTTATGCCTTCGTTTTTACCCAATCAGGTAGGAAATCTAGGGCACAAATCCGAGAGAAAATATAGGATAAGCTGCATACAAGCAACCAACATAGAGCATAGATATATTCAGGACAGATCCAAAAGTAGTACCGATAGATCCAACATAAGCTACATTTTACATGAATTTAAGCTGCTCTACGATAGAGCAGTCACATACAGAGAGTGCAAGAGGCACGTTCAACGCCTCCGAGTAGCGCGTGTGACTCGCTTGGAGGTTGCGCAGTGAATCCCAAGTGCTTTGTGTTTGGCCATGTACGCATGCACGTTCACGGTCCTTCCAACTCTAGCGCCACATCTGCCAATGGATTCAGCATGGTTCACCAGGGAGTTGAAGTCGGTGGCGCGGAGCTTCTGCTGCGGAAGGGGCACTTGTAAATGCCTCGAGCAAAGGGGCCATCGTAATGGCCGGACCGCAGCCTCTCCGAGGACGTGACGAGTCTTGGTGTGGAAGGACTCGTCGCCGGCTCGTCGACGTCGCTGCTCGCACCCGTCACGTAGCACCAAAGATCGTGCAAAAAACGGAGTCAATTGCAACGATGATGGAACGAGAGTGAACAAAAAATCATGCATGATAATATGGGCTCGAAAAAAGAGGTAGCCTCGGCTTACATTGGACACACTTATATCCAGGATTTGAGTCAACAAACAAAAGATCATGCACAACAAATTTGTACACACCAATTGTTTACCGACTAAACCCTGAATCAATTTATGCCCAAATATTCATCATCATCGGCACAAATCTTAAACAAAAGCAAATCACAAACACTAATAACGCAAGATCTAACACAAAAGGATCGAACTAGGAACGTACGAACAAGTAATAACGCAAGATCTAACACAAAAGGATTGAACTAGGAACAGTACGAACCGTAATAACGCTAGATCTAACACAAAATGATTGAAATGAGATAAGAACAAGGGAACAAAGGGTTACCTCCGGCTCGTTGTCGACGATGCTGGTGTCGTAGGGGTTCTCCGGCGCGTCGTATTGCACTGGTCCGTACGGGTCCCAAGTGACGGGGGACTGGATGGTGGAGGCGGCCGATGCGCCGGCTGCTACGTTGGAAGCAGCGACAGGGGCCTGGACGGGGGCGGCGGCCGATCCGCCGGCTGCTACGTTGGAAGCAGGGACAAGGGCCTGGACGGGGGCGGCGGCCGATCCGCCGGCTGCTACGTTGGAAGCGGCCGACAGGGGCCTCGGACGGGGCGGCGGCCGATGCGCCGCGCTGCTACGTTGGAAGCGAGCGACGGGGGCCTCGGACGGGGCGGCGCCGATGTGCCGACAATGGGCATCTCATTCTTCTCCATCGCCGGCGGTTTTCTTCGGGGTTTTTTCTTCGGTTGTGGAGAAGATGATGGGACAGGAGAGGCGGTTGCAGTGAGCCAGTGAGAACGTGCGTCGAGGGAGAGAAAGAGGGGCTCTATAAAGATGAAGGTGGCGTGTACCGCAACATGCATCCGCTATGCACGGCTGCAGCGTGCACCGCTGCACGAGTCTAACCCTGGGACGTTTGGTGTACTCAGTTATAACCTCAGGCCTTATACAGAAATTTTATCTGTACTCGCTTTTCCCTCGAGGACTTAGACCGGCAAGTGCAATATACTCAGCTTTACCCTCAAGTAGCTGGTCAACAGAGAGTCAACAAATGAGATTAACATAGCTAATTGAGTCATTTCATGCGCAAAAAATCCAAAAAAATAAAAACATAGTGGCAACTACTCATGGAGTCTTCCTACGCAACCTGCCACCTAGAAAACCTTAACAAACATATATAAATCAAGTTTTACCACAAATTGCCACTTCTCAGAATCACTAGTGTAGCTATGAAGATGATTGGTTTTCCACCCAAACCCCTTTGCAAAACATATTTCCCAAAACATAGTTTGTCTAAATGATGCCATAATTGTCACACTCATGTATATTTGAATTGCAAATAATTTGATGTAGCCCAATATGAATTATATTGTACAAAACACACATTTTTCATTTTGTAATTCTTTTGTTTGAATCCCTTAGTCTATTTACTATTTATGTGCCCTTGGATTCTTAGTACTACTCAGCTTTTGCCCTCAAGTACTGTCACAAATGGTCCGAGAAGCCCAAACTTATCCTGATTGGTTGAGCCGTTGTCACACCGGATCGACTCCACGAACCGTTGATCCACCGATCTAACGGGCAGTATACCCCTATCCGTCTCTTCGTGGCAACCTCTCTCTCTCTCTCTCTCTCTCTCTCTCTTTCGTGGCCCCCCCTCTCTCTCTCTCTCGTCGGTGGAGAATGCCCACCCCTCTATTTATGTGCAATAACGAGTTTGCCACTTAATATAGTTTGGGATATAGTATTGGTATAAACATGAGGCATACATATTTGCGGATTTCGGTGATTGCATTATTTGTCACCCCTCTAACAATTATCAACTATCTTTAGCTGTCCTTTTCTTTTAGGGAATATAGTTTGGGATATAGTATTGGTATTTTGAAACGGCCTAAAAGTGGTATAATTTTGTTATAAACATGAGGCATACATATTTGCGGATTTTGGTGATTGCTATCAACTATCTTTAGCTGTCCTTTTCTTTTAGGGAATATAGTTTGGGATATAGTATTGGTATTTTGAAACGGCCTAAAAGTGGTATAATTTTGTTATAAACATGAGGCATACATATTTGCGGATTTCGGTGATTGCATTATTTGTCACCCCTCTAACAATTATCAACTATCTTTCTGTCCTTTTCTTTTAGGGAATATAGTTTGGGATATTGTATTGGTATTTTGAAGGGACCCTATTGTGAAAGGGATCCCATTTTGAAACGGCCTAAAAGTGGTATAATTTTGTTATAAACATGAGGCATACATATTTGCGGATTTCGGTGATTGTATTATTTGTCACCCCTCTAACAATTATCAACTATCTTTAGCTTTCCTTTTCTTTTAGGGAATATAGTTGGTAATTTCGGTGAATGCACACACTAACTTTGAAAACAACTACAAGTACATGTAACTCGAATAATGGATTTGTAAGGTATCCCTTGTAACAACTTCTAGCGCCTGGTGAGCAATGATAAGAATCCGATCGTAATTATACAACAACAAAAAACCAGCCATCAGGTTAGCTTGCTTCTTCAACTCGATCGCTTGCCTTAACCGCTTGTTCATTTTCTTCAGCTTCTCCCTTCACTTCCACCAGTTCCGCATTGGGAGCATTAGGCATAATCGGAACGGCTCCTCTCTCCGCCGCATTCTCTACAAGCAAGTCCCCCCTCCCAAATTGCGCCCCCAATAGCGCCAATTGATTCCTCGCAACCGAAGCCTCTGAACGTACACATCGATCCACTCGAAATGCCTGCATTTCTTCAAGATCTGAAAACAACAACGTGAACCCTAAATCCCAAATTCGAGGGAATAACAAGAAAATCGAGAGAAAATAGAGAAATTGGAGCGAGATCTAACCTTATCCCCCTCTCTATATGACAAGCTCTCGCATGCAACGAACTCACGTCCACGGTTGCCGTTCTCATCCGTCTTACAGATCGACCGCTTCAGAGGCTCCTGGCGTGGGCAGTCAGTGGCATCTTGTCAAAGGCACGGGTCCATACTCGCGGCCATGAAGAACGGGAGGTCGAAGAGAAACTAGACATCACCCGCCTACCGGAGAAGGGCTGCCGCCGGCGGAGAAGAAGAACAATGGGGCGCGGAGAAAGAAAGGGGAAGCAATGGCACGGGCACGGGCGCTGGGCTGGCTCGGGCTCCCATTTTGCAACGGTCACCTGGGTAAGCTGTGGGTCCGGCGCGCTAACGTGGACAAGTTGTGGGTCCCACGATGATCTGGATAAGTGGAGACGTGTCCACTGCGGGGCACCAACAGCGGCCCCACCTGCCAGCACCAACCAACGTCAACTAAACGGAAATCCTCCGTCCGAGCTCCTTCTGCGGGTTTCGAACAAGGGATTGGGGAAAACTGAGGAAAAACTAAGGAGCTGGGGAAAACTGAGTACAACTAAAGACCCGAGGGCACGGAAATAGAAATCCCTTTAATTAATGTTGTTAATTGCAATTTACATGACTAACTTTACCAGGTGTGAATCCCAACATCAGAGAGGTGTTTTATAGGAGTGTCTTCACAGATATGCATATCTACTATTCCAGACATGTTTGCCATCACTTTTGAGATGATGACGGAAGTAAACAAGCAGATATTGCATGATGAGGATCACTTTTACAATCTGTTTGAACTCCAGTACTATGTTACAGTGCTCTATGGAATTTATCAAGCTAACAGCGTCTTCGTGAGTTATTATAGCTAAACCATTTTATGAGAGTAGTACTTTTGTGTTTACTAATTTATGTGTTTTAATTAGTTCTTTATTTCAGGTCATGCCATCAAGCTTTGCACATGGTTACAAGATCCCACGCGAAAGCAGAGCTCTGTTTCTGACATATGGCATGGATGTACCTATTTAGGGGGATTACATAATCCGTCATGGAAACATCAATGAGATATATTTCAGAAATGGTTGGACTGACTTCTGCAACATGAACCAACTTATAATTGATTCACTAGTTGCTGTGGGGGTGGAAGTGAGGGAAGAATACATTGGCTTGTTTGTGGTGAAGATTCACTGAATAGACATATGAAGAAAAATCAAAAAATATGTGGCACACTAGCTTTATTATTTTCCGGGGAGTGTGCCACACTAAATATGTAAATATGCTTTATGTTGGGCACTATGAGACAACTATGTTTGTAATGTTGGGCACTACTGTGGCCCATGTGAAACCTATATATGTTTGTAATGTTGGGCACTAGCTATATATAGAGCTAGGTCAACTGTATATGTTATGTTATAATAGAATCATTGACATTACAATCGAGACACTTCTATGATATGTTCCTTCTACTTCCCTAAATACCAGAGGCACACTCTAAAGTAGTGATGACCGTCCAAGCGAACTTGAAACCACGAGATTTACTCACAGGTGAGATGGTTAATTATAGGAACAGTTTCCAGCCATATCTGAATTTGAAATTTTACTCAAACGAAATTACAAAAAATATTTATAGTTGCTTATTGTCATATATAAACATGCATTTAACATTATATTTTGAAATTATAAGCAAACTTTAGAGTTTCTTCTTACATGGAATGACTGGATAAATCGATGGTGTCCAGATTGTATTAATTTATCATATCTTGATCAAAGATTTTTCTAGGACTTTTCGTTATATTTACGTAAATTAAAATACCACTTCATGTTGCTAATCTGAAATGTTCAGATTTTATATAGTTTATTTCCTATTTATTCAGTTAATAGAATAATTGGCTATTTAGTGGAATTAATTCAAAATTTATACTAAGCCTTCAAGAAAAAAATTATTTATGGATGGAAAATTAAAGTTTAAGCACTTATATTAGACCAATATCTCATATCATAAGTTCACATTAGAATTTTGAATAATTTTCTTGAATGAAGTTTGGACATACACAAGCTATAATACCTAAAAATTGTTAGATAATTATGAATATTTCCATGCGTTTATTTTAGAATACCTATATGGTGTGGTAAAAATATTAGTCAATTCCCAAACACTTGCACTAATTTTCTTTGAAACAGGTGTGTCGACGCTGGAAGATCATACATATCGGGGGAAAATCCAAAGTTTGTACCATGTGGTATACCTTTTGTACTTTTTTGGGCGTAGAGCATCATTGTGCACTACTAATCATATATGCACTTCATTTAAATTTTTTATTTGAAAAATTTACAAATTTTAGAGTTCTTTCTATATCGGAGTTTCCGAATAAATCCGTAGTGGCCGAGTTTTTCCATATTAAATTATCCAGGATGCTCGGATTTATGGATGGAGGGTCCCAATTTGATGCTTTTAGAGAGGATCTTTTATTTTCAGCCGTCTTCTAATATATATCTTTCTTTCTACTAAACACGGGGACGAGGGAGCTTTTCCCCATTCTCCCGAGCCGACCATAAAAAAACCCATGCCGCCGCTCGCTGTCGTACCCACCGTAGGTCCGACAGCCGCGTCCCGTCTGCATCGACGACTCTGCAGCTGGTTAATAACCCACAAGTATAGGGGATCGCAATAGTCTTCGAGGGAAGTAAAACCCAAATTTATTTATTCGACACAAGGGAAGGTAAAGAATACTTATAAGCCTTAACAACAGAGTTGTCAATTGAGCTGCACCTGGAAAAGCACTAGTAACAGGGGTGATGTGAAAGCAGCAGCAATATGAGAGCAACGTCAATAGTAACACAACAACAGTAGCGGTAGCACAGAGGAGACGACACCGAAAAATATTCCAGTGCGTAGTTGACTGTAGAGCAATGATGATGATAGAAGGACCGGGGTTCCCAGCTATCTACACTAGAGGTAACTCTCCAAATAACATGTGTTGGATGAAAAAATTACAGTTGGGCAATTGATAATTGTGAGGGCATGACAATGCATGCTATGATAAGATAAAGGTTACTGTGGTATTTAATTGGGTGTTACAACATAATACAAAGACGTAATCCAACTGCATCTACGACTAATAATCCACCTTCAGGTTATCATCCGAACCCCTTCTAGTATTAAGTTGCAAGCAACAGATTATCGCATTAAGAAATGTGTATAAAGTAAACAATAGAATTATCCTTAGACAAAACATTGTTGTTTTCTCCCTAGTATCAACAACACATCTACAATCTTACAGATTACTGTCACTCTTCCAGAAAACTAGAGGCACAAACCCACTATCGAGCATAAACACTCCCTCTTGGAGATACAGACAACTACTTGATCAAGGTAACTACAAGTACCGGAGAGCATGCAAGATCTTAAATAACATTAGTATGATAATATGATGAACAATCTGATCACAAGTCCACAATTTATCGGATCCCAAAAAACACAACACCGATTGCATCATATGGATCTCAATCATGTAAGGCAGCTCATGAGCTCATTGTATTGTATTACATGGGAGAGAGAGTACCAACTAGCTACAGCCGAGAACCCATAGTCCAGGGGGGACTACTCATGAACCATCATGGAGTCGAAGTGGAGGCGGTGGAGTCGATGGAGATGGCTCCGGGGGTCAACCCCGTCCCGGTAGGGTGCCGGAATAGGAACTTCTGACCCCCGAAACTCTTCTGGACGATGATGGCGGCGACGGGACTTTTCGGGGATGTAGGCTGGATGTTTCAGGGTTTTCACGTCGGACGCAGTCTATAGGCGGAAGGGCGAGGTCGGTGGGCGCCAGGTGGGCCCACACCACCCCTAGGCGCGGGCCAAGGCCAGGCCACGCCTAGGGTTGGTCTAGCCGGCTCCTGGCCCCCCTCCTTCTCTCCTCTGGACTCCGTCTTTGTTTCGGTAAAATAACAACTTCGGCTTTTGTTAAGTCCATTTCCAAGAATATTTCATGTACAACTTTTCTGAAATACAAAAAAACAGAAAACAGAGAACTAACACTGTGGCATCTTGTCAATAGGTTAGTGCCGGAAAATATATAAAAGTGCAACGAAGTATAAACAAAACATATAGAAAATTGGTGTAAAACAAGCATGGAGCATCAAAAATTATAGATACGTTTGCAACGTATCAGCATCCCCAATTTTAACTCATTCTCGTCCTCGAGTAGGTAAGTGATGACAAAAATAACTTTTGAGGTGACATGAAGCTAACACAATCTTGATCAAGTTATTGTAAAAGCATTGTGAGCTGGGATCAAAGTACTCTAAACATAGGCATGATAGATATAATTCAATAGAACTTAGATATTATGTTGTAACATGAGAAGTAACTAAAACAGAAGATCATGAATAATAATACACTAAAAGCAAATGTTTGTTTATGGGCATAGCGAAAACATACCAAAGTGGTATTCAGCTTGTCCTTTATGAAGTAGCAAAACATAAATGTCAGGACACCTTTAAAGTTTAGAGGGTGACTAGATACAAATAATTTGAGAACAAGCAATAGTCATAATCATGAATCAATCAATAATAATTTTTGGAACTATGCACATTATACTCAGAATGACAACTATGCTCTCTTAGTGGTGCATAAAGTAAGAAGATGAAGACTCAACATAAAAGTAAAAGAAAGGCCATGCGCAGAGGGAAGCAAGATTACTCATGTGCTAGAGCTTTTTTATTTTGGAAGCAAGATGAGTGTTGACAATATACATTTTGAGAGGTATGCATGTCCATGTCAACGAATGGCATCAAACAATCTATCATCCTTTCATATAGTGACCTCAAGAGCGGCTCCCATGTAGTTCTCTGATGCACACCATTATTTAGGCTCTCTCGAGTACATAATGTGCGGAGTATTATTTGTTTATTTTATATTTTATTTGGGATGAGCACCCAGTTGCCTTGCTCTTTTTGCAATATTAAGGACTTTAGCACATTATGCATTCTAGTCAAGTTGTGAAGTCATGAAAAGACAATAAACCATTCAATATTTGCTCATGAGCTAAACCAAAACACAAAACATGTAGTAATTTTGAAGGTTTAAAGGTATCACACAAGCAATTCACTTTGGAGTGGCGGTGAAATACCACATATAGGTATGTATGGTGGACACAATTGGCAACTTTGGTTTTTGCTGGTTGGATGCACAAGTAGAGCTCATACTCGGTACAGGTGAAGGCTAGCAAAAGACTGGGAGCGACCAACTAAAAGATCAATAATGGTCATAATCATGTATAGCGACAAAACATTATTAATCAAAGCATAAAGTGATATTACAAGTCAAAAAATAAATGATCATAGAGGCTTTAGGTGACTGGTCTGTAGTCATAACATGGTGTAAGCATGTGCCAAGTCGACCCAATAACAGCATCGAAGGAGAATACCACAATACTATGCTTTTGTATGATGGAAACAACACATGATTCTTTCTACGACACATTAAGCACTCTCAGATATTTGAGACAAGTCATGCTACAAAAATAATTAGTAAGCATATGATTAAAATAACATCTAACATGACATGCCAAAGTCTATGACACAGTCTAGACAAGCTTCCTTTTGCATCACTATAAGCATGAAACATTTTACTCGTCTCCAAAACCAATAAACTTATTTGAAATAGCTTTCAAAGATGAAAATCAATATGGACCAGAGAGCTAATCATACATAAATAAATAATACTAACGAGCTCTGAACATAATTCAAGTGGAAAACCAGAGCTAAACGCAGCACTAGCAAAAGAGAACACTCGCAGAACAATAAGAGATGTAATTAAAACGGAGTGTGTCTCTCTCCAAAACAAATATGTTGGGGTCCATCCATATGCTACATCAAACAATAAAAAATAAAACTAAAAGCACAAATAAAGACGCTCCAAGAATAATACATAGCATATGAAGCAAGAAAAATATAGTGTCTTGAAAGATGACCTGATACTTTGATGATGAAGAAGGGGATGCCTTGGGCATCCCCTAGCTTTGAAGCTTGTACCTCTTGGATATTTCTTGGGGTGACATGGGCATCCCTAATCTTGAGATTTTGTCCATCCTTCATCTCGTCACATCATTCTCCTCTCCCTACACTTGAAAACTTCCTCCATACAGAACTTCACATAATTCTCATTAGCAGCATTAGTGCAATCAAAATAACAAATCCACTTGGTTCAGTTCTAACATAAATCAAACATCCATTAAAAAAATTAGATACTGTAGCAATTTCTTTGAAAAGATTCTTCTCTCAAAAGAACTCAAAAAATTAAGAAAGAGATCAAGCGGCAAATGCAAATGGTGAAAGAAATCTGTCAAAGCAGAACAGCAGGTAAAGATCGATTTTTCCAAAAATCGTCTGTTGCTCAGCTAGAAAGGTGTTAAACTAACAAAAGTTAGATAATAACCTGGGGGCATATGCAAAAAAATTGTCAGCTCCAAATTACGGTCTGGCTGTTCATACAAATGTTTATGGTGACATCACAGAATCTGTTTTCATGACAGCAACATCCCCAAATCTTACTTTCTTCCTATTAGAGACTATTCTTGGCACAAAAACGAAATAAAAATGATAAGGAGAGGTTATTACAGAGGCAAAAAATTTCAAGACTCAACATAAAAGAAAAATTATAGAAATAAAACAATGAGTTGTCTCCCATAAGCGCTTTTCTTTAATGCCTTTTAGCTAGGCTCAGGAATTTGAGAAGATGCTCACATAAGAAATATGAATCGAAGTAAAACAGAGCATGAAGGAGCAAATATGAAATAACTTTAAGTCTAACCCACTTCATATGCATAGGAATCTTGTACACAAATAAATTCACAAAGAACAAAGTGACAAGCATAGGAAGATAAAACAAGAGTAACTTCAAAACTTTCAGCGTATAGAGAGGTGTTTTAGTACCATAAAAACTTCTACAACCATATTTTACTCTCTCATAATAATTTTCAGTAGCATCATGAATAAACTCAACAATATAACTATCGCATAAAGCATGCTTTTCATCTACAAACACATACTTTTTATCAAGCTCAACAATAGTGGGATTAAAACATTCAAACCCACTTTTAACAATTTTATAACAAGATGATTGGTCATTCTCAAGAGGTATGGGGCTCCAAGATAGAATCAAGACCCCTCTAATCTCATTTTCAATAGTAGTACAATTAATATTATCAACCAATATAGGACCATCATCTAGAGGTTTATCATAAACATTTTCTAAGCAAAACTCTTTAGTACCATGCATTTCGAAATTAGCCACAAATAAAGGATTATCATAAGATTTATCAAAATATCATGGATTATCATAGATAATAGGAGGATAATTATTATCACAAGTTTTACTCATAGTAAATATTTCAAGAGAATCCACAGGAACATAACATTCATCCTCCTTCGCTAAGCATGGGGGACAATCAAATAATGTAAGGGATAAGGAGTTACTCTCATTAGAAGGTAGGCATGGGTAGCTAATCAAATCTTCCTCCTTTTGTTCATCAATATCCTCCTCTTTTTCATCTAATGAGCTTTCAGGTTCAGCCATTTCTTCTTCCACAGATTCCTGCAAATTGTGGATACATTCTTGTGCATGACTGAGTCTCTCTTTATAATCAATGATATAACAATTATTGATGAAATTTTATATGCAATAATCAAGGATAGAAGAGACCATATTTTTAAGGTCTTTACAAGCAACACAGGTTTCATAATTTTTAGACATGAAGGATTCTATTTCAGAAGCTCCCACAAATAATATAAATTGTTCTACTTCTTCAAACCCAAGATGAATATAGTTATTCCAATGATATTTCACAATTAAAACTTCTTTACTAAAGCCACATTGGAATTTTAGATGTTTAGTATCCTCTTCAGAGCAACAATTTATATCATGGCGTTTAAGCACAATTTTAGCAATTTGATCCAACCTTTTTAACAGGCTTCTCATAACTTTACCCTTATATGATTCTCTGTACTTCATAAAATGTTCCATAGAGGTTCTAGCAGGTTCTTCCAAACAACATGTTCCATAGAGATCTAGCAGGTTCTTCCATAACAACAGTTTTTTAGATTTTCGGTTTTTCAAATTCTTATGGATTTTCGGGTATATAAGAAAAATAAAACAAGACAAAGATAAACTAAACAAAATTAAACTAAACAAAACACAACTAAACAGAAATAAAGCAAAAATAAACTAGACAAGACAAAATAAAATAAAACAGAGAGATAGGTAAAGCGTACTCCCCAGCTGAACTTATGAGTAGAGCTATGCCTCCCCGGCAACGGTGCTAGAAAATAGTCTTGATAACCCACAAGTATAGGGGATCGCAATAGTCTTCGAGGGAAGTAAAACCCAAATTTATTGATTCGACACAAGGAGAGGTAAAGAATACCTATAAGCCTTAACAGCGGAGTTGTCAATTGAGCTGCACCTGGAAAAGCACTAGTAATAGGAGTGATGTGAAAGCAGCAGTAATATGAGAGCAATGGCAATAGTAACACAACAACAGTAGTGGTAGCACAGAGGAGACGGCACCGGGAAATATTCCAGTGCGTAGTTGATTGTAGAGCAATGATGATGATAGAAGGACCGGGGTACCAGCTATCTACACTAGAGGTAACTCCCCAAATAACCTGTGGTGGGTAAACAAATTACAGTTGTGCAATTGATAATTGTGAGGGCATGACAATGCATGCTACGATAAGATAAAGTTTACTATGGTATTAAATTGGGAATTACAACATAATACATAGACTGTAATCCAACTGCATCTATGACTAATAATCCACCTTCTGGTTATCATCCAAATCCCTTCCAGTATTAAGTTGCAAGCAACAGATTATCGCAAAGTAAACAATAGAATTATCCTTAGACAAAACATTGTTGTTTTCTCCCTAGTAGCAACAGCACATCTACAATCTTAGAAATTACTGTCACTCTTCCAGAAAACTAGAGGCACAAACCCACTATCGAGCATAAATACTCCCTCTTGGAGATACAAACAACTACTTGATCAAGGTAACTACAAGTACTGGTAGATATGTTCGTGATGAAGATTGCTTCACGTCTGGATCTGTCATCCATTTCCCATCGCATGAGGTGATCATAGGTGAGTGTGTGATCTCACCTAAGGTACGTAACCCCAGCGCAGATCTCCCTCTTGATGAATCAGTTAGGGCTGCTTCACGTGCTTTGGGTTTAGATCTGGCTTCGGGGAAAAAGTTCAAGGCTGAGGTTAAAAATAAATTCAGATCAACAGTTCATCCTTTAGGGAAATCGAACCACTTCCTCATGGTGGTCTCTTTTGGTCGGTCAAAATTCAAACTTGATACACTATCCGTTAGTCTTGCCTTGGAATCTTGTTTGGGTGGCTGATGACGCGTAAAGCACACGCCCGTTGGGAACCCCAAGTGGAAGGTGTGATGCGTACAGCAGCAAGTTTCCCTCAGTAAGAAACCAAGGTTTATCAAACCAGTAGGAGCCAAGAAGCACGTTGAAGGTTGATGGCGGCGAAGTGTAGTGCAGCGCAACACCAGGGATTCCGGCGCCAACGTTGAACCTGCACAACACAATCACAGTACTTTGCCCCAACGTAACAATGAGGTTGTCAATCTCACCGGCTTGCTGTAAACAAAGGATTAGATGTATAGTGTGGATGATGATGATTGTTTGCGAAGAACAAGTAAAGAACAATTGCGAGTTGATTGTATTTCAGATGTAAAGAATAGGACCGGGGTCCACAGCTTCACTAGTGGTGTCTCTCCCATAAGATAAACAGATGTTGGGTGAACAAATTACAGTTGGGCAATTGACAAATAAAGAAGGCATAACAATGCACATACATATATCATGATGAGTACTATGAGATTTAATCGAGGAAATTACGACAAAGTACATAGACCGCTATCCAGACATGCATCTAGGCCTAAAAGTCCACCTTCGAGGTTATCATCCGAACCCCTTCCGGTATTAAGTTGTAAACAACAGTACAATTGCATTAAGTATGGTGCGTAATGTAATCAACACAAATATCCTTAGACAAAGCATCGATGTTTTATCCCTAGTGGCAACAACGACATCCACAACCTTAGAACTTTCGTCACATCGTCCCAGATTTAATGGAGGCATGAACCCACTATCGAGCATAAATACTCCCTCTTGGAGTAACAAGTATCAACTTGGCCAGAGCCTCTACTAGCAATGGAGAGCATGCAAGAACATAAATAACATATATGATAGATTGATAATCAACTTGACATAGTATTGAATATTCATCGGATCCCAACAAACACAACATGTAGCATTACAAATAGATGATCTTGATCATGATAGGCAGCTCACAAGATCTAACATGATAGCACAATGAGGAGAAGACAACCATCTAGCTACTTCTATGGACCCATAGTCCAGGGGTGGACTACTCACACATCGATCCGGAGGCGATCATGGCGATGAAGAGACCTCCGGGAGATGATTCCCCTCTCCGGCAGGGTGCCGGAGGCGATCTCCTGAATCCCCCGAGATGGGATTGGCGGTGGCGGCGTCTTAGTAAGGTTTTCCGTATCGTGGCTCTCGGTACTGGGGGTTTCGCGACGAAGACTATATGTAGGCGGAAGGGTAGGTCAGGGGGCCACACGAGGGGCCCACACGCTAGGCCGGCGCGGCCAGGGCTTGGGCCGCGCCGCCCTGTTGTGTGGCCACCTCGTGGCCCCACTTCGTTTCCTCTCCGGACTTCTGGAAGCTTCGTGGAAAAATAGGACCCTGGGCGTTGATTTCGTCCAATTCCGAGAATATTTCCTTACTAGGATTTCTGAAACCAAAAACAGCGATAACAACAGAATCGGCTCTTCGGCATCTCGTCAATAGGTTTGTGCCGGAAAATGCATAATAATGACATATAATGTGTATAAAACATGTGAGTATCATCATTGATGGCGTGTATTTCACACGTTCGTTGGGCAACCCCAAGAGGAAGGTATGATGCGCACAGCAGCAAGTTTTCCCTCAGAAAGAAACCAAGGTTTATCGAACCAGGAGGAGCCAAGAAGCACGTTGAAGGTTGATGGCGGCGGGATGTAGTGCGGCGCAACACCGGAGATTCCGGCGCCAACGTGGAACCCGCACAACACAACCAAAGTACTTTGCCCCAACGAAACGAGTGAGGTTGTCAATCTCACCGGCTTGCTGTAACAAAGGATTAACCGTATTGTGTGGAAGATGATTGTTTGCAGAGAAAACAGTAAAACAAGTATTGCAGCAGATTTGTATTTCAGTATTAAAGAATTGGACCGGGGTCCACAGTTCACTAGAGGTGTCTCTCCCATAAGACGAACAAGCATGTTGGGTGAACAAATTACAGTTGGGAAATTGACAAATAAAGAGAGCATGACCATGCACATACATATCATGATGAGTATAGTGAGATTTAATTGGGCATTACGACAAAGTACATAGACCGCCATCCAACTCGCATCTATGCCTAAAAAGTCCACCTTCAGAGTTATCATCCGAACCCCTCCAGTATTAAGTTGCAAAGCAACGGACAATTGCATTAAGTATGGTGCGTAATGTAATCAACAACTACATCCTTAGACATAGCATCAATGTTTTATCCCTAGTGGCAACAAGCACAACACAACCTTAGAACTTTCTCGTCATCGTCCCAGTGTCAATGCGGGCATGAACCCACTATCGAGCATAAGTACTCCCTCTTGGAGTTAAAAGTAAAAACTTGGCCAGAGCCTCTACTAGAAACGGAGAGCATGCAAGATCATAAACAACACATAAGCATAACTTTGATAATCAACATAACAAGTATTCTCTATTCATCGGATCCCAACAAACGCAACATATAGAATTACATATAGATGATCTTGATCATGATAGGCAGCTCACAAGATCCGACAATGATAGCACAATGGGGAGAAGACAACCATCTAGCTACTGCTATGGACCCATAGTCCAGGGGTAGACTACTCACTCATCACTCCGGAGGCGACCATGGCGGTGTAGAGTCCTCCGGGAGATGATTCCCCTCTCCGGCGAGGTGCCGGAGGCGATCTCCAGTGATCCCCCGAGATGGGATCGGCGGCGACGGCGTCTCGCAAGGTTTTCCGTATCGTGGCTCTCGCATCGGGGGTTTCGTCACGGAGGCTTTAAGTAGGCGGAAGGGCAAGTCGAGAGGCGGCACGGGGGCCCACACCATAGGCCGGCGCGGCCAGGGGTGGGGCCGCGCCGCCCTAGGGTTTGGCCACCCCGTGGCCCCTCTTCGTCTCGTCTTCGGTCTTCCGGAAGCTTCGTGAGAAAATAGGCCTCCGGGCTTTTATTTCGTCCAATTCCGAGAATATTTCTTTACTAGGATTTCTGAAACCAAAAACAGCAGAAAACAAAGAATCGGCACTTCGGCATCTTGTTAATAGGTTAGTTCCGTAAAATGCACGAATATGACATAAAGTGTGCATAAAACATGTAGATAACATCAATAATGTGGCATGGAACACAAGAAATTATCGATACGTTGGAGACGTATCAGCATCCCCAAGCTTAGTTCTGCTCGTCCCGAGCAGGTAAAACGATAACAAAGATAATTTCCGGAGTGACATGCCATCATAAACTTGATCATACTATTTGTAAAGCATATGTAGAGAATGCAGCGATCAAAACAATGGTGATGACATGAGTAAACAAGTGAATCATAAAGCAAAGACTTTTCATGAACAGCACTTCAAGACAAGCATCAATAAGTCTTGCATAAGAGTTAACTCATAAAGCAATAATTCAAAGTAAAGGTATTGAAGCAACACAAAAGAAGATTAAGTTTCAGCGGTTGCTTTCAACTTGTAACATGTATATCTCATGGATATTGTCAACATAGAGTAATATAATAAGTGCAATAAGCAAGTATGTAGGAATCAATGCACAGCTTCACACAAGTGTTTGCTTCTTGAGGTGGAGAGAAATAGGTGAACTCGACTCAACATTGAAAGTAAAAGAATGGTCCTCATAGAGGAAAAGCATCGATTGCTATATTTGTGCTAGAGCTTTGATTTTGAAAACATGAAACAATTTTGTCAACGGTAGTAATAAAGCATATGCATCATGTAAATTATATCTTATAAGTTGCAAGCCTCATGCATAGTGTACTAATAGTGCTCGCACCTTGTCCTAATTAGCTTGGACTACCTGGATTATCACCGCAATACATATGCTTTAACCAAGTTTCACAAAGGGGTACCTCTATGCCGCCTCGTACAAAGGTCTAAGGAGAAAGCTCGCATTTGGATTTCTCGCTTTTGATTATTCTCAACTTAGACATCCATACCGGGACAACATAGACAACGAGATAATGGACTCCTCTTTTAATGCTTTAAGCATTTGACAACAATTAATTCTTTTCTCATTAGAGATTTGAGGATGTTTGTCCAAAACTGAAACTTCCACCATGAATCATGGCTTTAGTTAGCGGCCCAATGTTCTTCTCTCACAATATGCATGCTCAAACCATTCAACTCAGTGTAGATCGCCCTTACTTCCGACAAGACGAACATGCATAGCAACTCACATGAAATTCAACAATGAGTTGATGGCGTTCCCCAAGAAACATGGTTATCGCACAACAAGCAACTTAATAAGAGATAAAGTGCATAATTACATATTCAATACTACAATAGTTTTTAAGCTATTTGTCCCATGAGCTATATATTGCAAAGGTGAATGATGGAATTTTAAAGGTAGCACTCAAGCAATTTACTTTGGAATGGCGGGAAAATACCATGTAGTATAGGTAGGTATGGTGGACACAAATGGCATAGTGGTTGGCTCAAGTATTTTGGATGCATGAGAAGTATTCCCTCTCGATACAAGGTTTAGGCTAGCAAGGCTATTTGAAACAAACACAAGGATGAACGGTACAGCAAAACTCACATAAAAGACATATTGAAAACATTATAAGACTCTACACCGTCTTCCTTGTTGTTCAAACTCAATACTAGAAATTATCTAGACCTTAGAGAAACCAAATATGCAAACCAAATTTTAGCATGCTCTATGTATTTCTTCATTAATGGGTGCAAAGCATATGATGCAAGAGCTTAAACATGAGCACAACAATTGCCAAG
>NC_061514.1:185484622-185571050 GCF_022539505.1 Lolium rigidum
GATGTTGATCCTAATGCTCCGGAAGATGATGACTATGACACCGATGGTGAAGATGCATATCCGTCTCGATGCTCGCACCATTGTTGTGTCGCAGCGTGCTCTTAATGTGTTGCCTAGTGCATCTACTCAACGCTGCAATTTGTTCCAAACAAAGGCTTTAGTTGGTCCTGACAAGGCTTGCAAGGTCATTATTGATGGCGGGAGTTGCCGCAATTTAGCAAGCAAGGAGTTATGTACCAAGCTGAAGTTGAAGTATCTACCGCACTGATACGTCTCCGACGTATCGATAATTTCTTATGTTCCATGCCACATTATTGATGATATCTACATGTTATATGCACATTTTATGTCATATTTATGCGTTTTCTGAAACTAACCTATTAACAAGATGCCGAAGTGCCTGTTCCTGTTTTCTGCTGTTTTTGGTTTCAGAAATCCTAGTAACGAAATATTCTCGGAATTGGACGAAATCAACGCCCAGGTTCCTATTTTGCCCGGAAGCATCCAGAACACACGAGAACCGCCAGAGAGGGGGCACAGGCCCACGAGACCATAGGCCGGCGCGGCCTGGGGGTGGCCCGCGCCCCCCTATGGTGTCGCCACCTCGTTGACCCTCCGACGCCGCCTCTTCGCCTATAAGAAGCCCCTCGACCTAAAACCGCGAGACGAAGAAGACAGAAACAGAGAAAACCATCCAGAGCCGCCGCCATCGCGAAAGTCCAATTCGGGGGACAGAACTCTCTGTTCCGGCACCCTGCCGGGGCAGGGAATTGCCCCCGGAGCCATCTCCACCGCCGTCTCCACCGCCATCTTCACCGCCATCGCTGTCTCCATGATGAGGAGGGAGTAATCCACCCCGAGGCTGAGGGCTCCGCCGTAGCTATGTGGTTAATCTCTCTCCCATGTACTTCAATACAATGATCTCATGAGCTGCTTTACATGATTGAGATCCATATGATGAGCTTTGTATCGCTACTAGTTGTGTGCTACTCATGTGATGTTATTAAAGTAGTCTATTCCTCCTGCATGGTGTAAAGGTGACTAGTGTGTGCACCGTGTGGTTCTTGTCGTAGGCTATGATCATGATCTCTTGTAGATTGTGGAGTTAATTATCATTATGATAGTATTGATGTGATCTATTCCTCCTTCATAGTGTAATGTGGACAAGTGTGTGCACTATGTTAGTTCTTGGTTTATTTTGCAATGATCTATTATGCTCTAAGGTTATTTAAATATGAACATTGAATTGTGGAGCTTGTTAACTCCGGCATTGAGGGTTCGTGTAATCCTACGCAATGTGTTCATCATCCAACAAAATAGTGTATGTAGCACATATGAGAAAGAGTTATTTATTATGCGATCAATGTTGAGAGTGTCCACTAGTGAAAGTAGGATCCCTAGGCTTTGCTTCCAAGCATCGAATCTCCGTTTGTTTACTGTTTTGTTGCATGTTTACTCGCTGCCATATTTTATTCAGATTACTATTACCACTCATACCCATCCATATTACTTGCATCTCACTATCTCTTCGCCGAATTAGTGCACCTTTACATCTGACAAGTGTATTAGGTGTGTTGGGGACACAAGAGACTTCTTGCTTTGTGGTTGCAGGGTTGCTTGAGAGGGATATCTTTGACCCCTTCCTCCCTGAGATCGATAAACCTTGGGTGATCCACTTAAGGGAAACTTGCTGCTGTTCTACAAACCTCTGCTCTTGGAGGCCCAACACTGTCTACAAGAATAGAAGCACCCGTAGACATCAAGCTATTTTCTGGCGCCGTTGCCGGGGAGGAAAGGTAAAAGGTACTCACACTCCGGATCTCGGCTACTAAGCTATTTTCGCCGTTGTAAGTACTCGAAGCTATTTCCTTTAGATCCTGAAATTGCATCTTTTTGTTTCTTGTTTACACTAGTTTGGCATAATGGACAACAATGAACTTCTTATTCTATTTCCTGATTTAAGACATGGATGGGTTGATGCGGAAATTAAAAAACCCACGGAACATATTAGTATGAACACTTTGAACACCATTGTTGCTAATGATATGGAAAATTCTAAGCTTGGGGAAGCTGGCTTTGATGAGCATGATATTTTTAGTCCCCCAAGCATTGAGGAGAAAATTTACTTTGATGATACTTTGCCTCCTATTTATGATGATTATAATGATAGTAGTATTTTGGTACAACCTATTATGGAGGATAAATTTGATTATGATTACAATATGCCTCCTATATTTGATGATGAGAATAATAATGATAGCTACTTTGTTGAATTTGCTCCCACTACAATTAATAAGAATAACTATGCTTATGTTGGGAGTAGTAATAATTTTATGCATGAGACTCATGATAAGAATGCTTTATGTGATAGTTATATTGTTGAGTTTGCTCATGATGCTACTGAAAGTTATTATGAGAGAGGAAAATATGGTTGTAGAAATTTTCATGTTACTAAAATGCCTCTCTATGTGCTGAAATTTTTGAAGCTACACTTGTTTTATTTTCCTATGCTTGTTACTTTGCTCTTCATGAACTTGTTTATTTACAAGATTCCTATGCATAGGAAGCATGTTAGACTTAAATTTGTTTTGAATTTGCCTCTTGATGCTCTCTTTTGCTTCAAATACTATTTCTTGCGAGTGCATCATTAAAACTGCTGAGCCCATCTTAACGGCTATAAAGAAAGAACTTCTTGGGAGATAACCCATGTGTTATTTTGCTACAGTACTTTGTTTTATATTTGTGTCTTGGAAGTTGTTTACTACTGTAGCAACCTCTCCTTATCTTAGTTTTGTGTTTTGTTGTGCCAAGTAAAGTCGTTGATAGAAAGGTTGATACTAGATTTGGATTACTGCGCAGCTTTGATTTCTTTGCTGTCACGAATTTCGACCTGTCTCCCTGTAGGTAGCTCAAACAATTAAGCCAATTTACGTGCATGATCCTCAGATATGTATGCAACTTTCATTCAATTTGGGCATTTTCATTTGAGCAAGTCTGGTGCCTCAATAAAATCCATCTTTACGGACTGTTCTGTTTTGACAGATTCTGCCTTTAATTTTGCATTGCCTCTTTTGCTATGGTGGATGAATTTCTTTGTTCCATTAATGTCCAGTAGCTTTATGCAATGTCCAGAAGTGTTAAGAATGAATGTGTCACCTCTGAACATGTTAATTTTTATTGTGCACTAACCCTCTAATGAGTTGTTTCGAGTTTGGTGTGGAGGAAGTTTTCAAGGGTCAAGAGAGGAGGATGATATACTATGATCAAGAAGAGTAAAGAGTCTAAGCTTGGGGATGCCCCGTGGTTCATCCCTGCATATTTCAAGAAGACTCAAGCATCTAAGCTTGGGGATGCCCAAGGCATCCCCTTCTTCATCGACAAATTATCAGGTTCCTTCTCTTGAAACTATATTTTTATTCGGCCACATCTTATGTACTTTACTTGGAGCGTCTGTGTGCTTTTGTTTTTGTTTTTGTTTGAATAAATACATGCTTGTGTGGGAGAGAGACACGCTCCGCTGGTTCATATGAACACATGTGTTCTTAGCTTTTAATGTTCATGGCGAAGGTTGAATCTTCTTCGTTAAATTGTTATATGGTTGGAATCGGGAAATGCTACATGTAGTAATTCTAAAATGTCTTGAATAATTTGATACTTGGCAATTGTTGTGCTCATGTTTAAGCTCTTGCATCATATACTTTGCACCCATTAATGAAGAAACACCTAGAGCTTGCTAAATTTGGTTTGCATATTTGGTCTCTCTAAAGTCTAGATAATTTCTAGTATTGAGTTTTGAACAACAAGGAAGACGGTGTAGAGTCTTATAATGTTTACAATATGTCTTTTATGTGAGTTTTGCTGCACCGTTCATCCTTGTGTTTGTTTCAAATAACCTTGCTAGCCTAAACCTTGTATCGAGAGGGAATACTTCTCATGCATCCAAAATCCTTGAGCCAACCACTATGCCATTTGTGTCCACCATACCTACCTACTACATGGTATTTCTCCGCCATTCCAAAGTAAATTGCTTGAGTGCTACCTTTAAATAATTCAAAATTTATCACCTCTTATTTGTGTCAATGTTTTATAGCTCATGAGGAAGTATGTGGTGTTTTATCTTTCGATCTTGTCATTTACTTCGGACAGTACTTTCACCAATGGACTAGTGGCTCATCCGCTTATCTAATAATTTTGCAAAAAGAGCTGGCAATGGGGTGCCCAGCCCCAATTAATTAACTTTCATTAATAATTCTTTTCACATGTTTTGCTCTGATTCATCAGTAAGCAACTTAATTTTGCAAATAGACACTCCTCCATGGTATGTGAATGTTGGAAGGCACCCGAGGATTCGGTTAGCCATGCCTTGTGTAAGCAAAAGGTTGGGAGGAGTGTCATCCATAAATAAAGAAAAACTAAACTAAAGTACATGTGTAAAGAAAAGAGAAGAGGGATGATCTACCTCGCTGGTAGAGATAACGTCCTTCATGGGAGCCGCTCTTGAAAGTCTGGTTGATAAGGTAGTTAGAGTGCCCACTACCATTCGTTGACAACAACAAACACCTCTCAAAACTTTACTTTTATGCTCTCTTTATGTTTTCAAAAACCAAAGCTCTAGCACAAATATAGCAATCAATGCTTCCCTCTGCGAAGGGCCTTTCTTTTACTTTTATGTTGAGTCAGCTTCACCTATCTCTCTCCACCTCAAGAAGCAAACACTTGTGTGAACTGTGCATTGATTCCTACATACTTGCATATTGCACTTGTTATATTACTTTACATTGACAATATCCATGAGATATACATGTTATAAGTTGAAAGCAACCGCTGAAACTCAATCTTCCTTTGTGTTGCTTCAATACCTTTACTTTGATTTATTGCTTTATGAGTTAACTCTTATGCAAGACTTATTGATGCTTGTCTTGAAGTACTATTCATGAAAAGTCTTTGCTTTATGACTCAGTTGTTTACTCATGTCATTACCATTGTTTTGATCGCTGCATTCATTACATATGTTTACAAATAGTATGATCAAGGTTATGATGGCATGTCACTTCAGAAATTATCTTTGTTATCGTTTTACCTGCTGGGGACCTTCGCCACCTCGTTGACCCTCCGACGCCGCCTCTTCGCCTATAAGAAGCCCCTCGACCTAAAACCACGAGACGAAGAAGACGGAAACAGAGAAAACCATCCAGAGCTGCCGCCATCGCGAAAGTCCAATTCGGGGGACAGAACTCTCTGTTCCGGCACCCTGCCGGGGCGGGGAATTGCCCCCGGAGCCATCTCCACCGCCGTCTCCACCGCCATCTTCACCGCCATCGCTGTCTCCATGATGAGGAGGGAGTAATCCACCCCCGAGGCTGAGGGCTCCGCTGTAGCTATGTGGTTAATCTCTCTCCCATGTACTTCAATACAATGATCTCATGAGCTGCTTTACATGATTGAGATCCATATGATGAGCTTTGTATCGCTACTAGTTGTGTGCTACTCATGTGATGTTATTAAAGTAGTCTATTCCTCCCGCATGGTGTAAAGGTGACTAGTGTGTGCACCGTGTGGTTCTTGTCGTAGGCTATGATCATGATCTCTTGTAGATTGTGGAGTTAATTATCATTATGATAGTATTGATGTGATCTATTCCTCCTTCATAGTGTAATGTGGACAGTGTGTGCACTATGTTAGTTCTTGGTTTATTTTGCAATGATCTATTATGCTCTAAGGTTATTTAAATATGAACATTGAATTGTGGAGCTTGTTAACTCCGGCATTGAGGGTTCGTGTAATCCTACGCAATGTGTTCATCATCCAACAAAAGAGTGTATGTAGCACATATGAGAAAGAGTTATTTATTATGCGATCAATGTTGAGAGTGTACACTAGTGAAAGTAGGATCCCTAGGCCTTGCTTCCAAGCATCGAATCTCCGTTTGTTTACTGTTTTGTTGCATGTTTACTCGCTGCCATATTTTATTCAGATTACTATTACCACTCATACTCATCCATATTACTTGCATCTCACTATCTCTTCGCCGAACTAGTGCACCTTTACATCTGACAAGTGTATTAGGTGTGTTGGGGACACAAGAGACTTCTTGCTTTGTGGTTGCAGTGGTTGCTTGAGAGGGATATCTTTGACCTCTTCCTCCCTGAGATCGATAAACCTTGGGTGATCCACTTAAGGGAAACTTGCTGCTGTTCTACAAACCTCTGCTCTTGGAGGCCCAACACTGTCTACAAGAATAGAAGCACCCGTAGACATCACGCACCCGCATCCATACTATATTCAGTGGTTGAGCGACAATGGTGAGATGAAGGTAAACCACATGGTGCGTGTTGAGTTTGCCATTGGACCGTATAAGGATTGCATTGATTTTGATGTTGTTCCTATGACGGTGTGTCACCTACTATTGGGACGGCCTTGGCTCTATGACCGTTCCGTGCAACACAATGGCCGTGCTAATACATATCACTTGGAGTTCAAGGGCAAGAAAATTAATTTACAGCCTATGACACCACAACAAATTGTCAATGAGTCTCGTCAGAAAGTTGAAGTCAACTTGGAGGATGCTTCATTAGATAGGCGAGAGAATTGTAATGTTGTGAGTGATATAACGAAAAGTGAGAGAGTGAATTCCTTAGTCTCATTAGCCACCAACGAAGACATGAGAGAATTTAGTGAGGATCCTACAGCCATGCCTCTTGTGCTCTTGTACATGGGTACGGTTTTGGTTTCTAACGACATGACCCCTCTTCCTATTGGTGTTTCTAATGTTTTGCAGGAATTTGGCGACGTGTTTCCGGACGAGGTACCCGCAGGACTTCCACCATTGCGAGGTATTGAGCATCAAATCGATTTGATTCCCGGAGCTTCGCTACCCAATCGGGCACCATATAGAACGAACCCCGAAGAGACAAAGGAGATACAGAAGCAAGTACAAGCGCTACTCGACAAAGGTTATATCCGCATAAGCCTTAGTCCTTGTGTTGTTCCTGTTATTCTTGTTCCTAATAAAGATGGTACATGGCGTATGTGCGTAGATTGTAGAGCGATAAACAACATTACTATTCGATATCGTCATCCTATTCCCCGCTTAGAGGATATGCTAGATGAATTGAGTGGTGCTGCTGTTTTCACTAAAATTGATTTGCGTAGTGGTTATCATCAAATTAGGATGAAAGAAGGGGATGAGTGGAAAACCGCCTTTAAAACAAAATTTGGTTTATATGAGTGGTTAGTAATGCCTTTTGGTTTAACTAATGCACCTAGCACTTTCATGAGACTGATGAACCATGTTTTGCGTGATTTTATTGGCAAGTTTGTGGTTGTGTATTTTGATGACATATTAATCTACAGCCGCAATGAATCTGATCATATTATACATATTCGACATGTTTTGCAAGTGTTGCGTGATAGTAAACTCTATGGTAATCTTGAGAAGTGCACATTTTGCAAAGATAAGGTCATATTTATGGGTTATGTTGTCTCTAAGCATGGAGTAGAAGTAGATGTGTCTAAAATTGAAGCTATTCAAAATTGGCCTACTCCCATGAATGTGAGTCAAGCAAGAAGTTTTCATGGTCTAGCTGGGTTTTATCGCCGTTTTGTGCCCAATTTTTCTACTATTGCTGCACCTTTGAATGAATTGACTAAAAAGGGTGTTGCATTTGAGTGGGGCGTTGCCCAAGATCATGCTTTTGATGAACTGAAACGATTATTAACTTCTGCACCGTTGCTTGCACTTCCTGATTTCAATAAGCAATTTGAGATTGAATGTGATGCTAGTGGTATTGGAATTGGTGGTGTGTTGATGCAAGAGGGTCGCCCAATTGCATATTTTTCTGAGAAACTTTCTGGTTGCTAAGTTGAACTATCCAATCTATGATAAAGAATTGTATGCTTTAATTAGAGTTCTTGAGGTTTGGCAACATTATTTGTGGCCAAAAGAATTTATCATACATTCGATCATGAAGCTTTGAAATATCTGAAAGCCCAATCTACTTTGCATAGGCGTCTTGCTAAGTGGGTTGAATTCATTGAGTCTTTTCCATATATTATTAAGCATAAGAAGGGAAAAGATAATATTGTTGCTGATGCTCTATCTAGGAAGACTATGCTATTAACCCATCTTGATGTTAAAATTCCTGGATTAGAGGTGTTATGTGATTTATATGCGACTGATCATGATTTTGCTGAACTGTACCGCTTGTGTGTTATGGGTAAAGCATGGGAAAAGTATCACATACACGATGGGTTCTTGTTTAGAGCTAACAAACTATGTGTTCCAGAATCGTCTGTGCGTTTGCTCTTATTGCGGGAATCACATGTCTGGAGGTTTGATGGGTCACTTTGGGCGTGAGAAGACGCTACTCATGCTCGCTGATCATTTTTATTGGCCAAAGATGAGGCGGGATGTGGACAGGTATGTGAAGAGGTGCATTACTTGCAACAAGTCCAAGTCCAAGCTGAAGCCTCACGGTTTGTATACTCCGTTACCGGCACCTACTACACCTTGGGAAGATATTAGTATGGATTTTGTGTTGGGTTTTCCGCGTACTAAAAGAGGCCATGATTCTATATTTGTGGTAGTGGATAGATTTTCTAAAATGTCACACTTTATTGCCTGCCACAAAAGCGACGATGCGTCGCATATTGCTAACCTGTTTTTCAGGGAGATTGTTCGACTACATGGAGTCCCGAAGACTATTGTTTCGATCGTGATGTGAAGTTCATGAGCTACTTCCGGAAGACACTTTGGGGAAAGCTAGGGACAAAGCTACTGTTCAGTACTACTTGTCATCCCCAAACCGATGGTCAAACTGAGGTGGTGAATCGAACCTTGTCACAACTGTTGAGATCCATGATCAAGAAGAACCTGAAGGAGTGGGAAGAGTGTTTGCCGCATGTGGAGTTTGCTTACAACAGGGCGGTACACTCTACCATGGAGTTGTGTCCTTTTGAGGTGGTGTATGGTTTTAAACCCATTACTCCACTTGACTTGTTGCCTTTGCCCATACATGAGAGAGTTAATATGGAGGCATCCAAGAGGGCAGATTTTGTGCGTAAGATCCATGTGAAGACTAAAGAGTTGATCGAGAAGAAAGGCAAGAGCAATGCTGCAAGGATGAACAAGAAGCGCAAAGAGATATTGTTCAAGCCTGGTGATATGGTCTGGGTACATTTTCGCAAGGATAGGTTCCCGAAGCCGCGGAAGTCTAAGTTGAAGCCTCGTGGTGCTGGTCCTTACAAAGTGCTTGCCAAGATCAATGATAATGCATACTCGATAGATCTTCCAGTTGATGAGTTTGGTGTCAGTAATTCTTTCAATGTTGCTGATTTGACACCATATGACGGAGAAGACCTTGGAGCGTCGAGGTCGACTCCTTTTGAAGGGGGGGGGAGATGATGAGGACATCCCTACTACACCACTACCTCCGTCATTGATAGATGAAGATGAACCTGCTGTGAAGCTCAAGTCCGATGAAGTTCGGATTGGACCAATTACAAGAGCTTGTGCGAAGCTACTTAAACAATAGGTGAATTTGTTTCTAAATGATACTTTGATTGATGAGAACTTTATACTGCCTAATTCCTATTACTTATGTATGATCAGGTATCAAGAGGAGACGAGCATCGCACGAGGAGAGGAGCAGCTGGACATGAAGACGAACGTCAAGATGGACGTGAAGCTGGACATGGAGCTGGACATGAAGATATCTCATGGACGCGCGAGGGAGGAGCGGGAGGAATGCGCGAGAGGAGAAGACGACGTCCGGGCCGGTCCGAGACCCGGTCCGACCGGACCCCGACCGGCCATCCCGGTCCCAGGCCCGGTTGACCGGTCGCCAACCGGCCGCCAACCGGATATGAAGCATCGTACGGGCAGAAACCGGAAAGTTGCGAAGTTTCCGGTTGCCGCTCGGCTGACCGGACCACGGACCGGCCCGCCCGGTCCACGGCCCGGTTGACCGGATTCCGGACCGGACCGAGTCCGAGTCCGTTCTCGACCGGATCTATTCCGGGTCGGTTATTCTTGTATCTTTTCGACCAGAACTCGTCCCGGACACCTATATAAGTGCCCAGGACGCCCCCCTAGCTGCTTTAGACCACGTTTAAGATAAACCCTAGTTCTAAGTTGTTTGCTCTAGCAAAAATATTGAATCCCTACACCATATTGCTTGATATTGTGTAGATCCCGAAAAAGTCTTGTGTGATCTGCTGTTCCACTGGGAATTAGACGGTTGCAACTTACCGCTTCGTGGTCGGCGGCTACATGCGCAAGTGTGTGGAGTTGCGAATATCTTGCAGGGTTGAGAGCTGTTGCATTGGCGATAGGGACCAATCGAGAGATCTCGTTGCGTCATACAAGTTATCATCCACTTCATCGTCGTGTTTCTCCGCTGCCATCACCCGTGATCATCATCACCACCGTTGCTTACTGAGAAGATTGGGCCACCCCTTATCAACGATGTTCCCTTTAAACGCACTTCCCCCTACGCTGCTGTCTTTGATGTCTGAGTTTGGGAACGCCAAGAAGATTCAGGACTTGGTACGAGCTCAGGTTTTCGCAGGGGCTAGGTTGACGCTTGCCCTTGTGCTTGCACGGTACCCCTCGGTGGATCTGCTTGCTATTGCCAACGCCGTTGGTGACCTCGATACTTTGTATCCGAGGGTATTGCTTCCTGCCAATATAATCGTCGACAAGCTTGAAGGGCATTCGAGGATACCTGAAGAAAGAGAAGCTCCACAAGGGTGATCTCGTGGATTAGTGTTGTTTTTGCAAATAGGTTAGTTTGACTGCCTTATCCAATTGTTAGGATTGTTGAGCCAAGAATTTTTACTCGGTAGATACATGTATATGTACTTTTACCGAAGTGATGCCGTTGGCGATTTTTGAGGGAGCAAATCTTAATCGTCCGCTTAAGAATTTTTCGTATTCGTTGGTCAGCAAACGTTTGAGTGATCAGCTCGTGTTGCAGGCCTTGCTAAGCCCGTTGTATTTGCAACTTTGCTTTCAACCGATGTATGTTGCGACAGTCACTCCCGAATTTTTCGGGTGCAATGATTCTGCCGATGAGCCCGTTGTTCTTTGATATTTCCATAAGTAGAATATCGAACGTGGGTTGTGTGTATTTCCAAAACTCTTGCTATTTTCGGCACTCGTAGAGGCATCTATAGCAAAGGGAAAGGTTAACACCTTTGTTTGTTTTGTATCTTTTAGCACTCGTAGAGGCTTTTCTTTTGGAGCACGATCTTCCGCCTCGTACTATGTTTGCATAGTGATGCGGCTTAGATGTTTTTGAAATACTGCAATGCTTAACAAAGAATCAAAACTTAAGTTCTCATTAATAAGGTAAGCACGAGAAGGCGAAAAGGAAGGCCCTGTTGATATAAAGAAAAAATTAGACGCTAATAAATTGCTTAAGCAAGGAAGGGGTTCTTCTCATCTTCTGCCTTTTTCACCACGTTGGTGGTTGCCATGGCGTTGTTGACTTCACCAGGGGTCTGGGCGATGATTGCCAGCGTCTTGCTGTCTCCTGCGCCTTCTATGCCATCCGCTGCCGAAGCTTTTGCTTCCGAAGCTTTTGAAGCTCCTGCTGCTGATTCTTCGGCAGCAAGGTCGGCTGGCTTCTTCTTGGTTTCCCTGACATATTTTTCCTCCTTGATTTCTTGTATGGACAGTTTGGGCAGAGGGTCGATAATTTCTCGTTGTGGCCCAAACTTTGCAGCAATCCTTTGAAAATCGCGATCACAATTGTCCGAGCGTGAGAAACTTCCATAGACTGTGATGTTCGTCCCGTTGTTCCCAGGCATTTTCAGCTTGAGGTATGCATAGTGCGGTACAGCCATGAACTTGGCATAAGCTGGTCTCCCGAGTATGGCGTGATACTGTGACTCCCAGTTCACTACCTCAAACTCGATCTTCTCCTTCCTGAAGTTGTCGGTTTTACCAAAGACGACGTTCAGGTAAACTTTGCCAAGAGAGTAGCCCGGTGCAGTTGGGAGAATCCCATGGAAGCGAGTATCTGTTTCTTCTAGCATCTTCATGGTGATCCCCATACTTTTGATTGTGTCGACGAATATCGGGTTTAATCCGCTTCCACCATCCATGAAAACTTTGCTCATCTTGACCCCCCGATTTGTGCCTCGACTACTAAGGCAGCGTGTCCCGGTTTTGGTATGGTCATCGGGTGATCTGCTCGACTGAACGTAATGTTCTGAGAGGACCACTCGACATACTCGGGGATGTTTGCCATGATGCTTTCTGCCAGGTTAATCTCTCGGGTGAGCTTCTTCATCTCTCTTCTTGAGACACCTGTCCTATGGATCATGCTCATCTGCCCCCGTGGTGGTGGAAACGCTTCGTTGGGTTGATGAGGTCGAGCCTGCTGGACTTGGTGCTGCGGTGGAGGTGGGGGTGGTGGTGTTGGTAGCGGTTGCTGACCTCCCTGCTGGATGAGTTTATGCATGTCAATGAACTGTCGGCAGTCCCTGAGTAGGTGACTCGACTTCGTTTTTCCGTCCTTAGAATCGGTATACGAGTGCGGGTAACAGGGAGCGTTAATCTGCTCAGCGTAAGGCAGTTCGGGGGCCCTCTGCTGCCGAGGTTTATAATTGCCACGGTTCCCGGAGTTGTTCCGATTACCGTCCTGTCGGTCGTCTCTTCTGTCGTCATACCGATCATCCTGGCGATCAGAGTACCCTGCGGCTACCAGGTTGTTGTCATCATAGTTGCGGTTCTTCCTTCTCTTGTGGCGATCCCTTCGACCACCTGAGTCGTGCTTCGGCTGGTCATCGTCTTCGTCGTCACTGCGCTGTCGTGGCCTTCGCACGTTGTCCTCGCCATCAGTCCAGCTGTTGGCGATTTCCACTAACTTGGTTATGGTTTTAGGCTTTTTACGCCCGAGTTCTTCTATGTAACTCTCACGTCGGACACCGTCGCTGAAAGCGTCGATTGCTCTATCGATAGACACATCTTCGGCAGCGTTTAGGAGTTTGGTGAATCTCCCGATGTATGAGCGCATCGACTCCTTCTGCTTCTGCTGGCAGTTCCGTAACTCTTCAATCCCGACGGGTCTCTTGTATGTTGCTTGGAAATTGGCAACGAAGGCGTCTACTAGATCGTCCCATGATTTGATGGAACCCTTCGGCAGCCCCCTTAGCCGAGCTCGCGCTGAATCTTTGAGATAGAGTCGTAAGCACCTGCATTGCTGCTATTTGGTTCCCCTTATGTAGTATTACAGTCTGCAGGTAGTCATCTATCCAAGATCTTGGCTCTTGATGCCCATATTATTTGGCGGCATCGGTAGGCGTAGGCTTGAACTTCCTGGGCGGCATCGCCTCGCGGATTCTGTGACTTAAACAGTCGGCTCCCCTGAGCTCGCCGTCGTATTTCTGATCCTCGTCCGAAGAATCACTGTCATCCTCATTCCTAGCGGCGCGTCGTCGCCTTGCTTTGTCGATCCTGCTCTGGGTGATTTCATCCCGAGCGTCTCTCGTATGATGCTTCGAACCACTACCCTGCAGCGTGGTCTTTTCCTTTTGTGGGACTAGGTTATTTCCTAGTATCGCGAGACTTTCCAAAGCGCCTCGATGAGCACGAGCCATGGATCCTTCGAGGCGCTGGTTGATGAGGTATGCAGCAAGGTTGGCAGTTGCTCCTGCAACGGTTTTCGGCCGTGGCATGCCTGCAGTGTCCGTGGTCATGAAGGACTTGGTTAGGTTGGATGTGATTTCTTTGGCGTCATCTTCCGAAAGTCTGGATAGCCTTGACCGGTGTTTGCCTGCTCCTTGAGTATTTCGAGAGGCGCTCGCCTGCGAGCCTCTTCGCCGTTCACTGGATCGATCTGCCGCAGACAGACGTCTCTCGAGGGAGGCTTGTTCCTTCGACAGATGCTCCCGATTTTTCTCTATTATGGAGCGGTAAGCATTGAGGGTTCCGACTGAGGTTCCTGCGGGGAGCGGTGTGTTGTTGAGTACTTCTGCCCTGGCGGCTGCCCACTCCTCGTCTGCGATGGTGTAGTCGCTGTCGTGGTTGCTGGTGCTGTTGTCGAAACTCGCCCGCCTACTAGAACGAGGAGTACGGTCTCCGTTTCCTCTGTGCCTTGTGTTTCCTGTGTTACTGGCGACACAGACCTGATGGTGCGCCGTTCTTTGAGTGGTTCCTTGAACGATGCTGTCGATACTGTCCTCTCCCGATGAGTACTGGGCATTGCAGATGAACGGCGTGTCGCTCGATCCCAGCCCGTGCCTGGTGTCGCAGTTCAAGCAGTAGTACGAAGTTAACTCCGAAGATGCGGGATCGTCGGGTCCTACCGACATAGAAGACACGGAACGGGGAGTCGAAGGTGCGGGTAAACTCGTCGAGCCTGTCAGGCCAGCCGAAAGGTCGAGTTATGATGACGCACTTGGACTCGTCGATCTGGAAGTGGGCGATTCCAGCAGTCGAAGGATTCCTTCTGCGTTGACGTTGTAGTGGACGCTGCCGAAGGTCATCTCCATGTTTCCTTGTAGATCTGAGAAATTCGAGCGAGAAGATTCGCTGTGTGGGGTAAACTCATAGGAGCCGAACCGAATCGGGCTTCCCAGATTTGGCGATGACGGTGTCGATGAAGTTGCTAATGAGGTGGCCGGTGTCATGATTGGATCTGCCGATGACCGATCTTGTGCCGACAGGCTTCCCACAGACGGCGCCAATTGTCGAGGGTGCTCCTCGGCAATGCCCTCCGATAGGGGCTTAGGGTTGGTGGAATCCTGCAAGCTGACACGAGACATCGGTTCACAGACAAGCGGGGAGAGCGATTTACCCAGGTTCGGGGCCCTCGATGAGGTAAAACCCTTACGTCCTGCCTGTCTGTTCTTGATTATGATGATAATGGGTTACAATGGGGTGCCGAATAGTTCGGCTGAGATCTCGTCGAGTTTGGCTAAGCGATAGGGTAACCTAGCTTTAAGCTTCTGCTGGCTAAGATCGCTAAGATTGGTTATGTCCCTCGACAGCCCCTCTCCTGGCCTTTATATAGGAGGCCAGGTCTCAAGAGGTCTAATCAAGTACGACTGGGTTTACAGTAGATCTATCTCTAAGCTTTCCTTGTTCGGTTTCTTTCGTGTCTTGTACTCCAAGGTATCTTCCGTTGCATCATCCTAGCGGACCATCTTGCCACCGAGTGTCTTCATGGGCCTCCAACTACGAAATATAGGATAGGGCAATATTGGTTACCCGTAGGGTAATGCCCACGTCAGCAGGCTTGCAAAAAGTAATACTCCTGGATTTCTAATATAAAAGAGGGTGACCTAACATCAAATTCTTTCATATGAGAGAGAATGCACGGAAAAGGAAGAATTACATGCATTATCTCAAGCACAACAATGGTTGGGCCACCAACCATGAACAAAAGGAGAAAATCATCACGAACCATATCATGGATGTTATCAGAAGAGGTGAAAATAGAACAAAATAAATTGATTGCTAAGAAATAGTTTTTGAAGAACCAGATTTGCAAGCTCTTGGGACTCTTTCTCTGAGGAGGAGGTTAAAAATGTCATCAATCAAATGACGGGGAGAAAGTCTCCCAGACTTGATGTTTTCACCACAGCCTTCTATGATCATTTGTTTGGACACCAGTAACAACGATGTCATGAATTCTATCAACCTCTTTGGAGATCTACATGTGGCAAAATTTCACTGGCTAAACTCCACCAATATCGCTCTTCTGGATGGGGCGGAAGACATATCTTCGAGTTTAGGACTATTATCCTAATCTGTGTCATCGCATACCAAAATGTCAATCTCTGTCTTGGGATGCTCATGAATGATCTTGTCTACAATGCGCAAAGTGCCTCTCGCCACAGTTGCCACACGACTAGTATTTGAATTATGTGGCGCATATCTACATGCGCTACCAAATTTTCAAAATTTCTGTGGCGCACCAGGTATTCATGCGCCACAGGCGCACCAGGTATTCATGCGGCACCAAATTTTTTTGATTTTTTTTAAAAAGGCGGCCAGATCTAGATCTAGATCTTGATCTGGGGCTGCCGGAATTTTGTCGGTTTTTTTTATGAAATTTCGCCGGAGGAGGAGGTGGTGGAGTAGGAGGAGGAGGTCGTGGTGGGTGGATGAGGTGGTGGTCGAGGAGGAGGAGATCAAGGAGGCTGGCCGGAGGAGGCCGAGGAGGCCGGCCGGAGGAGGTGGTGGTGGAGTAGGAGGAGGAGGAGGTGGTGCTGGTGGAGGAGGAGGAGGTGGTGGTGGTGGTAGAGGAGGTGGTGGTGGTCGCCGGGAGAAGGTGGTGGTGGTGGGTGAGTGGGTGGAGGAGGAGGTGGTGGTGGTGGTCGTGGTCATGGTCGCCGGAGGAGGACGTCGGAGGAGGAGGAGGTCACCGGAGGAGGTGTTGGTGGGAGAAGAAGGGAAGAAAATGGGAGAAAGGGAGAAGGAGGAGAAGTGACGAGAAGTGAAACAGAAGTGAGGAGAAGTGGAGCAGAAGTGGCGCCTCCAAAATTCAAAATTCGGCTAAGAATTCTATGGCCCATGTCCACATGGTGCACCACAGATTTTTTTCTTCAAATTTTCTATTTTGCAGCAAAAAATCTTTAAATTGCCGTATCTTTTTACTCTTTTTGAATTTTGCGATTCTAAAAATTGTCCAATTGGGCAAGCCCTGGTGAATTCGGATGTAGAATTTTCTCCTGGTCATTTTGATATATTGTACGGGTTTTTTTCCGAGTTCGTATGCAATTAGGAATACAGTTTGATGATTTTGCAATGCAGTTTTGCAAAAAAAGTCGAAATTCATGTTTGTTAATTTTCAGTGGTACTGGATGGCATAATATATGGGCACCTCGAAGGATTTTCTTTTTTGAAATTTTATTTATTTATTTTTTATTTTGCAGTGCTAAAAAAGGCGATCGGGGGGAGGGGGGTGGAGTTGCGTTGGGAGAAAAAAATCCTTCAACTTTTTGTGGCGCATGTATATGCGCCACAGAAAGAAGAACTTATGTGGCGCATATGCGAAAGAAGAACTTATGTGGCGCATATGCCCAAATACGCCATAGAATTTTGACTTTCTGTGGCGCATGTGGCAGATGCGCCACAAAATCCCTTCGCCCATATGCAGTGCTGGACCCCGCGTGGGCCCCATAAAGATTGTGTGGCGTATTCGTCCACATGCGCCCCATAAAGATTTTGTGCTGGACCCCGCGTGGGCCCCATAAGCAGTTTGATAGGGGGGGGGGGGGGATAGAACCGTTTTGTAATATGATACCTTTTATTTTACTTGTGAACTCTAATATTAATTAATCAATTGGGCCAAAGCTTTTGACTCTGTTTACTAAAAAAAACTTGAAATGAAGCATCCATAAATTATGTTCTTGTGCAGTTACGTCACGGACCCTTCAAATCAAAAAAATCCTGAGGCAGTCCACCTGTTTCTGACCAACATCGACGCGTATAACAAGTATGCAAATCATCTTCTCAACACCATCTGCTGGTAATCTACATATTTTTCATTTAGATATCGACACCTTGGCTCCTGAATTCCTGTAGGAGAGTGCGTCTTTGTGCCCAGAGATCCAGGACTGCTCTGTTCACATGCCATTGTCGACACTCCTGCATAAGCTGTGATATGATTGTGCAAATCACACGCTATTCTTGTTACCGACATGTGCTGAGATGACATGATAATAATGCAGTAATACATAATCATCAGAAAATTCTGTCGGTGTTACTGTCACTCTTCTGACGCTGAAACAGACGGCGGTTGAAAATTCCAGTCCTGGATTACTGCCTGTGCAAATAAGCATATATTCGGTGCACTGACACGACACGCCGTCTAACTCTCACTCCATTTTTGTGCAGCACTGTCTCTCTGGAAATGGTTGCAGGTCACTGGCTGATGGTGGATGCAACTTGCTGATCATTAGTTTCGATTGTGTGCCCATAAACGATGTGGTGATACCTCCTGTTTGGTACTAGGAATCGTGACTAATCAGCCAACGAATGAGGACATGGTTAACTTGCATGACAGGCTCTGCAGTCCTGACGTTATTGCAGCTCTGTTTCTTTGGGGTATCAGTATGTTCCAGTCATCAGTTGTTGGGGGACAGACTAGCCTTTCAAACAGTGCAAGAATCAGAATCCTCTCGAAGTGAAAACACTCATTATCATGGAATTTGAATTAAATCCTTCTTGCAACATGCTTGTCTTTTGAGAACCCGCGTGAGATCTACGTGTCATTGTATTAAGGGCATCTCCAGCGGGGGACGCATATTTATGTCCGTTTGTGTCGGGCACGGACATAAAAAACGTCCGCATGTCCGCATGCGTCTGCCCCTTTTCCAGCGGCAGGGATGCACATTTATTTGACCGCATGCGTGATTAGAGAGGAGAGAGAAGGAGAGATTCTATTTGTATGGCTAGGAATAAACGCATGCATGATTAAAGGAGGAGAGAGAGGGCTGCATGGAGACCAAACGGACACAAATAGACGCGCGGACGCGTCCGCACAGACGCATTCCTGACGCATATTTGGTCCATGTTTGCGTCAGGACGGACGCTGCGGACGTTTTGCGTCTAGCCGCTGGGGCGTGATTTTTGTTCGCGCAGACGCAAATGGACGAAAAACGTCCGTTTGCGTCGCCCCGTTGAAGATGCCCTAAGCATAAGAAGCGGACCAAGATGTCCCATACAAACGGAGAGAGTCCACCAAACGAACCGGCCTAACTAAGTAGGCGAAAACTAGTGAACATCACTAATACGCCTACCTCTACACTCACACCACACCCGCCATTCCTCGAGGACTGATCCTAAGGTAACATCCACCGGCGACATCTTGCCATCAAAAACCCTAGCGTTGCGCTCGAGCCACAACATGCGCAGAGTGAGCATGATCAGCGAGTTGGCCTTCTTCCTATCAGCCAGCGGGAACCGATGAGCCGCCCGAGTCTACCGTCGTCCCCCACGGGAACGATATCAGGGAGCCCAGCCGAACCACCAGGCCGGCCTGAACCCCCGGAGCGAACACACAATGAAGCGAGAGGTGATCGAGGGTTTCGTCCGCGACGTTACACAGGGGGCACAGCGTGTGAGTGGGCAAGCCGCGGCGCAGCCTCCGATCTGCCGTCCAACATCGACGCCTCAAAGTCAGCCAAGCATGCAGCTTGAACTGCAGCGGCGCGAAGGAATCCCAGACCAGCTTCGCCCTTGGCAGCCCGCACGTACCATGCCAGAGCACACGGTAAGCGGTCTTAGAAGAGAACTGTCCATCGCCGCGCCACTTCCAGGAGAACCGATCCTCTCCAACCCCAGCCCGGGGCACGTGTGCAACGGCCTCCCATAGGCGTAGGTATTGAACAACCGCCGGCACTGATAGCTCACCGGTGATGTCCGCAGCCCACGCATTCCCCTCAAGCCCCTCCCGCACCGATCTGCGGCGGCGTACGGACTCCCGCACGAGGGCGACGAGATCTGGGGCGATGGCCGCCGCCGTGAGACCACCGATCCATGCATCCTCCCAAAAAAGAACGGATGCTCCACTCCCAACATCAATGGAAACCGAAGCATCAAACAAGGCACGAGCCTCGCCACTGACCCTCATGTCGAGCCCTAGCCATGGCTTGGAGCCGTCAGACCGCTGCAGCCAAAGGCAACAAAGGTTATGAAGACCCAACCCACCGAGGATTTTTGGCTGACACACAGAATGCCACGCCACCATGCAGCAACCTCCCCTAGCATCATCCTTGCCGGCCCAGAAGAAGCCGCGCCTGAGCTTGTCCACGGCCTTGATGAACCAAGGATCCACGTCAAGAGCGAACAGGTGATAGACAACCGAGGCCGTCATGACGGCCTGGACATAAACCAGCCGCCCCTCCCTCGTCATGAGCCTCGCCTTCCAAAACGGAAGCTTGGCTGCCAGCTTATCCAGAAGCGCTGCGCAGTTCCGCCTTCCTAGGCTTCCGAATGGACAGCGGCAGCCCTAGATAAGAGCATGGAAGGGGGCTAAGGGGGCACGGCAGCGAAGGAGCCACAGCTGCCAGCACATCATCAGAGCACTGACCAAGAACCGCAGAGCTCTTGGTCGGGTTTGCCTTGAGGCCGGAGAACGCTCCGAAGCAGTCTAGCACCGCTCACACCACCTGGAGGTCTGCAGCCGTTGCCCTAGCAAAGATGACCACATCATCCGCGCATAAGGAGACTCTGCTCCTCAGGCCTATAGAAGCGAGGTCCGAGAGCACACCAGCTTGCTCGGCGGTCCGGAGCATGGCCGAAAGGACATCCATGGTGATGACAAACAACAATGGGGAGATGGGGTCGTCCTGGCGAAGACCCCGGCCATGTCGAAAGGCGGCACCACCACAACCGTTCACCAGGACACAGGTGCTGGCCGTACGGAGAAGTAAAGCAACTGCTTGTCTGATTTTCTGCTTCTTCTCTCAAGTGAACAAACACTGCTCCAGCTCCTCTGCTACTGTCACAACGTACTGCTACTATTTGCAGCTGAAACAGTAGTAACCAAAGAAGTACTAGAAGTGTACAGATCTTTTTTCAAGAACATGCAAAAGACTTGGAGGCATTAAGATAAGAAGTGTCCAACTCATCATAAAGACATGTATGATGCTGCACCTTGAGCAACCTACAGCCAACAAGCATGCTACTAATTATTTGGTAACAGTACAATTGCTCATTGAGCAATACTGCAATAATTCCACTGATTAGCTGCACTGTTACAGTTGTGGCTTGGGTGGCACAGGGGAAGCCAAGAGAGCTGTACCTCATACAAACATTCTCAGGGAATCTTGTACATGGCCACTATGATCAGGCCGCTAGTAAGTTCTTTTAAGGAAGCTTCAATAACTGTTGCAACTCGAGTGCACACAAAGTACAAACACACCAGGATTTGTCGGTCACTTGATCCTTTAAGTACTAGACTGCGAGAGCTACTCCAGTGCTCCTCCCTAAACAAAGTTGAAGGATCATAGTTTTTTTTTCTATGTTGGGTCCACCGAAACCCATATCACGCCCATGTGTATGTATCGGTACGATATGTATACATCGCGTAAGAAAAAAAAAGAGGTCACGTGAGCAAGATCTTTATAGGACCTTTCCATTTCGATACACGCACGTGACCATAGATACGTACAAAAACACGGGCCATACGAGCCTGTACAAGATTGTACGGACGGTGGACGTACACTGAAATTACGATCATGTCCCCGTTTACGAACATGTATGAAAAGATCTCCACCGTTGTTGTATTTAATGCGTCCAAAAACAATTTAGAGGAGGAGCACCGAAGCATAAGTGCTAGACTGCATTGTACACCTCGTCCCCGATAATTGTAACCCTATTCGTGGTTAGAAGATCTCCTCTATCTCTTAGAACCAACATGTGTCATGTGGTTAGAAGGGCAGTGGCACCCAGCATCTAAGTTTAAATCCCAGATTCAAAACTTTCGTGTTTCATTAAAACACGGAAATTTTTTCGGTGAAAGAAGACGTTCCTGTTGACAGCAAGACGTTTCCGTTGACAGTGAGACGTCTATGTTGACTTCGTCAATCTCAAGAAAGTATGATCAGTTTCTTGTACTCAGTCTTTCGGAGGTGCTCATAGGGTAGGATGTGAGGTAAGTGTATGTACGTATGTGTGAGTATCTCGTCTGTACTGTGTTTTGTAAATAAAAACTCCTCTATCCTTTTTTTTCTAGGAAATAAAAATGATATATAATTTTGGTAATCTCTATGAAATACCAATGCATAATTAATTGTGTTATTTATAGGTACCACTAGTAGAGAAACCCCCCTTTAGTACCGGTTCCAAAGGGGCTTTAGTACCGGTTTTGGAACCGGTACTAAAGATTCGCTACTAAAGGCCTCCCACCTTTAGTACCGGTTCCTTATGAACCGGTACTAAAGGCTATTTCGCTAAAAAAAAATTAACCAAATTTTTTCATAATTTTTTTTTATTTTATTTTTTCACTCATTTTTTTTCCAGAATTTCTAGTATTTCCGTTAGTCTCTAACTACACTTAATCTGTAGTCAAATTACTTATCCGTGGTCAAACTTCTCGGTCGATCACCCATCCTCACACTACTCCCGCACTAGCACGCTTAACTTCCGAGTTCCATCCCGTTCCACTTCCAAGTGCTTCGCGCGCATGTATGTGATAGTAGTATCATATCAATCCTATTAACATGTTGGTCGATATCACACTTCTTTATTATTTAAATTTCAAATAATTTTTTTAATAAACAAAAGTAATGATGTAATAATAATGTTGAATAAATAAATAAAATTAACTTTTTAATTTGTATTATGTTTAATTATTTTGTAAATTTTTAATATTTTTTTTGCCAAACCTAAAACCTGAAAATTTGAAAATATTATAATTTGCTAAAAGTCATAGTAATATTCTGGGATTCAAAAAATCTTATAATTATTAATTTTAATTTAATAAAAATTAAATTATATAAAATTCTAAATTTCTGGAAAAAAACTAAAATCTTCCTGCTTTTATATTTTCATTTGGAATTTTTACAATCTAAAAATTGGCTAACCGGGTAAACCCGGGTGAATTCGGATGTAACTTTTTCCCAGAATTTTTTTGATATATTATACGTTTTTTTTCGACGTCGTATGCAAAAGTTATTGCAGTTTTACCATTTTTTAAAACTTTTTTGCAAAAAAGTGAAATTTTAAATTTGTTAATTTTCCCTAATAGTAGGTTGCATAACATACAAGAATCTGAAAACATTTTTTTTTTTGAATTTTCTATCATTTTCTTTTCTATTTTACAGTATCAAAAAAGGCGATCCACGGGGAGGGGGGGGGATGGGGGTGGAGCTGCGTGAGGGAGCAGAAAAACCTTTAGTACCGGTTCGTGTCACGAACCGGTACTAAAGATCCTTTGAAACCGGTACTAAAGGTGTGGACAATGCAACCGGTACTAATGCACCCTTTAGTACCGGTTCGTAAGGAAACCGGTACTAAAGGCTTGGACGGAAACCCCTTTTTCTACTAGTGTACTATCACCAACCACGACCGCAATCATGAAAATCATCGTGATACTGACATCCCTGGCAACTAGCACCATTTATAGTACCAACAATAATTAGCTTTAAGGGTTAGCAAATTTGATCGTGTGTATTTTAATGTAGTTCCTCTGAGATGTGCGTGCATATTTTAGTGTTAACATCCTACATTTGTCACATCATATTCCATCATACATAACTTTTTAGTGACATTTGACCCCCAAAAAAAGGTGAGAATAGAATCATAATTCTCGTGGTACTAGGAAGAGGTTACATCAAACACTCTTGTTAAAGTGTTCTATTTATTTATACAAAAAAATTGGGAGCACTAGTCTCCATTCAAGCCCATGATAGCTCATGGATTCTTGAAAGTTTCAATTATCTCATATATAATGGTATTAGACATGGCTGAACTAAGAACTTGATTTACTCGGAATTGTTCGTAAAGTCCCACATAAAATGGGAAGGTAATATCCATGCCACTAATGTGAGGGGGCTCTCAGAATTTTTGGTGATGTTTGTTCGCAACTGTTTTGGGCCAGTAGCTTGTCAAACACATAAGGGAATGTTAATATACAGACAACTTTAAAGCTGCTGAAACTGTCCAAACAATTTACACTTCCTCTTCATGAATCGACCTCATCTGTTAAAAGAGAAGCCAATGTATAAAACTGATTCAGATAGGCAACTTTGAACGTGTTCCACCAATATGAAACATACAAGCGCATCAAATAGACCATCACCAAATTAATTAACAGGGTGTGATCAAGGACATCCAAGTACACCTAAAATACAAGCCTTCGAACTGAAATTAACAACATTACTGGAGATTCTCCAGCAGAGAACTATAAACCATCATCGCCACTACAGCGAGCCCCTGTCTATCATCGAGGGTCCCAAAAATTCCATATGAATGTCCATGCGTTGCAACGTGTACTGAATACAGATATCTTTTGACACCACCATCGCCTTTCGATAGATGAATTATTCCATGGAGGTTCACGAACCAAGGCGGTACATGCCATCAGCCATGAACTGGCCGTCCATGTAGAGGGCAGCGGCGTTCTGTGGGTGGAATCCTTCCATCATGACAAACGGCATGTCCTCAGATGGCTTCCAATGCCGTTTCCTCTGGTTGATGAACCAGTTGTTGATCTGCTTCTGATCTAGGCCTGTAGATTCCGCAAGCGCAATCTTTTCCGTCTCCTACTCACCACATTGATCAACCAGTATAAGCTTTAGTAACAATACATAATGCAGCTGTAATTTGGGTGGGAATTCAATGCTGCTCAAGAATACAAATGGAAGAAACAATGTCAATTTTAAGGGGTTGAAGTATATATCATACTGAGGGGTAAGGCCATTTGTAGTGCAGCTCCCACCAGTGAAGCAGCTTCAGCCTTGCCTCCTTTGGGAGCTTCCCTTTCTTCTTCTTCTTAGAAAACTCTTGCCGGAGGCTGCTCAAGTAGCCACTGTACTTCTTCAGCAGCTGGTATTTGAGCTCCTTATCCTCCGCGCGTGGGTCTATCTCAGGCGGCTCGTTTTCGCGCCCGCTTACATCCATATCATCCTCAGAGGAGCCAACGCATTCAGACTTGCCATCTGCAAAAAAAAAAAAAAAACAATGGTGGTGGTAAGACATGTTTTGTCGAGATCAGTGTTATCGCGTCCAAACTTGCTTCAGACATTCAGTCTAGACCATGTCAGGCAGCTATGGAGTGGACTCAGTGTTCAGAAAGCCCATCGCTTGTGTATAAACAACTCCATCTGTCTAGGAATGCATGCAAGGGTAGAGTGCAACAGTGGAACCATGGACCTGCTAAGTGTGGCTAGACCGCTAGAATCACAATTAGCCAGAGTTTGGAACACAAGTAGTAAAAATAAGATCGGATAGAATCAATTATGAGAATGTCACTGAGTTGTTGCGTGCTCATACCGATCTAATGATTACATGATAGACCATTTTCTGAAGTGTGATTTCTTCATATGTCTGTAGTAGCAAAACAGAGCAAAGCCATCTAAAAAGCTACAGCGATAGTTGTACATTAAAGAATATTTGTTTCCGCGTCATGGAACAGGTGTCCTATATCAGAATTCATTTTTTCGTAGAAAGAGTAAGGTGCAAGAAAACAGATCATAGAATTGACATAGCTTTCTAAGAAACTGGCCAAACTGGATATGCACTACATGGAAGCAGCAGTCAATAAATGAAAATGAGGTAAGAAAAGGAAACAGACAAAATTTGCACCATACCATCAGAAGAACCCTATTGCTTATATTAAAAATTATCTAGGGCCAACGTAAACTGTATAATTTGCAAACAACCTTACGAATAAACAAAATCGCTTGACCATAACATGAAGTCAGATGCGCAGGAATAATGTTGGATCTAGACATATATATCATGTATGGTGTCAGACCTTGTTGCCTAACCAGAAGATGGAATCACAAGATATGTAAATAATATATATATATATGTGACCCCCCCATATTGTAAATGTTAATGTATGCTACCCCAAATTGCTAATTATTGTGCATGCACCTTGTACGCACAATTACAGGCGTATCAAGGGGTTCCCAATCCACAAACTACTTCACCGTTTTGATCTCACATGCCCGATCTGATCACTTAAATGAATAAATGGTTGGATCATGGTCATATTAGAAGAGGTTTACATGAATAGAAAGAAAGAAAATCTTATTTCAACATATCTCAGCATGCACAATATACTGTTCAATGTGCACATTCGACAAATCCATGGCTGGAACTGTAAATAAGAAAATGATTGTGTGTAGTTGTTTAATAACCAAGTTCTAGAGGTTCCATAATTTTGTTGACGTTCTATGATTCCATTTCTTCATTGAGAAAGCGAGCATGTATTTATGTTGATGAAAAAAATAGGCTCAACCTTTTTTTCCTTTAAAACTCTTCACATAATTTACCCTTCAGCCACGAAAAACAGTGGAGCGCAAAGGTTACATGTCTAAATTAGTTTTCCTATAGTTTTCCTTTAATAGTCTCAACATTTTTTTTCCTTTAATACTCTTCACAAAATTTATCCTTCAGCTATGAAAAACTGTGGAGCACAAAGGTTACAGGTAAATAGTTCCAACGGGATCGAACAATTTATTCCAAGATGCAATTGAAATTTTCTGATATTGTAGATACATGTCTAGATTAGCTAGATGGAAACAAGTATACCGGTGGATTTGTAGTTTTATGTCTTCTGTAAATATATATTATTATGAAAAATAATAGTTAAAAGTTCCATATCCGATAATGTTGATAGTGAGAATTATAAACCAACCCCCAAAAAATATTTAACTAGCTACGTGTTTCTTACATACACTGGATGAATGAAGGCCTGAGAACAAAGTAGGTGGGCTCTTTTAGCGGAATGAATTGATCTCTGAAAATATATGTACCAGAACAATATATAACACCTAGAGCTGGTTATAATCTTTGGATGCATGCATCCCACGACCATGGGGAGTGAGCATGCACACAGTAGTAGCCTACCAACAGTGCATCAGATCTCCCCATTATTCTGCTCAAATCTGCCTAAACACTGTATATAGTATGTACTAATGTACATCTCCTACCACAAGCAGCACAGTTCCCCTTGAATACCCCCGGAAGACACGAGCGGCCAGTGGCCAGCATATCTGTGCTGTGCCTGCACTGCACCCCAGAGCTGGAAGAACCAGAAAGAGCAAAAAAGAAAGAGAAAAAACAACTACGGTCCTTGGAATCGGAACAGTGCTGGAACACTGGTTATCTTGCTAGATAGCCATAATGGCGTTTCCCCAAGGCATCTCTGCTGATCGATGTCTAAGAAAATTAACTATTCTAGTAGCTGGTGCAAGAAAAGAAGAGATGATTTGAAGCTTCATGCATAGAGATCGATGACTCTCCTGCTAGCTAGCAGCCTTGGAACCCTAACACAAAGGCTTCTAGCGACTTGTCATATAGTGAAAGAAAGAGAGAACGGAAGTGATTAAATTAAGAAAAGGATTAGTTCAAAAGCTAGGATGATGTGTAGCGTGCATGCTCCATTAGGCATGTGCAATAAGATAATGGTTAATGAGAGGAGGAGAGGCATGAGACATGGCTCATCACTGTGCCCTCCATGGCAACCAAAGCTAGCTTCACATGATTAGTTAATTAATTAATCAATCCGGCCAATACTTAATTAATCTCAATTTATTATTAGTGCATGCAAAGCAAAGGCCTAGGGCCTTCTGCTTCCATAAAGTAATCTACAGATCAACTAAGCATATGCTAACAATGGCTATGATCCAAAGGCAACCACCTCCGTCATTCCGGAGCAACGTTACCCAATGCGGCAAGCCTCCCTCCGATCTCCCAGCAACAGACCCCAGTCCCACTCCCCACATGGATGCAGCTAGCGATACAAATGTATAAATAAAACACACGAGCATGTAGCAGATGGGATGGGAGGAGAGGGGAGAGGAGTGTAGGCATGGCTTTACCGGCTAGCGAGAGGCGCGCCGAGCCGTGGCTGCCGCCGGTGATGGAGTCGAGCTGCGCCTCCACACGCTTGAGGAACTCCATTGCCTCGTCTATCGGTCGCGTCAGCTCCTCCCGGTACTTGGCCAGCATGTTGCAGTACGCCTCCTGCGCAATTAGCGCAAGGTGTTAGTTAGCAGTTGGCACACGCATCGGCGAATTGAGCAGCCATGGCCCATGGCATGGTAGGGATTATCGGAATCGGGGACGAAGACGACGCACCATGAACTGGTCGAGCTCCGGGTCGCGAGCCTCGTGGGGTCGGCCCGGCGGGCGGGCGTCCAGCTTCGCTGCCATGACCGTCAGCCGCTCCAGCACGTCTGGCGGCGCGCCGACCTGCGAATCAAACAAAACGAGAGCACGCAGTTATATGCCATGCTTGCTTATATAGCCGGCTCTGTGGAATTAATCGAATTTTGCGATTTTGACGAGCGTAGATATGCACTTTCTGGCAGTCGAGGTAGGCGGCGAGTAGGGCGGAGTACTGGGGGTGCGCCATGATCTTAGACTTGATGGCATCAGCCTCCGCCTGCGAGATCTCTCCACTGCTGCCGTGCTTGTTGGGGTGGTGGAACTGGTACTGCGACGACGACCCGGCGGCGGCGACGGCGGCCTGGTGCAACGCGAGCGGCGTGCCGTAGTACGCGCTGCCCATCGGCGCCACCGCCGTCGTGGTTGACAGCGGCTGCAGCTGCAAGAAGGACGACGCCTTGGAGCTGCTGCTGCTCCCCCCTCCTCCAGCTCCGAGATTCCCAAAGCTGCTCTGATCCATGAACAAATTAACAAACCCTAGATAGCAAGAAGAGAGAGAAAAAAGAGATCTCTCTCCTCGCTATCTCGCAGCTCCGTCTACGGCAGTAATGGCGACTTGGAGGAGGAGGAGGGAGAAGAAGGTGGATATTAATGGGCCGGAGACGGGAGATGGATGCGGAGTGGAAGGGAAGGGAAAGGTGGGGGAGCTAGCCGGGGCTGTTTGTGTGAGTGTGGCTGGTGGATGTCCTCTTTCTCGCGTCAAATCACGGCGGAGGGGGAGATGTATATGTACACCTGCTGGCTGCTGCGGTCGCATGGAATACTGGCACTCTGTTTCAGAACTGGATTTTATTTTTCCAAACATTATTTTCACCGGAAATCTACCGGGCACACTGCCCCTTCTCCGATACGGCGGATTACAATATACCTGTAGCGAGCCTCTAAGAATGTTTGGAGGCTATGTACAAAATTAGCCCCAGCCTCTACAAAACAAAGTTTCTGCATTTCTATGTTTTTATCATATAAAGTCTATTGATATTAGAAATCACTCCATAAAATTCCAACTTTCTAGAGCCATTGTTTTCCAAATATTCATATTCAAATGCACTAACTGTTAGACATGAAAATAGACCAACTAAATGTATCATATGATTATAGTATGATGCCTTTATTTAGGCTAATATATGCAGTATGCCAATCCGAATTATAGTATAATGCCTTTATTTAGACTAATATATGTGTGCTACTTAACTGAAAAATCATAATACTAGTTGTCATGCAAACCATGGTGCGCATTCGTGAGATAGATCATTCAATGGTTTTTTTTTATAAAGGGCACTTTATTACTTTAGAGGACCCGACCTTTGCATAGCTAGGATGCACACAATCGCAACAGTATAGTCATTACAATCACGAACTAGATTCAATGGCTTTAGACTTGTGTTTTCGTGCAAAAAAAAATACTTTTGTGAAGCAAGTGTAATTTTGGACTTGTGTATCGACTTTTTGTATTTATCCAAAGCTCATTGATTCTTTGATAAGTTTTAGATACATTCCTTTTTTTTCTATTCATTAAAAGGCTCTAAAATGGGAAATAACATTTCTACATTTAAAAAGTTGTTAATTCACGTCACTCATTCTTATTTCCTATGAACTAACTACTATGGTGGGACATTTATATCTTAATAATTCCTATACTTGCTCATTAAAATGGCTCTAGGACCATAACAGGTGTATTAGCTCATATCTATGGCTGCACCTACCGTAAAGGAATGAAACTTGACAAGATATTCACCTTGTTGTGTAGAAATCTAAATTCCCCATCGGAACGCTTGTCACATATAATTTCACACACACTTGAACTTGTATTCTTGCTACATAGAGGATTGGGTTTTCTCTCATTGAGAGCATTGACTTGTTGCTATTTACTTTCAGTACTTTATTTTTTGCAAACTATAAACCCGAAACACCAAAACTACTACACCCTTTTATTGTTTTACACTCTTACGTGTCCAACTTACTAAAAATACCTTCAACTTCCCGTGGGTTCGACAACCTTTCTTATTGAAAAGTACAACCATTGATTTCTGCACTTGGGAGTCATCAAGACACTTTTCTTGCGCCGTTGCCAGGGAGCGTAGCGCTATTGGTAAGTTGTTTGGTAAGGAAACTTGAAAGTTGTTTTTACTATTTACTATTTATTTTATCATGGCTTTCTTAGTCCGTGAGGATATGAAACTAAATCTATATGGATATGATTATGTTGTTAAGAACAAGGTTCAAAACCCTCCCAAACCAAAAGTGGCGTATCAAATCCCTATTGGTATTGCCAAAAGGCTATGAAACTAACTTTTGCAGGGGATGGAAACCAAACTGATATGGGGCATTTACAGGCCATTGAAGATCTATGTTCTCTATTTAAACTTACTGGTATTCCTCATGATGACGTGAAAATAAAGTTATTATATTTATCTCTATTTTGCAGTGCTCGCATATGTTTTAGATCTCTGGATGGTAAATACCGTCTTGATTGGAAATATCTGAGGAAGGCTTTCTATTTCAAGTACTATTCTCCGAAATAAGCTTATAATGATCATTGTCATATTATAACTTTTGGCCTCATGTTGGAGAAAGTACTGCTCAAGCTTGGAGGAGATTAAATGAACTCATTCATAAGAATCCTTGTCATGGTATTCTTGATAGCATTATATTAATCAACTTCTATGTGAGATTACCTCAACATCTTTGGAACTTTCCGGATAATTCCTCTGAAGGAAGTTTCACTAATAGAACTAAAAAATAAGCATGTGACTTATTGGATATCATGTCTAGAAATATTGATGCTTGGAATCTTGATAAAGGTAACGAACCTGTTTTGAATATGAATATTCATGTGTAGAGAATATCCCTACGACTATATTGTTTAAAGAGCTAAGTAACAAGTTTGGTCTTGATCCTCATGTTTTATTAGAAGTTACTAAATATTTTGCTAACCATATGAATGTCCCTAAAAAGGATTTTAAATACTCTAAAGTTTTCCCTAATGTTGTGAAACAGGTTAATCAAGTATCATCGATCAAAATTGAATAATATGTTGAAACTCCTCCATATCCAATCCGAGTGAAGGAAAATCTACTCACTACTGTTGCAAACAAAGGTGCTAGAAGATTTAGTGAACCATATGAACAAACTGAAATTCGGCATCAAATTCTGGCCATCAAAGAACTAAATGAAGAAACCCCTTGTGATGTTTATTTATGTGAAGATTACACCACAGTAATTCAAGGTAACACCACCAAAGTTGGTAAACCTATTATATCATGTGCTATTTGGAACTTCGTGCTATCATGGTCTATGTGATATTGGACAAGTATAATTCTGATGCCATTCTCTCTCTCTCTCTCTCTCTCTCTCTCTCTCTATATATATATATATATATATATATATATATATATATATATATATATATATAGGACATATTCATACTACACCCGGGTGTAGTTACACCCACGCGTGTTTCTCATAATCTAGAGAGTATCTATCATACCGGATAGTATGTACATGTAGTATGAAGTATATAAAACTATTTTGGAAGTATATATACTACTTTGCACGCAGTATGTACATTTTTTTACGTAGACTCATTTTATACGTATACAGATGCATGTATTTCGGATACATAGTGCAAACTATGGGTTCACTTGCATTTTTTTCACAAAACTTTATTTGGAGTATCTTAGATATAGTATACGAACATACTCAAACCAATAAAGTATAATAGATACTTCCGTATGGTAGTATATTTGACATGAGTGTAACTACACCCAGGGGTAGGAAGTATTTATCCTATATATATATATATATATATATATATATATATATATATATATATAGGACATATTCATACTACACCCGGGTGTAGTTACACCCACGCGTGTTTCTCATAATCTAGAGAGTATCTATCATACCGGAGAGTATGTACATGTACTATGAAGTATATTAGACTATTTTGGTAGTATATATAATACTTTGTAGGCAGTATGTACATTTTTTTACGTAGACTCATTTTTACGTATACATATGCATGTATTTCGGCTATATAGTGCAAACTACATGCTCACTTGCATTTTTTTCACCAAACTTGGTTTAGAATATCTTCGATATAGTGTAAGAACATACTCAAACCGATAAAGTATGGTACATACTTCCGTATGGTAGTATATGAGACATGGGTGTAGTTACACCCAGGAGTAGGAAGTATTTATCCTATATATATATATATATATATATATCTTGAAATCAAGCCTGACATTGATCCCATACACATGGAAGAGACATGTATAACTATCCAACTATCTAATACAAAGTTTATTTGTCCTCTATGTACGGTTAGAGATGTTGAAGTATTAGTAGGAAATATCAAATACCCCACATAGTTTATTGTTCTTGGTTGCTCCCAAGACTCCTTTTGTCCGGTCATATTTGGTAGACCATTCTTACATATTGTCGATGCTTAAATTAGTTTTGCTGGAGATTCGTGTCCGCGAAGGAACACAAGTATCACCGAACCCGAAAGGTTCCGAACACAGGGGACTCAAGATCATGTCGTCGCCTTACCGAAGGTAGGCACTGCAGAGAGAGACACAGCAGTTACCCATGTTCAGGGCCCTCGGAGAGGTAAAACCCATACGTCCTGCTTTGGTGGATGTATTACAGGTCACAATGGAGAAGATGAACGTACAGATTTCTAGGGTTTGTGATCACTCTAGATCGTCCCCTCCTACGCTAGCAAGGCCAGTCCTTTTATAGAGGAGCTAGTCCTCTTCCCCATGAAATATCTTGAGGGGGAAGGGTTGCCACATCTTCAAACCATGGGGGAAACTCCCCCACCCTTTACAGGATGGACATAGTCCATGATCGATTAAAGTGCCGGTCCGTGGCAGATGATGGGGTCGTCGACGACGCCTTCGGTGGACGTTTGTGCCGTCCACCCAGTCTTGCACTAAAGTGGCAAAGACAGGGCCTTGGCGCTTTGGTCCTCGTCGAGCCTGCTTTAATCACCAAAGAGGCAATGGCACCTCTCCTCCACGGGATGGAGCTTATGAGCTCAGCAATGACGTATGCAACGTCTTCTTGGTTTGTCCGGTGGTCCGGAAAGGTAGCCTTCGATTCCCCTCCCGGGTAGGGCCCGAGTGGGGAGCATGCAAGGCCTCTTTAGCTCGAAGCCTCTCGCAGCTCCTCTAGATGTCCCGCAAGGGCTCGACCCTCACGGAGCATCACTCCGGAGTTTCCTCCCGGAGTGATTGTTAACTCTGTGCTCTCAGCAACCTAAGGGACGTGGTACCCCGGTTACCGATAGTCCCACAAGTTTAAAAAAGAGAAGGTATTCATTAAATGTGCTGGTGGAAGACTAGAATTTAACTTTTCAAAATTTACTGGGGATCATTTAGAAAAATAAAAAATTCAAAAGATATAGTGAACACTCTTGCTTCTGTGGTAGTCGCTTCATTGAACGCGGTGGAACAATATGTGCTTAATCAAGAGGAGCCATTTAGTGATAAAGAGAAGGAAGCATTAGAACAAATACTATCTTAGCAACCACCACAACTACAGTTACATATTCCACTTGATGATCTAGGAGTGCCCTCACCAAAAGAGGATCTTAGTTTTGAACTTAAACTTTTGCCTGAAGATATTAAATATGCATTCCTTGATGACAAGAAAATATATCCTATTATTATTAGTGCTAACCTTTTAGGTGATGAAGAAACAAAGTTACTTGAAGTCATGCTAGCTTATAGGCCATCTATTGGCTATTCACTTGATGACTTGAAAGGTATAATTCCTGTTTTATGCATGCATAAAATTAAGTTGGAAGATGATGCAAATCCTGTTGTTGACTATCAACGCTGTCTTCACTCAAAAATGAAAGAAGTGGTAAGGAAAGAGGTAATCAAACTGATTGAGGCAGGTATTATCTATTCCATAGCTGATAGTAAATGGGTAAGTCATGTTCATTGTGTGCCTAAAAAGGGTGGAATCACTGTGGTTCCAAATGATGAAAATCAACTTGTAGCCCAACGTACTGTTACTGGTTATAGAATGTGCATTGATTTCAGGAAGCTAAACAAAGCTACTCGTAAATATCATTATCCTCTGCCAATCATTGATCAAATGCTAGAAATATTATCTAAACACTCACTCTTTTGTTATCTAGATGGTTATTCGGGTTTCTCCTAGATTCTGGTGCACAAAGATGATCAGGAAAAGACGACCTTCACGTGTCCCTTCACTACTTTTTCTTATAGGAGAATGTCATTCGGTTTGTGCAATGCTCCTGCGACTTTTCAAAGATGCATGAACGCTATGTTTGCTGATTATATTGAGATAATTATGGAAGTATTCATGGATGATTTTTCTTTGTATGGTACCTATTTGAATAATTGCTTGCTCAATCTTAAGAACGTTATGCAGCGTTATGAGGACCAACACTTAGACCTAAACTAGGAAAAGTGCCATTTCATGGTGACAGATGGTGTTTTTCTTGGACACCGAGTTTCAGGAATAGGCATTGAAGTGGACCGTGCCAAGATAGAAGCCATAGAGAAGCTACCATACCCGAGGGATATCAAAGGTATAGGAATTTTTCTTGGACATGCAGGTTTTTCTAGAATATTTATCAAAGATTTTTCCAAAATATCAAAGCCTCTAACTAACCTTTTTCCAAAAATATGTTCCAATCTATTTTAATGATGATTGTGTAGAGTCTTTTTAATGTCTTAAAGAATGCTTTGATAAGTGCTCCTATAATTCAACCTCCTAACTGGAATTGGTCATTTGAAATCATGTGTGATGCTGGTGACTATGTTGTAGGTGATGTTTTAGGCCAAAGAATTGATAAGAAACTGAATGTCATATATTATGCTAGCAAAACTCTTGATGGAGCCGAAAGAAACTATGCTACCACTGAAAAAGAATTCCTAGATGTGATCTTTGCATGGGGACCCTATATTGTAGACTCTAAGTCATAGAACACTTTGATCACTCTGATATTAAATATCTTATGAAAAAGAAAGATGATAAGCCTAGACTTATTAGATGGGTTATCTTGCTAAAGAATTCGATTTGCACATTGTTCATAAAAAAAGATGAAGACAATCCGGTAGCTGATCACTTGTCTAGAATGGAAAACATTCCGGTGGATCCTATTCCCATTAATGATAGCTTTGTTAATGAAAAACTAGCAAACATTAATGTATCTAGTGCTAGAGTATCCTCCCCATGGTTTACTTATTATGCTAACTTCATTGTTGGAAAAGTTATGCCACTGATGAGTGCATTTTTGGAGTGTTTTTACTCTGTTATTTCATATAGATGTTCATGTGCAGCAATAGGATTTGTGTATTTCACTATGCTTTCGCGCACCTTTTATGTTTGTTTACGCAGGATCTGAAAATATTAAGGCAATGATGAAATATCAATAAAAACTATCATGTTATTGTATTTTGACGTGATAAAAATCATGTAAGCACTTAACCACGCGTCTGGGCCAAAGGGGAATGCGAGGACGGACATCAGAGCATTTAGTGGACATCGGCAGAGGGGGACCCCACATGTATCGTCCGCCCATATGTAGCACTAGAAGCACCAACTCATCAAATACTTTCACCTCGCGCAGACGGGAGAGAGATCCGAGATACATAACCGCCAGAAACACAGAAACACCACCTCCGGGATAGATCTGGATGAGAAACTTGGAAGAAGACATCATCCAGGATGCTACACGGATCATTGGAGGATAAGGCATCATCCCCTTCATCATCAACTACTACATCTCCATAGCCAGCACCGATCCCATTCTCCTTCAACCATATTTGTGATCTCGATTGCTATTTTGGATTTGTATTCGAATCCATACCATTACTTTCATTCCATCCATAAGATTATGATGATGTTCTTGATTTTTTCCATGTGTGAGTAGTTCCTCTCGATCTTGGGGAGATGGATAAACCCTAGCATGAATATGAGATGAATCAAAGATGATCTATGGTTTTAATATATGAATGTATGTTAGTTCTCTCTCTTGATATTATGTTGATGACATTGGGACTCCAAGTCCAGAGTGTTGTGTCAGCAGAGCATTACTCGAAGGATTTTCGGAAGCCAAAAGTAATTTGCTATGGTTGTCGCCAGGAAGGGCATATATTGAAGGATTGCCCTAACAGAAACAATGCAGGAGGAAAGTCAGGAGGAGGAGGGAGTATAAATGGAAACTCTGGAGGGAGCTGAAGAACAAGAAGCCCTTCGGAAAGCCGAATTGTACCAGCCTGGAGGAGGTGATTAACTCAGACAAGGTTGTCATAGGTACGCTTCGGATCCTTACTCATCCTGGCAAAGTACTTTTTGATACTGGTGCAACCACATCATTCATTTCTCGACAATTCATCATCAAACATGGGATAAATTGCACTAAGCTAGAAACACCCATTACCATATTATTTGCGGGGGAACGATATTAGTTACCCACGTTAAGCAAGAGCAGGTCATTATGATCCGCAGATGTGCATTCTATGCAGATTTGTTTGTCCTACCCATGAAGTACATAGATGTCATTCTTGGTATGAACTGGTTAGAAGAGAATGGAGCCTTGATAGATTGTGAAGATAAGACAGTGTCTTTCAAAAGTCCCGATGGAGGAAGGATTATTTATCAAGGAGATAAGCATACCCAGATTGAGGTTGAGTTACAGCTTAATAGTATGAAGGAGGTGAAACTAGAAGATATACCAGTAGTCAATGAATCCCAAGATGTCTTTTCAAAGGTATTACCTGGAATGTCACCAGACAGAGGGATAGAGTTTACCATAGACCTAATTCCAGGAATAGCTCCAATTTCCAAAGCACCATATAAGATGGGACCAAAGGAGCTTAAGGAACTCAAAGAGCAATTGGATGATTTGGAACAGAAAGGATTCATACAAGAAAGTATATCACCTTGGGGATCACCAGTAATATTTGTGGACAAAAGAGATGGAGGCCGTAGGATGTGCGGGGATTATCGAAACCTCAACAACGTTACCATCAAGAACAAGTATCCACTACCCAGAATCCAAGATTTGTTTGACAAAGTTAGAGGAGTTGGAGTATTCTCCAAAATAAATCTAAGATCGGGTTATCACCAAATAAAGATTAAGAAAGAAGATGTTCCAAAGACTGCCTTTGTTTCAAGGTATGGACATCATGATAACTTAGTAGTACCTTTTGGATTGAAAAATTCCCCAGCAATATTCATGAACCTCATGAATAAGATATTCATGCCATATCTTGACAAGTTTGTCATCATTTTCATTGAGGATATCCTGATATATTCCAAGAATAAGGCTGAACATGCAGAGCATCTTAAGATAGTATTACAAACACTAAGAGAACATCAGTTATATGCCAAATTCAGCAAGTGTGAGTTTTGGCTAGACCAAGTGGAATTTCTTGGTCATGTGATTAGCAAAGATGGAATAGCCGTAAACCCAAGCAAAGTAGCAGCAGTTTTGGAGTGGGAAGCACCTAAGAATGTCAAGGAAATAAGAGGATTCTTAGGCATGGCAGGATACTACCGGAGATTGATTGAGGGATTTTCCAAGATAGATGGACCAATGACTAAGTTGTTAAGGAAAAATACATCTTTTGTGTGGTCAGACGAGTGTGAACATAGTTTTCAGACACTAAAGGAAAAGTTAACCACATCACCTGTGTTAGCAGTGCCAGAAACTAGTAAGGATTACACGGTATATTGTGATGTATCCAAGCATGGATTGGGATGTGTACTTATGCAAGATAGAAAAGTGATATCTTATGGATCAAGGCAACTAAGACCTCATGAAGTCAATTACCTCACACATGACTTAGAGTTAGCAACCTTAGTGTTTGCACTAAAAAGTTGGAGACATTTCCTTTATGGAGCCAAGTGTGAACTTTATACGGATCATAAGAGTCTCAAATACTTCTTCTCTCAGAAGGAATTGAATATGAGACAGAAAAGATGGCTTGAATTGATCAAGGATTATGATTTGACCATCAATTACACACCAGGAAAGGCTAATGTGGTAGCCGATGCCTTAAGTCGGAAGAGTACCGGAGGAGTTGAACAAGAGCTACCAACGGAGTTGAAGAGGGAAATATGTCAAGCACAGATACAACTCTAGGAGAAGGAAGCACATGAGGGATTATCAGCTTTACAGGTTGCTGAAGAATTGAACATAAACTTAAAGAATGAGATCATGATGGGACAATTAGATGATCCATTTATCGTGGAAGAAATCGGAAGGATCGATGAAGGAAGACCATCAGAGTTCAACCTGGGCGAGTCTGGATCCTTATGGTTTCAAAAGAGGATTTGTGTTCCAGATGTCGCTGAAATCAAGGAAGTAATACTAAGAGAAGCCCATGAAACACCATATTCAATCCATCCTGGAAGTACTAAGATGTACATGGATTTAAAGGAGTTGTTTTGGTGGAATGACATGAAGAGGGAAATAGCCAAGTATGTGGCAGAATGTCATACTTGTCAACGAGTGAAAGCTGAACACCAAAGTCCCGCAGGACCATTACAACCTTTACCAATTCCGGAGTGGAAGTGGGAAGATATAGGAATGGATTTTATCACCCGACTACCCATGACCAATAAAAAGAAGGATATGATATGGGTAATCGTGGAACGGTTAACCAAGAGTGCACATGTCATAGCGGTAAATTAGAAGGATATCGGTGAGAAGCTTATAGATATCTATATCAAGGAGATTGTGAGCAAACATGGAGTTCCAAAGAAGATTCTATCAGATCGAGGATCTGTGTTCACATCTGACTTTTGGAAATAGTTGCAAGAAGATTTAGGATCCAAGCTAGATTATAGCACCGCCTATCATCCACAGACGGGAGGACAGACCGAGAGGACAAACCAAATACTAGAGGACATGCTCAGAGCTTGTGCATTAGATTTCAGAGGATCATCGGAAGAGCATTTACCTTTAGCAGAGTTTTCCTACAACAATAGTTACCAAAGCAGTATCAAGATGGCACCATTTGAGGCTTTGTATGGAAGGAAATGTAGATCACCCATATGCTGGTATGAGGCAGGATCAAGCAAGGAGTTTGACCCAGACTATGTGAAGGAGAAACAACAGATCATTGATGTGATTAGGGATAGACTCAAGATAGCTCAAAGCCAACCGAAAAGTTATGCAGATCAAAAGGGGAGGACATGGGAACCAAAGGTTGGAGACATGGTATACTTAAAGGTTAGTCTGATGAAAGGTCTTCAGAGATTCGGAGTTAAGGGAATACTTAGTCCAAGATACATCGGACCTTCCAAAATACCGAGTCAGAACTGAGGGTTAGCCTTTGAACTGGAACTACCGGGAAAGTTAGCCCTGGTACACAATGTATTTCATGTTTCACAACTTCGGAGATGTTTAAAGACACTAGATGAACCAGTATGCCATGAAGACCTAGATCTTCAGCCAGATTTGACCTACATTGAGAAACCAACCAAGATTCTGGAGGATAATTGGAAGAAACTCCAAAACAGAGCCATCAAGTATTGCAAGATACAGTGGAAACATCATCCGGAGAGGGAAGCCACCTGGGAGAAAGAAGAGGATTTAAGGAAAGCATATCCAGAACTGTTCAGGTATTACCAACCACAATTTCGGGACGAAGTTTTCTTTAAGGGGGAAAGGCTGTAATATCCCAGGGTTTGAGACGTTTGCGGGGTAGAATTAGAAAAAAGGTTGTGCATTGCATCGCAAAACTAGGGAAAATTCCGCGCTTAATTGCATAAAACCTAAGAGGGAACATGTTTCTCTCTCGACACCAGATAGGGTTAGGGTTTCGAGAGTGCGACAAACTTGGACATGATCTCTTCTGAATTAGGGTTTTGAGAAGAGGGGAAACATTTGCATCTCACATTTTAAGTTGTGTGACTGAATTTGAAATGAGTTGAAATTCGAACTCAAACAACACTAAGACAATATATTATTCAAACAATTAATAATTCAAATAATAACATTATAATTGGATAATATAAATAAGACAAGAATATCACAATAAGCTCATTAGAGAAAACTTGAGCTTTATTGATCATCACACATAAGATACATTGTCTTTACAATATTCAAATGGAATAAATATTACATAACTCATTTCAGAAAATGATAAATGAAAAAGGAAAAGGAAAATTACAATATGCTAAACTAAATATCTTCATCTTCTTGATCTTCTTGATCAACAAGTTGATGGAGAAGTCCTTGAGCATCCTATTTTGATCCCTGCATAGTAACAAAAGAAACAGAAAAGAAAATTGTGCCAAATGGCAATGTCACTTGGTAAGTTAGAAACAAAGGAGAATAGGCAGGATAAGATCAACCAGCCGAGCTGATCCACAGCTCACACAAGTCCCAACAGTGAGCAGTACAAGCCGCTCACAAGGTTGAGTGCGTGCTCGCTAACACGCACACAGGAGGAGTCGCCAAACTAGCACAACACTTGTTGTCGACCAAGGAAGCCACCAGTGGCTGATATAAAACCTTTTCAGCCACCAAACCCTAGGATCCATCGACACAAGCTCCAACAGGATAAGAACAACAAGAACAATAAGAACACATAGTAGCCAAACCAACCAGCATCCATTCGACCAAGAATAGATAGCTGTTGAGCAAGAACTGGAATAGTACCAGCACATGCAACTAGGAGGAGCATGACAAGCACCAACCCAGCAAGCCAGAAGCAAAACCTCTACACCAACCCCATCTAGGAGCTGGAGTGAGGTATACATCAAATCATGGGCAAACCAGATGGTTTTGTCCATATTCTTGCACAGCCATGACACACACAAACACACAAGGGTGGAAAACCCCTGTTTGATCATCATTTGGTCATAGACCAAGTGACTCTGGTGAAGATGGCAAATCATCCAGAGATGAATCAAACTATTGTCCATGGTTATGCCAACTATACAAATGATAGCATCTTCAAATGGAAATAGAAAGAAAATCATCCCAGACAACTAAACCATAGCTACCAGACTACACTAGCCCTTTTAAACCATCAGAAAAAGGCAGAATAACTATCTATGCCAATATTTTTCAACATCAAAAGCTGTTGGCAATCCAAATGGATCACCCAGCAAGCACTTACCCCATCACAGCAAACCAACAAGGTGGGAGATACCAAAACTACAGCCAGATGCTGCTAAGGCCAACTCAACCACACCAAAGCATCCAAACAGCTAGCCAAATATATATATCATCACCCAGAAGGGTTCAAGATGGAGCTAGGGTCCCCAACAGCAGTTGGCATCCCTCTAACTCAAGTATATAATCATAAGATTCGTCACTGCAAGAAGTTCATCTCATTTATCCATTAATTCATGATAAGCTATACAGATAAATGAAGTAAGAAAATAACCAGCAACAGAAACACTTACTAATGATCCAGTAGATCACTGCAAGCATGAGCACATGCTTTATTAAGCATTAGCAATCACTAGTACATGGTGAGGTGCTACACAAGCACAGAAATAATCATTAGCAAGCACACATAGGATTTCAGTAAGCAGTCATGAAGCAACTGACGATCATATGATCATCAGAGCTTGCTAGAGCCTGCTAGAGCCAATCATAGCATCATTAACTCATGCTAGTTACTGAATTAGTATAGCCAAGCCATAACTGAATAAACATAAATTAAATATACAACTTTATAATTGTATCCAGAAGCACATCAAGGAAATGATGTACCACTGAACCAAACAACAAAAGGATGGCACAGCAGCACACAACACACATCACTGGCACTTGCACAGACAAGGATTGCTCAAGGGAATCAAGCCAGAGGTGTAAAATATAGATACACATGAATTTACAGTGGCACAGCTGCAACTGGAGCAGCATGGCAAGGCCATGAGCATCACAACAGTAATAATAGAATGGCAAAGCCATGGGTAATACAATACCAGTAAGAGCATACACATAGGCACAACAACAGCATAGTAATAGAGCATGGTATGAACAACATAGCAGCATCTAGTAGTGCAGCAGTAGGCCAAGCACTAGAGCAAGCACAACAGTAACAGCAAGCATGGCACAGGAGCAGTAGGGCATGGCCAGCACCTCAAAAAGAGAGGCAGGGCCAGTGGCTAGAGCTAGACAAAGAGAAGGAATAGAGAGAGGAGCAGAGCAGGGGACACCTACCTGGAGCAGAAGCACCACGGGCGCCACCGTGGCGGCACGGCGGCATAGCCTGGCCACGGCAACACCAAGCCGCGGCCAAGCCAAGGGTTCATCGGGCACTGGAGCTCCAGCATTGCACCAGCGACGCACACGGCAACTCCACGGCGTCCCTGAACGCCGGCGTGTAGAGAATCACTGCATGCACCGCGCAAACCCTAGGCACAGTAGGGTTGGGGATGAGCAGAGGAGGCCGTTGCTCTCAGATCGACGCGGACCAGAGGTGCACCATCGAGAGGCAAAGCAGATGCGACCAACCACGTCGCCGAGGACCGCCGGAGATGGCCAGAGTAATTTGGCGATGGCGGTGGCGATTACGGCGTCGCGGGAGTGAGGGGGTCGGGGTTAGACACGAGGGAGAGAAGTGGGCGAGTGTGACCTAACGGGCCGGACCAGGCCGAGCTGGTCCAGCCTAACCCACTGGGTTCGCCCTGACAGGTGGGCCCAGGGGCAAAATGGTCTTTTCACAATTTGATTTAAACAGAAACTTTGACATAAATCCATAAATTGTAAATGACTCTAAAAATAGAGTAAAATATGAAAACCACTTAAAATTGTATTCTCTATCATAAATAAATATTGAATATAATATTTGAACCAAGTGAATATTAATCATTATTAATCCAAAGAATGATGCATTAATACAAACAACTAAAATAAACTTCATATTTTTAACAATTAAATAAGTCCATAAATTTGTTTGGAGTAAACTAAATCTTGGAGATATTCCAAGAAACTATTTTCACTCTTAAGGAGGATTAATAATTGTTCTTATTCGCCACCTCTGACATTTAATAACTAAACACCGGGAAGGGGGAAACAAACCCTAAAAATCAAAAGCATGCATATTTGAATCTTTAACCATTGCCCTTATCGAACAATGATGCTATCTTTCAGAAACAGAGGACCAGGGTCAGTCCAAACAATCCAACTGCACTACCTTGCAGTCACCAGGCAAGTTCATCGCTTGCTCATGTCAATTTGAGTATTTTTATCAAATTACTTGCAAAGTACTATACTTATCACTCTTGCATGAAAAGAAAAAAATGCTAATTTCATAACTATGAATATGACTATGTGGTGGGCAATGGAACCATGGTATGAGTATGGTGGAGGTTCCATTGCAATGGGTTTGTATCCATCTAGGATTAACAACAAATGTCGTCCAGTGATTCTTGTGCCGTAAGACCCGTGTTAACCATAAGATCTGGAGTGGGACGGAGTAGTCAGTTGTGTTTCTTCCTCTCGTACATCAACGGATGCGCTTACCCTAGCAGTTGTGTCTTGCGAGAGCTACTTGAGGGTGTGGATCCCATGATAATTCCCCACGGTAATGTGGTCTATGATGGGTTGCAGTAGACCGATGAAGGTATCGAGGTCGTAGTACCCGATAGTAGTCAAGGTCGGATGATATCCAATGGATATGCTGGCTGGCGAGGACCCAAGGTCGGAACTGCAACAAAGGGTGGGTGTGCGGGATCGCGGAGGAATGCAATGTTTGACTAGGACCTTATACCGGGCCTCACACCACGGAAGTGTTGACGGGAAAGCTGCCCGGTTGGCACCAAGGTTAAGATCTCTTATGGGTAAAGCAACACACCTCTGCAGAGTGTAATGAATCGTGACATGTCACTCCTTGTTCCGGGTTATGGAAATGTGAACGCGGCCGGAAAGGAACTCCATGAAGTTCTAGACACCCGGTGAAGGCTGACGGACATAGCTCTTCAAAATAAAAGCAACCTTTTGAAGAAATGCTTATAAAAACTTGCATTGGCATTTGACTTTCTGGTCTAATGCCAAATCTAGTGCATTAAAACACCTCTTTCCTATAATGAACTTGTTGAGTACGCTCCTACTCATACCTCTTATAACCCCATGCTTAGATTGTCTAAATCACCTGGAGGAGGCCACTGGTGGACAAGAAGGAGCAGATGGGATCTGCTATGAAGAACCAGGCCTCTCTGGAGGAGTAGAGGGGGTTGACTACCTGATCGTGTACGGAACCGGGGAGGTTCCGGAAGAAGACAACGCGCTTGAACACACCTAGTAGTAGTAGTCGAGCATCACAAACTCTATAGTATTTAGCTGCTCGAGTAGAATGGTGCTAAGCCTTCTTAGACATATATTGTATAAGTTAAGTAGGGTTCACCTAGAACCTAGGAGTTATCCTCTCTGGACCCAGGAGGAGCTCCAATGTGATGTACATATATGGCTTGTAATATTAAGTTAGTGAAATAAAGACCAGTTATGCTTCTGTTATACTACTCTGAGGGATGTAATGTTTGCGGACTGGTACTTCGCACATGTCATGTCAACGACTGCATACTACAACATGCAGTGGTATACAGGGTCACCACATGTACTGCTGGTGTCGAATGGTTGTACTTTTCTCCGTCAACTATTTGAACATCCTCTTGGGTGATGGGATTATTTTGTCTTTTTACATTTGGATTTTGTCGGTTTTCTTGTACTTCCTATAATAGGTGCTTGTACTGCTCATGTCGAATGGTGTATTTCTCACCATCAACTATTTGAACCTCCTCGGGGGTGACGGGATTATTTCGGTTTTACTACGTTTGGATTTTGTCGGCTTCCTTGTACTTCCTATAATAAGTGCTTTTACTGCTCTTGTCGAATAGTTTTACTTCTCATCGTCAAGTATTTGAAATTTCTCGCGGATGACAGGAGTATTTTGATTTTTATTCATTTGTATTTTTGTCGATTTTCTTGTACTTCCTATAATAAGTGTATGTACTCCTCGTGTGAATGGTTGTACTTCTTATTGTCAAGTATTTGAACTTCCTCTTCGGTGACGGGATTAATTAGTTTTTTTACATTTGGATTTTGTCGGTTTTCTTGTACTTCCTATAATAGGTGCTTGTATTGCTCGTGTCAATTGATTGTACTTCTCATCATCAAGTATTTGAACTTCCTCGTGGATGCTGAGATTATTTTAATAATTTGTAAATTTGAATTTTTCTGTTTTCTTGTACTTCCTATATTAAGTGGATGTACTGCTCGTGTCGAATGGTTCTACTTCTCATCGTCAAGTATTTGAACTTCCTCATGCCAAATATGATCATATGAAAGTTGCACTTCACCCAAACTACAATAGTATTTGATATATATACAATAGTATTGGATAAAATAATAAAAGAAAGAACATGTAAATATGATTGTATGAAAGTCGCACTCATGCCAAAAAAATTAAACTAGCACTTCTTTCTGATTCCTTTGTCCATGGGGTCTCCCAGTTTAGATTAGGATAATTGAATTGAAGAGGGACTCACTACTAGGAAAAGGGCTACTACCGACGCACCTAGTTGCTCTACTGCCGGCGCAGCAGAGCCCGCCGGTGGGAACGGGTCGGTGGTAAATGACTACTACCGGCGCACCTGTCTGTGCCCCAGCGGTAGCTCAGTTACTATGAACGCACTGGGCTGGTTGCGCCAGCAGTAACTATGTACAGCTGGCGCACATGATGGTGCACCGGCATTAGGATAGTAAGCAGTGGCGAATGGCCTATGCGCCGGCAGTAGGATAGTAAGTAGTGGCGAATGGCCTGTGCGCCGGCAGTAGGGGATGTAGGTGCGCCGGTGGTATAATTCGACAATCCTTTTTTTACTGCATTTTCCAACGTATTACATGCATATTTATACCATCCAATACAGTGGATATTTATACAGATTCACTACACATGCTATATGAAAAGCACATAGAGCCAATTCTCATTTCGGTATCAATAATCGTTTCGAAATCTTGATTCATACAACACACATGAAACACCGAACGACGAAGTTTCACAAACTTAGAAGTCTCAATACATAGTCACAGGTGTCATACACCTCACAATCTAGCTACTAACCTAAACTACAATCACATAAAACATGACCATGGTCACGATGAGCATCATCACGAAGGCCATGGTCTTCATCCGGTTCCTCCTCATCTCTCTCATCTCCCCCGCTAGATAACGCGCATATCTTCCTTCCACCTCTACCCTAGTGGGGTATCCTTTGTAGTTGTTGCCGCTGAAACGATGCACCTGTCTGCGATAGTCCTCCCACGTCGTAGACTCCAGGAACCCTCCCCTTGTACACGATATATGTCGTCGGCATCTCCATGCACAAGAAAAATAAAACGTCAGTACCAAATCATAGATGATATATCTACTTGCAACATATAAGTATATATGAGAATTAAAGCACTAGTGTAGTGACCAAACATTTTAATCATCGGCGTACTCCAATAAGAGCCAAGTAGTATAAGCTAGATAGCATGCCTCATACTTTGTTGGTTGAAACAAATATGAACATTTAGGGACGGTGTTAGCGAGCCAGGTAGGATGCACAAGAGATTGATATTTGTGCAATCACACCAGGCTCGCTAGCACCGCCCCGAGTGTAGTGACCAAACATTTTAATCATCGGCACAAAAATGGAAGAAAGACCAAAAGTAAACGAAGAATGCCAACTCAAATACGAGCCAAGCAGTATCAACTAAATAGCATGCCTCATAGTTTGTTGGTCGAAACAAATATTAACATTCAGGGATGGAGTCAGTGAGGCCAGGTAGGATGCACAAGAAATTGATATTTGTGCCATCACACCAGGCTCACTGGCTCCACCCCCGAGTGTACGAGTGACCAAACATTTTAATCATCGGCGAACTCCACATACGAGCCAAGTAAGGTTCGAGTAAATGAAAATGATTAAGATAAACATGCCATAATCTAGAAATATATACCTAGGTAAATGGAAATGATTAAGATAACATGGTGTGTCTGATTCCAACGAGTAACGAATTACTAGACGCAAGCTAACGAGTTCACATGCACATCCGTACAAACTAAATAGAAGTGACAAGTCGATCAGGCCGGAATATATAGCAGTTACAATACGCAAGTTCATCGACGTATCGTTCAAGCTAAGCAAAAGAGTTCACATCGTAGGAACAGGTTGTAGGCCTAGGGGGAATGTACGGCAGCCCTCCAGCGAGTTGAATGGCCTGTCCTCACGCGACATCTCCACATGGAGTTCTATTTTTCCAAACCTAGTGCAGACATCCTGGTGGATTATCGTGCAAATCATCTGATGGATGCGACACCAATGTAGTCTCAGCTCTCTATCGCTGACATCTGCCATGTTTTTAAACTTGTTTTTAAGACTGTCTGGCAACAACATGTCTTCTGCGTCCTTCACAGACTCCATCACCTGAAGGATGGCGTACCACGCGTCCATCCCATTCTCTTCCGACGACTGCTTGAGGCAGGGGAAGTTGGTTGTGTGGATTAACGTCAGGCCTCCTCGTATTTTCCTCTCTACTTTGAGGGGCCTATCTTGGTGGCGAAGCCGTTGAGAGCATCATTGAGAATGCTCTTGATGTCGGTGTACTCTTTCTTTCTCACCCTACCCGAGTCAAGATAGATTGTATGCGAGTGTTGCGGGTGCACGACGATGAGGGTGCAGAACATGTCTCTGCGCAAAACAATGCGAATAGACCATTATCCTCTGATTAACCTTCACAAAAGCAATAGAATGATGGAGATATAGGATAAAATGTAATGGGGACTAGCGAATGATTACTTACTCGGGGAAGTAAGGGATGAGAATGACGCTCTTCTTAATGTTTAGCACGAAGAAATCCTCAATCTGCTTGGTGGCGATCGACCGGTTCCCACGGTTGCAGATAATGCTCTCCCGCATATAGAAGCTGTCCATTATCGCGATTCCCGACGTCCCCTCCTTAGCGATTTGGGAAGACATGCTAAGAGCAACTAGCCGGACCACGGTAAGGTGGAGCATTTTCATGCGAAAGATGTTGAAGATGTCATCGAACTGGATGTAGAACAAGTCCGCGGGGTACTTGTCGGCAAAGCCCATGCTAGTTGGCACCTTCTCCACGTAGAGAGGGTAAACATGAGATGTTGATTTGAGAAGTTGCTTCTCCAGATACAGAACCGCGTTATGCATGCTCCTCATATCCACGGTGAGTTTCTTGAGGACATTCTCCGGCAACATCGGTTCACCCAAGTGATGCTCCGATCGCCACGTGTCTGGCAACTTGTCAAGGTGTCGGATCAGCTCCTTGGCTTTGGCATCCGCCTTGGCTTTGGCGTCCTATTTCGCTAGCCTCTTCCGCTTCTTGGGTTGTAGGCACCTCGGAATGCCTATAACATCCATCGCCTTAGTGGTCGTATCACGGAGTGTGTTTGGGCTCAACATCTTTTTGGCGATGGCGGCCTGCTCAGGCATTTCCTCTTCCTCCTCAGGCGTTTCTTGAGAACTGAACAGCCTCTTGGAGCACTGATATTTTGGAGCCACTGGGGCATCATCATGGAGAACTTGTGAAGGCGTAGGAATATCAAATTCAAAGTCGTCACATTCGTAGGCCTCGACCTCTGGTGCTGGATGTTGTGGAGGGGCACTGACCTCTAGCGCCGCTGGCTGTTATGGTGGGGCGCTGACCACCGGCGCCGCTGGCTGTTGTGGAGGCGCGCTGACCTGTGGCGCCGCAACCTGCTTTCCTTTTCTTGCCGTTGACCCCAAGGAGGTGTTGATCCTAAGTAGGGTCTTCGGCCATAGCACTACCTAACTCTTTAGTTCGCTCAACTTCATCTGTCTATCGGCACCATCCGGTTAATTAGGAGGATACAAATCCTCATAGCCCGGTAACACCCGATCCACTTCAACCCAGTAACAGTCATCGGGAATATCTCGTGAGTGCCACTTCTTATACAGAGGCTGAATGATGGACCCCCTTGCGACGTCCTTGAGTTCTTCGTTCATTTTCATCAGAAAGGTGCATGGAGTTGAGAGCGCATGTGAGAACATGTGTACGGAGTTAGAGAGAGGGCAAGGATAATGAAATTAATATATTAACTTGGTGCTAGCTTACTTAATTATCGTGAGGGCATTGTGCTCGTCTAATGTCGACGGGCCGACACCTGCGGCGGTGGGCGTGCAAGTGATGGAGGGGTTGCTACCCGGCATGGCCGGTGAATGGTACTCGAGGAAGAGTAATTTATGACATTCTGATAGTTGACACATGGACAATACATAAAACCACCCCGTTCGTTTGTGTGGTGATCCAGCGTACCACTGCATGGTGTAGTACCCAAGTCGTTGACATAACACAAGTGAAACATCGTTCCACTCATATTACATCTCTCAGAGTGGTACAACATAAACATATGCGAGTCCAAGGCATGTCTATAGAAGTATACACGAATTGTTTACAGAAGATCAGCACAGCCTCCTACTTTACAGTGATGTAAAACTTCAAATAAAGCTCCAGAAGAACGACTCGTAGCCTAACTTATTGCTAACCCTAGCTTAGGAGCTACTTGGATGGCTATAGAAATCTAGCTACTTAGGTGCTAGGATTAGGGGAAGATTCCCTTCTATTACTATCTTAAGTTTCCACTTTAACTGATGCAGAAGTTGAATCCATTTTCTTCTTTGATCATATTCTTCATCTTGTTGCAGTTGACTCCTTTGTCTTCGAGTTCCACGGTAGTTCCTCCTCCGGTAACTCCATAGCTAAGCAGGGGATTTAAGAGTGGGATGAGTACGAGCGTACTCAGCAAGTTCATATTAGGAAATAGGTGTATCATGCACTAGCTACAGCCATAGACCAGAAAGTCATAGGAAAATGCAAGTTTTCATAAACATTTCTTCAAAAGGTTTATTTTATTCTGAAAACTATGCCGTCAGTCTTCACAGGTTGACCAGAACTTCATGGAGTTCCTTTCCTGCCGCGTTCGTTGTTCCCTTCCCGGAACAGGGAGTGACTGCCACAATTCGATACCCTCTGCAGAGGTGCGTTACTTTTCCCATAAGAGACCTTATCCTTGTTGCCAACCGGCCTATAGTCTCCGTCCACACTTCCTTGGTGTGAGGTCAGGTATAAGATCCAAGTCCACACTGCCTTCTCCGCGACCCCGCAGATCCACCCTTTTGTAAGTCTGTCCTCTCCTTTATCTATGGGTAGACCGACCCAGGCCTTTGTTCTCACCTATACTATTAAGGTAGACCGTTTCGAACAACACATGTGCCCTGTCCTATACACCATAGATAGACCGATCCGGACAACCCTTACAATCCTTCATAGACCCTTAATAATTCTACCCTCTCATGTATCTAATGGTAGACCGTGACGGACCACATGTCCCCACCTTTACCAAAGATAGATCGATACATGCAACCCTTATCACTAGTCCGTTGATATGCGAGAGGGAAAAGATACAGCTGACTTATCCAGAGCCATTATAGATCTTATGGTTAACGCGATATGTACGACGCTAGCATCACTGGACGGCATTGGTACTTAGTCCTAGATGAGTAGTACCCTTGCAATGGAACCTCCACCAATCAATACATACCATGGTTCCATTGCCCACAACATAGTCATATTCATAATTGTAAAATAATATTTTGCTTTTCAATGCAAGAGTTATAAGTATAGTACTTTGCATATAGTTTGATAAAAATAATCAAATGATATGAGCAAGCGATGAACTTGCCTTTCTTGACTGCAAGATTATGAAGGCAACAGCTTCGATACGCGAGAACTCCAAATGCTGAAATACCATCATTGCCCGGTAAGGACAATGTTTAAAGAACTGGCAAAGATGCTATAATGCATAGTATGAGATGCAATCGTCCCGAGCGTAACCTAACCTGGATGATTTAGGATGTATGAGTTGTAAAGATTTCTTTAGGGTTTGTTGCACTTTTAGAATGGTTCTCAAACAAGGTTCTTTTTAGGGTTTGGTTATATTAGCATCATAACCAAGTGATATAAGACATCATAACAAACACACACATAAAGAATAGTGGTGGAACAATATGTAAAGAACAGTTGTTAATTTTAAGTTCTATGATGCATAGTTGATGATTATATGTATTATACTTCAAAAGAATAACTTTTGAAGAACATGTTGATTAAGAAATAATAAGTATTTCAAATAAGAACTATGGGCTTCGATGGTTTGATTGACATATGTACTAGAATGACTTTCGATGAACAGGTTACATTAGAACAAGAACTACTATACATAGGAGCTATGGGCTTCTAGAGTTTATGATTGGATTCATTTAGTTCTTTAATAGGAACTAGTTGGGTTCCTAAATAGAATTGGTCTATATGTAACAAGTATTAGCAGGTTTATTACTATGGTTGATTATGGGTATCATATCACAGAATGATGGTCAAGGTGTTGCTATGAGTTAGGGTTTACTATGGCTTCACATTTGCTTCACTAAGTAATCACTAATGGTTTCTAAGCTAAGTGGTTTATTACTTTCTAAGTAGGGTTTAGTGGGATAGGAGCATGTTATGTGCATTACTACACAAAATTGGTGTTAGGGTTCATCACTAGGATTCTACTAGGGTTTGATGGTTGAGGTTGGTTCTAATGGTATGGTTATAGGAGTGGCGATCAATGGTACTAATCCAATTAACAAGTTAGGGTTTGCTCCTAAGTGACACTAGGGAATCATATAGGTTGTAATTAAGAATAGGGACATGAAATGATAATCTCATGTGATTTGGTTTTATGCTAGTGGATCATAAGCATGCATTCATTTGTTTCTTACTAGGGTTTTATAGGTATAGGTGAAACTTAGATGATCCTATGGGCTAAACCCCTAGGTTTTTAGAATTGAAACAATTTATGATGAACACATAAATAATGGGTTCAAGGTCTTACTTATATTGGACTAGGGTTCTAAATTATGGTACAACTCTTAAAATGATGATTGGCAATATAGGTGTGGTATCTAATTACTTTGAAACACAAGTAATAATGGTTTTAGCATTTTATTAATTTTCACAAGAATTAATAATTAGGGTAACTCCTATTTAGGTTTAGTTAAAAACTAGGGTCTAGCAATTGTTATTAGGTTTTAAAATAATTAACTTGTTAACTAAAGATGTTTAAGTAAACAAGTTTTGAACTACCAAAATAGTATTAGCCGTTAGTATTTTCTTGATTTTTTATCATTTAAAGAAAAAAAAGAAAAATAGCAATTTGAAAATTAGGGTTTATGAATTATCACCAATATTAAGTGGATGCAATTATGATAAAGAAAACTAATCTTAACATTTTACTTAGTTACTGAATAGTTAAAATTTAATTTTTGAAACTTAACTATTTATTGAATTCAAATTGTTTTTAAAACAAATGGAAAGACATAATTTATAAAGATTAAAAATAAGTGGATTTTTATTTTGACACATATTTTATTTTATATTTTATTTGAATAGAGTTTATTTTTTTGAGCATTTTGATATCTTATTTATATTTTTCTGAGCTAAAAAGAATTTGATCTATTTCTGCAAAGTTTCTGTGATTTCCTGGAATTTATAAATAAGTGGAAATACTAAACACACCGGTTCGTTTCTACCCACAGAGACAGACATGTGGGTCCTTTGACTAGTCAACTGCCACGGGGGCAGAAGACCAGTCAAAGATGCTGAGGTGGCGGTGCCACGTCGATCTCGCCGGAGAGGACGCCGGTGATGCTCTGGCGAGCGACGGAAAGGGTGCTAGGGACCCCCAGAGACTACCTAACCTAGCGTGTTTGAACCAGGGTTCGATACTGAGCACGCGAGCGTCAACGCCACCACCCAAAGGTCACCGGAGCATCGCCGGCGAACTCGTCTGCGGCAGCGCGACTCGGCCCAAATGCAAAACGGGGATAGGATGCAAGCTAGGAAGCGAGAGCTGGCCCTACAGACGCGCAAACTCACCCTGAATATGATGGCGTGGTCGGCGACGATGATTGCTGACGGAGACGAGCTCGATTTCACCATTACCGGCGAGGTACTGCAAAAGGGAATCTTCAAATTCGCGATGCCTCGACCTCCCCAGGATGCTGGGCTCCTCCTAGATGATCTACGCGCCAAGGCGCTTCTCCTCGACCACGAGTCGGAGGCTGAGGTGGCTCCTATCGCCGTATTCTTCCTCGACACCGGCGATAGATAATAGAGAAATATGGGAACTAGGAAGGGTTGGAGAGGATGGGGTGAGGTGGCAAAGATCAGGGCTTCCACGGCGGTTCTCCTCTCCTATTTATAGCTCCCGGCGAGGTATATATCGACGATGAGCATCGGTGACCTGCAGCCAGGATGTGGCGGTCATGCGTGTTAGGGTTTCGGGCGGAATCGTGATGATTTAAGATAGGCTCGGATGTGAGAATGATTGAGCGAGGTTCTGAGACTACTGACGACGTCCGAGACGAGCTTATCGTGACGAGGACGTGGCCGGCGATCTCCGTCGCGTTGTCGACCACGGAGAAGACGACGGCTTCGTTTTTCTTCTGTTTAACACGAACAGGTACGTGGGCTGGGCCAGGCTGGCTCGTGGAGATGGTGTTGGGCTGCCTTGTGGGTTGCTGCTGGGCTGCTGTGGTGGACAGGTAAGCTCCTCCTCTCTTCTCTCTTTTATTTTATTTTATTTTATTTTCTGTTTTGAATTTGCTATTTGAATTCGAATTCATTTCTGTTTTGTTTTGCAGGTTCTAAATTATTTGAATATCAATACAACTTGATAATGATGCTCACTGCATAGTTTAGTTGTTTAACAAATAGTTAATTTAGGATTTAATCGATATCTTGTGAGGCTTGAATAAAATAGAAATGGGTTTAGGTATTTATCTCAATTCCTTTTTAATTTAGGAACCAATTCTGTTTAAATGATTTGAAAATTTATAATATGTGCATGGTGAACACATTCTATTTTTTTCTAGTACTCAACCTTAGTGATTACTTACCTATAATTTAATTATGTCTTGAGTTTAACAAATAGTAAAGGGTGTGGAATTGGTTCATGATTTTATGTGTATGATGGTGTCTTAGGGTTTTTGGAAGATGATTAAGAATGTTCTATAATCACTAATCTGGTTTTAGTAAACTTTAGCTTGAATTAATTAAGATGGGTTCTATGCTTATAATTAGCAATGCATTTGCTAATGATGGTTTAATTTTATATAACACTACTTCATTTGGTCCACTAGGATGGAAAGGTAGGGTTTAATATTAGTTTTACACTAACCACCAAAATGACATTTAAGCTTAAGATATATATGGCTTGGGTTTATACTTGTGATCCATGATACACAAGTTATGACAATATTTTATGTGGAGTGGATCCTATGTGAAAGGGTTTAGGGTTTTGGTAATGCTTCACTATTTGAAGTATAAAATAGGCATGAGGCATGGCAGGATTCTGCTTATATTCCAAAGTGATACTTGGATTGGTATTCAGATGTGGTCTAGGGTTTTAGTAGTGATCACCAAGGTGATGTACCACTAGGTTTAGGATGTGAGCAATAGTTAGGTTATGTTTAACTGACTAGGATTACTCCTCTACACAAGGCATGAGGATTGGCCTGGGTTTAATTGTTAGGGATCTATCATTTTGTGTGGTGGATGATCTCTGATTATGTCACAAGTTTGTCTTATCATCTAAATCTACAAAGCATGGTCATGCATTGGACATGATCACTTATTCCTCACTAATCTCTCTTCTCCATTACTTTTCTCATCACGCTCACTTGGACTCTTAGGGTTTATGATCATCACCCAATTTGTAATGATCAAAGTATTAGTTTCATAATGGTTTACTAATAAGTCATGGTTCTCCTCTCCTAGATCAAGTATAAATCCATATACTTGAGTATACCTCTTTAGCTTGAGCTATTTTGGATAGGTAGGGTTCCACTAGGGTTTATGATCATTACCCATGTGTAATGATCACAACACTTGCCTCTCTTGGATCACTAATCCAACAAGTTCTTACTTACCATCAAATGTTAGCTAGGTCAAGTAGGATTTAATATTTGACTTATATTTCTTGTAGCATTGGTTAGTATCAACAATTACCTCACTTGGATAAGGTTTAAATGTCAACCTAGGTTTTACTCAATGAATGGTGTAAGCATAATAATATGATCCTCTCCTCTCTCTAAGGTTTATTAGAAATAAATTAGAGGAAACAAGGTTGGAATAGTCAAGGTTTAATAAAGAACTGGTAGGAATGTCCTTGACATGAATTCAAGTATTGTAGTTGAAAAGATATACCATGTGACTCATGGTAGAAACATGTATTTAGTAAAAGCCATGGAAACGATAAGTATAGAATTATGTCTTAGCTAATTGTATTCTTTGATTTATAGTTGAATAATTATTCATGTGTTGTTGTTAGAAATATCATGTTGAGATCCTTTATAAGATCTTAGAGTGGATCCTTACTTAAAGTGTTATTTGTTGTAAATCTACTTCTATTTGATCTAGCACATAGATCAAATCATCTCTACCCAAAATAGGGTTTTAGCAAAGATCACGGTGAAGCTTATAGCGCTTGACTTGATGATCTACTTCCATTCCAGCAAGTCAAGTGAAACTTCAGTTATTGTGGTAAGTTTTATTTGAAAGCGCGAAAATTCGCCGTATTTTCTATGCATGAATGCAATGCACACTTTGGTGTTCTCTCATTTTATAGCCTCTAAACCTGAGCCACATCGATAAAAAAATTCAGGTCCAAAGTGAAATCGTTAAAGCATCGGTCAATGTACATCCATTGCCGATTCATCTACATGATATAATTAAGCTTATGAAAAACCATTACATAACATCATGATTAGTGAAATGATGTATATATATACACATGCATTTTATGAATGACAGATGAAAGGATAAAGTTGTTAACCTCGATGGAGAAGGAAAAAAGACAGTTAAGTGTGACTTGTTTTGTGTGAACTCAAGTGGCAAAAGCTTTTAGGCATTTCATCGAACACCTCTTGTGCATGTGAAGAGGGTAAAGCAACATACACCTCTCTTGTGCTAAGAAGAAGTGGAAAATGCTAAGTGTGGCTCACACTTGGACATGGCAAGGGTATATATAGACAGATGTGCACTTGGTCCCGGTTGGTAAGACAAACCGGGACCAAAGGGTAGGCATTTGGTCCCGGTTGGTAATACCAAACGGGATTAGAGGGTACCGGGACCCGACACGGCCTGGAGCGCTCTGCTGCAACCTCTTTAGTCTCGGTTTGTATTACAAACCGGGATCAAAGGCCCCAAACGAACTGGAATCAGAGGGTGACATCGCGCCGCGCCGGTCGAACCCGGACCAATGCTCCCACTGTTCCGGTTCGTTTTTAAACCAGGATTAAAGCTCCCAAGGACGAAAGCCCTGTTTTCGAGCATAATTATTACTCCTGTGCAAGATTTACACCGAATGTCGAATATTGTACGGCGAGCTTATTTATCATTGCAGATTTGCGTCACATATCGAAGATTCGAGGCCAATTCCTGTGTGCTCACGTTATCGATGTACTACGAACTCCTGTTGGTTCGTAATTAATTCAATCTTCGTTGATTATATTGCGCAAACCATTCATTTCCGTACGAGCTAGATCTTAGTTACAAGGCCTAGCCCGAGCTACATCTTGTTAATTTAGTGTGTCCGTACGTGTCGGCATCCTCACTACTGTTCTCTAAAGAGACTTATGGTCGATATGACCCATTGGTTCATTAGCAAGTTTGTATCTTGTCATCGGTGTTGACTAACGGATATATAGCGTATCGACACGGGGAATGGTGTTTTGTTTTTAAATTTCGTTTTGAATGCACTTTCAATCTATTGAAAATTTTGGACATATATTTTTTAATTGGTACATCTCGAAATTCTACACGCTCACAAAGTCGTTCCACGAAATATTGATATTTTTAGTGTCATGTGTAAAAAAGATTAATTTTGATCCAAAAAAGGTTGTGTATGTTAAAAAAAATTGTCTTTTTCAGAAAAGTCATAAAAATATCGGTTTTTCGTAAAACTTGATGTGCGCACACAGAATGTCGATACGTAAGCCCGAAAATTTTCGTTCGAATTTTTTAACATTTTAATATGTTTTTCTTCCTGTAGCACAAGCATATGCTCCCATGTTCCGAATTGAAATTTCCAATCGATACAATTTTTTGAAGGGTTTTTTATTTTCGTGCCCCTGCTTCGTTAGTTATACACAGTTTTCCTCATCTCGTTAGTTTTTCCTCAGTTTCCCCTCCCTCTAGTTTGAAACCCCTCGCAGACGCTCGGACGGGAGGGTTGCCGTCAGGTCAGAGGTCTTACCGTTACCGTTAATCTGACGGGTGGGGATGCACAGAGGGCAGTTCCTCTCTGACCGTCTCGTGCTGATGGGTAGCCATCCATCTATCGCTGACGCGTGGGCCGTTTTATTTTCTGATTGTATACGCGGTCCTGCCAATGATAAATGGGACCGCTCTATAGGGCTGCCACAGCCAATGACCAGTGGGGTCGTCTATTTTTCAGGAAAAGTCATATATTGCCGCTCTGTGGGGCTGCCGCAGCCAATGACCAGTGGGGTCATCTATTTTTCAGAAAAAGACATATATTGCCGCTTTGTGGGGCTGCCGCAGCCAATGACCAGTGGGGTCGTCTATTTATTTAGAGAAAATCATATATTGCCGCTCTATGGGGCCTCCGCAGCCAATGACCGCCGGGGTCGTCTATTTATTTAGAGTATATCATATAGAGCCGCTCTGTGGGGCCGCCTCAGCCAATGGCAGGTGACTATTTTCGCAGCTTAATCTAAAGTGAATCTTATGCTAAACATAGTGCATCCCGACGGTGACTTAGCAGTGGCAGCGAGCACAGCCGTTCTGACCATGCCGATATCGGCATCGGCATCGTTTGGAGGTTGTGATGCTCGAATCATGGTGGAAATTGCGATATTATTTTTTACATGTATAATATATAGAAAATAGCTAGATCTCTAAATCGATGCATATGAAGCTACATATATATTCTTGGTCATAATCCCCTTATCTAAAGGGGATGGATGCATGGCTTCACGTCGTCGTCGCTTTTATCGTCAGTATCTTCGTCGTCCGAGGAGTAGTACTTCATGCACATTGTTCCGTCGAACACCTTCACTGTGAGCACATCATCGCCTTCATATTTGAAGTGTACGAAGCAGCCGAAATCCACACCGTGCGCGATGGCGAAATTCTCCCAGCCCTTGTCGAGGTACATATGGCCTTGTCCGTCAAATAGGACCTCCACGGTCCAGAGACGAGGACCGCAGTCAGCTGCTCGCAGATACACCTTAGCTGGCTCCTGGACGTCAAGATAGTCCGTAACTTTTTTGGGAGTGCCTGCAAAGAGATCGAGCGCCGATCGTTTGAAATTAAAGGTTTTTTAGAACATGCCCATAATTAATCACATGCATCATATATGTGGGAACGCGTACGTACCTTCTTGACCAAAGGGTCTTCATAGACGACGATGAAGAACTCCTCTATGATCAATGGCAGTGTTGACGGTGGTGGTGGCAATGATGATGATCCACCACCCCGGCAGCCCCTTCCCCTTCCGGTCCGCGTCCGAGACGTGGAAGCCATGGCAATGGATCAAGTATATGTGAACAAAGAAGAGAGAGGCAGAACCTATTGACACAAGGGATGGCCGTTGTGGGTATTTATAAGGGAGAGATGACCGTTGTAGGGGTTTACACAATAAATTAAGGAGGAGTTGACCGTTGTGGGGGTTTACACAATAAATTAAGAAGGAAATGACCGATGTGGGGTTATATATCTCAACAAAAAAGTAATGCGGACTATCTTGATAAAAATGGAATTTCGTGATATAGTTTATCATTTTACCGTGAAAAGTAATGCCTAAAAAAATAGTAATTCGTGATAGTTTATCATTTTACCGCAATGGCTACAAGAAATCGGTGATTGTTTATCATTTTTTGCGTGAAAAGTACTCCCTCCGGTCTCTTTTAATTGACTTGGATTCAGTACAACTTTATACTAAATTTGAGTCAATTAAATATGATCGGTGGGATGGCTACAAGAAATCGGTGATGGTTTATCATTTTTTGCATGGAAAGTAATGGCTACAAGCAATGTGTGATGGTGTATCATTTTTTGCGTGAAAAGTAATGGCTACAACAAATCGGTGATGATTTATCATTTTTTGCGTGAAAAGTAATGGCTACAACAAATCGGTGATGGTGTATCATTTTTTGCGTGAAAAGTAATGGCTACAACAAATCGGTGATGGTTTATCATTTTTTGCGTGAAAAATAATGCCTAAAAGAGTTTATAATTTAGCTCGTGAAAAATAATGCAGAAAAGCAAACTTTAGCGTACTGGGTAACCGCCCTTTAGCATACATAGAGGGTGGAAGCAAACCGCCGACAAAGAGAGAGAGGGTGGTGGCCCCGACCAGAGAGAGAGAGATAGGGGTTATCCTGCCCGTTAGATCATACGATCAACGGTCGGCGGGCAGCATCCGCGTGACATGGGCTAGACCAATCAGGGCAATGTTGGGCGTCTGAATTTGTGAAGGGAGAGGGCAAAACTGAGTAGTATCAAGAAACCAAGGGCAAGTGAGTAGTAAACAGACTAAGGGATTCAAATATGAGATTTAAAAAATGGAAAATGCGTGTTTTGTACAATGAAACCCATCTTGGCCTACCTCAAACTATTTGCAATACAAATATACGTGAGTGTGAAAATTATGGTCTCATTCAGACAAAATATGTTTTGGGGAAAGCTGTTTTGGGTAGGGCTTATTGTGGAAAACCATGCACCTTCATACCATGCACCTTCATAGCTACTAGGTGATTTGAGAAGTGGCAATTTGTGGTAAAACTTGATTTATCTATGATTTGAGAAGTGTTAATTTGTGGTAAAGACTCCATGAGTAAGTGCCACTCTTTTTCGGAATTTTTTGCACATTAAATGACTCATTTAACTAGTTAATCCCATTTGTTGACTCTCTGTTGACCAGCCACTTGAGGGTAAAACTGAGTATCACTACAAGGAAAAGGCCTATAGCTGTAAAAATTATCGCCGGCGCACCAAAAATGTTACGCCGGTGCTATTTTACCACCGGCGCTCCACTTATACGTGCGTCGGCAATATGTGTCAATTTCCGGCGCGGCTTGCAGTTTTGTTCGCCGGTGATATAGGAGGTGCTGGCCGTGCTAGATCAGCTCGCTACGCGAGGCTACAATGCCGGCGCTCCAAAATCGTGTGCGCTAACGATAGAGGACAATTTTGAAAGAATAAGAAAAGGAAAACCGCGTGCGATTCTCCGCCTTGGCTGGAACTGGAAGCCACGCGTCCTGTAGGGCGCACACCGACCGCTCCTTATCCTTTCCCTGATTCAATCCCCTTCTTCGGCGACCTGCAGGTTCCAATTATTTTCACGCTGCTTTCCTCGCCTCAGCTCGCCCACCGGCCATCATCTCCATGAGCACGCCGGCGCCACCACCATGGGGACATCTCCCTCGTTTTTCACCTCACTTCGGTTAGTTCGGCCCGCCGGCGGCCACCATCTCGGCGAGCACGCCCGCGCCGCCCCATGGGGACATCTCCCTCATCCTCACCTCGGTGAGCTCGCCTCGCCGCCGGCCGTTGGAGGCTAGCCACCATCTCCGGCCGCGTGCCGAGGCCGATCTGCTGGCACCGGTGCCGCTCCTGGCCGCCAGAACCTCACCCACCCCTACGGTCTTCGTCCCGCAGGAGGAGTCCTCCGCCGGCTGCTGAAAGCGCGGGGATGGACCTGGATGCCGCCGTGGGGCGGAAGGAGGCTGCGCTGTCGGCTGTGGGCGAAAACGACGCCCAGGCCGTTTGGCGGATCTGCTGGCATCCACGACCTGGTGTATGGCGGCGTGACGGACTTGCTCCGCGACCTGCTGCTCTGCGATAGTGACGCCCTGGCGGTGGTCAAGCCCGCCCACTCCCCCCACGCCTACCATGTCCTCCTCCACCGTCTCCAGCAGCAGTCATCCATTGCGTCGAGCAGGCCTCGCCGTCCACGGTCGTCGCGTCGAGCAGGGCTCGCCGTCCTCGGTCGTGGCTTCCAGGATTCGATTGCTTTTCTAAATTGTTGTTAGGGTGTTTTGTGCAAAATTCATCGCTAGTTGTAATTTTATTTCTTTCACTTGTGCTCTCTATAAATGTAATGATGAAGGCACGTGGTGGGACGGTGGTGGGTGGGCCTTTTTTTTTGTTTCCTATTCGTACTACTGCCGGCGAACACAGCACATGTGTCGGTCCTATATCCATGTACTGCTGGCGAATGGTTCGCTGCGCCGGTGGTAGGCAAATATCACCGGCCTGTTCCCACCGGCAGGTTCAGGTGCGCCGGCAATAAGCTATTTTGGTGCCCCAGCAGTAGCTGTTTTCCTAGTAGTGTATATTGCACTAGCCAGTATTAGCACTCAAGGGGAAAACTGAGCACACAAAAAATGCTAGTATATGACTCGAGGGTATACCTGAGTATATCTAAATTTCCAGGGTTAGACTCGAGGACGCGTGTTGCAGTGCAGAAGTGGAAGACGTGCCATTGTTGACGCGTGTCGCGGTGCAGACGTGCAATAGTGGACGCGAAGGACACGGGTCGCATTTAGGACGCGTAAGCCCCTCTCTCCCTCCCTCTGCACACAGTACGTCTCATTCTCGCTCGCACACGAAACCACGCCTCTCACGTCCCATCAACTTCTCCAAATCGAAGGAAAAAACCCCAACCGCCGTACGAGCGCTCCCCTGCCGGCGATGGAGAAGAAGAATGCACCGACGGTCATCGCCCCCGAGGCTGTCGCCTCTGAGCCCGTCGCCTCCGAGCCCGTCGCATCCGAGCCCGTCGCCGCCGAGCCCGTCGCCTCCGAGGGCGGCGCATCCAAGCGCGGCGCCTCCCTGAACTGGGCCTCTCTCATGGCTGACGGACCACTTCACAAGATAGGCGAATGCTTACTGGAGAATGAGGAGTACGTGGAAACCTACTCTGCTATGAGGCAAGTCTGTAGAAATTGGCGCTCAGGTTTACCTGAGCCCGACGTGCACCTGCACGAATGGATCATGGTAGACCACGCCCTTCCACGCGCCGCTGAGTTCACCTTCCTCCAACTCGGCAGATCCAGCTACGTCACCATAGATCTATCGGAAGTTCATGCAAGGTTCAAATTCCTCCATATCTATAGGGTTAATCTATTCTTATTTTCAATCGTAAACATCTTAGTGCTGAATGTTATTTTCATAAATATATTTTAGATACTACTTCGTCGGCTTTTGCCGTGGCGTCATTGTGCTTGCCCAGAAGAACCTGCCGCACAAGATACGGCTTCTGAACCCACTCACAAAGACATCGAACACTATGTTTGAGGCGCAGATGCCATCTGTTTTTCTGGATTCAGTCGCTGTAATGAAATCCCCGACTATAGTCTTCGTTTCTGCACATTACATGGAGGGAATTGCTTGGATCGATGAGAACACTCCAACTAAGGATATATATGAAGATTGGGGAGAAGGAAGATTTTCAATCGAGCATCATTCTCTGCGTTGCATTACCCCGTTCAATGGTGAATTCTATGCAATAGCTGTGGACAATTCTGGGGACGGACAATTAGTGTGCACTAATGTACGATTGGAGCAGCGCGCGACCACTGTCAAGATGGAGGCACTAATTTCATTTGCAGAACTTGGAAATGACAAGTTCTACCTTGTGAAGTCGGATGGTGATCTGCTGCTTGTGTTGTTGGACAACATGCTTTTGGAGGATCAACCATTGGTGTACCGTGTGTACACTCAAAGCCGCTCTCTCCATCCGGTCAGTAACATTGGCAGTCATGCCTTCTCCGTTCATTATATCCGGTGTATCTTCGTCGACACCAAAGTGCACCCGACACTTTGACCTGGCTGCATCTACTACGCGGATTTGGGTTATATCAGAGCTTACTTTCATGATACAAAGGCCTGGGATGAGTGGCCACTACGTGTGGATAGAATAGGAAACAACATTCTGAGAAATGAACACAGGCCATACCGTTTGGAGGATGTATTGGCCGCACACTGCAGACGGAAGGAGTTCAATGAATATTTCCTTGGGATAATGCACGAATGGAGCGACGAAGAAATATACGAGGAATTAAGAACAAATTCATTCATCCTGGGGTATCCTAATCTTCATGTTGGCCATACATTGCGTGCGTCTTGTATTTTTTTTCAGCTTAGTTTGTCGTGAACATTAACAACGTTATTTGCTGCTGTATGCAGTTTATGTATTATACTTAGTTTTTTGATTATGCTGCTGTGAATTTATCATATAACAGCTTCTAGATTTGCTACTAGATTTGCTGCCATATTGGGTAAAAAAAAAGGGCCAAAAGGCATAAATAATTGAAGAAAGACAGAAATAAAAACTTCTCTAGATTTCATACTAATTTCGTGAAAAAGACAGAGAGAGAAAGAGGGGAAAATGTGCTCCTAAAAATGCCAATTTGGACCGAGAGCGACAAAACCCAGATCTCACGTACAACAAAACACAGTCTCGTCTTTTCACACGCGGTCCCTTACTACCAACCCCACACAACGCGGCCCCACAAACGACGCGGCCCCACATGTCAGCACGGAACGTTCAAATAAACGGATTCCTTCCGTCCGAGCTCCTTCTGCGGGTTTCAGACAAAGGCTTGGAAAAAACTGAGGAAAAACTAAGGGGCTGGGGAAAACTGAGTACAACTAAGGACCCGAAAGCACGAAAATAGAAGTCCCATTTTTCTAACACTAACACTAACTAACTTCACTATTTTTTCACTAACACACTAACTATGTTTGCACTACACTAACTAACTATTTTTTCAATAAATTTAGAACTATTTTTGCACTACACTAACTAAATATTTTTGCACTACACTAACTAACAATTTTTGCACTAAGACTAATTATTCTAACTATTCTAACTAATACACTAATTAATCTAATGAACTATACACTAGCTAATTAATCTAACAAATAAAAAAACAAATAAAAAGCTAAATTTGTGGCCGGCCGGTCGGTCGGCCGGCCGGAGGAGGAGAAGGGCGCCGGCGCCGTTTACCGGCGCAGCGGACGGCGAGGAGAGGCGCGGTTGCGGCGGCGGTCAAAGCTGAGGCGCGCGGACGGCGGCTGGGCGCGTGGCGACCGACGCGTGCAAGCGGCGGCGCGGGCGGCAGAGTGTGGGGAGGAGGAGGAGCGCGGAGGGCGGCGGCGGTGGCGGTGGCGCGCGGGAGACGAAGAGGCGGCGAGTTTGGGCAGCCTGGCGGCGTGCAACTCCTTCGTCTTCGCGGGATTGATCTCCGCGGAGACGAAGTGTTTTCTTATATAGTGCAGACCCTTTGGTCCCGGTTCGTGGCACCAACCGGGACCGAAGGCCTATTTTCGCCGCGTTTTTCGCTGCGCGCGCAAAATAGGCCTTTGGTCCCGGTTCGTGGCACAAACCGGGTCCAAAGGCCAATTTTTTTAAATTATTTTCGTTCCCGCCTTATTTCAAGTCAAAAAAGGGCTATGATATATAAAAATGTTCAGAAAAAATCTCTATCTAATAAAAGTGTAATTTACATATGAATTTGAATATAAATTGACATAACTTGTGAATTTGAATTTGAAGCCATGTACTGGCCACCGCCACCGCCGCCGTGCCACACGTGTCCCTTCCCCGTGCCACGTGTCGCCTCCGCTTCCATGTGCCTCGCCCCGCCGCCCCCAGCGTGCGACGTCTAGACGCCGCTTCCACGTGCCATGCCCCGCCGCTTTCCCGCGCCACGTGTCGCCGCCCCTTCCACATGCCACCGCGGCCTTCGTGCCACACGTGTCCTTTCCCCGTGCCACGTGTCGCCGCCGGTTCCACGTGCCTCGCCCCGCCGCCCCCGGTGTGCGACGTGTAGACGCCGCTTCCACGTGCCATGCCCCGTCGCTTCCCCGCGCCACCTGTCGCCAAACCTGCTGCGTTGCTTCGCGTGCTATAAAGCGCCGCGTGCGCGCGGAACCACACGTCGCCATCGCCTCCGCTCATTCGTCTCCGGGATGCTGCCGCGCTGCCGCGGCTCGTCCGGTTTCCATGGCGTCCGAGCGCGTCCGAACGGTAGGTTCTACGCCGAGATGCTCGCTGGTGGCTTCCGCCTCACCCTCGGCACGTACAACACCCCGGAGCCGGCGGTGCGCGCTTACGACGCGGCCGAGTGGAGATTTCGACGGCCACGGCGCGACACGAACTTCCCATACGTCGAATCGCTAGAGGATGCGGAGTTCCTCACGCTAACGCCGTGCCTCGTCGTCGACGAGGACCGTCGCCACCCCCGCCAGGTGCATCGCCATCGCCGAGCACGACGAGGAGTTGATGCGCCAGTGGAGGGCGCAGTTCCCCAATGACGTCGACAACACCGACGTGTTCTTCGCTGACCTCAGGGCAAAGCGCAGGTCCGACAGGACCCACCTTCGGGCCGTCGCCGATTTCGAACTCGACAACCCGAATACAACTTGGGCCGACAACGACCCTCGGTGGGACGACATTTGGACCGAGACAACCTCCGACGACGAGTAGATCGACTAGACTAGTTGTTTATCTATTTTAATTGTATTTTCAATAAAGTCGTTGTCGATTGTTTTAGTTTAAAGTTAGTTTATATACCCGTTTTATCCCAGAGCTGGTGGCTTCATCGTGGCTGACGCTGATGATGAGAAAGTTTCCCGCCACGACGGCGCACGGGAGGAAAAGGGCGGGAAACAATGGGCGGGAATAAAAAAATTATTACGATTGAACTGGAATTAAAGTACAGAGCTCAACTGAAAATCAAGATACATGGCTAGATTCGACTGTTGGAGTCATTCAGGCGGGGGCCACAGTAGGCCATGACGCTCTGGAGAGCCCGGCCGCGCCACCACAGCCGACGGCCGGCCTCGTTGAAGTTCGAACGAGGCGGGCCATCCTCCTCGTGCCTGGCAAGTGCACTCTCACGCCGATTGATGAAGAAGCTGTCCCAAGTCGGGCTGTAGTCGGGATGCCACTAGGGATTCCTCCGCTGCTTAGGCGTGAGCTCGAAGTAGTAGTGGTTCGTGATGGCCATCTCGCGCGCCACACCTAGAAGGACAGGAGGGACCGGTACGCCTCCGATGCTCAGCAACCAGCCGGTCGGGACGCGGTAGCCCGGCGGGCAGGGGTAGTTCGAGGCGCAAAGCTCCTCCGCCTCCCGGGGGGTTAGAGATACGATGGAAGCCATGGAACAGAGTGATGAGGTTTGCAGATATGAGTCTAGATGTGATATGTAAATGGAGGCCAAGCCTACATATATATAGTGAAAAAATGGCGGGAAGACGGAGGTGGGAAGCGGTGGAAAGCATGGGAAGAAAAATAGGTTGGAACGCAGTGGCGCCGGAAACTTTCATCCCGGGTGGCGGCTCATACCAGGACAATAGATGGGAGGCTTAATCTGGGGGAGGCTTATCTGATTTTTGCATTATCTGGGGAGGATTAGTCAGGCAAACATTAGTCCCGGCTGGTGGGTACAACCGGGACTAAAGATCCTTTTTTTGACATCTAACAAAACTGTCGGTGGGATAAGGACGTGTGGGTAACCTTTAGTCCCGGCTGGTGGGTGCAACTGGGACTAAAGATGTCGGCAGGATAAGAACACATGGGTGGACGCACTGCTCGATGAGATAAAGCATGTAGCGCACGACGCCCTGTCGAAGGAACAAGGCAAAGTAGAAGCGGTGCCGTGACTATAAAAGGAGCATCGATACGCCTTGCCAAGTAGATCAACAAGCCAAGCATAGTTTCATTCCCATGGATGAAGGAAAGGGTTGGGAAATCTCCCGTGGCCTAGCTTCTCGAAGATGTCGTTGGTGCACACGCACTACGGCATCTTCGGAAGCTGCGCATCGGAATTTTTTTTCCTGCAAGCCCGTGAACGACTACATCTCCTCTAACAGTGTTGGGGAAAGGGTTGGGAAATCTCCCGTGGCGCAGCTTCTCGAAGATGTCGTTGGTGCACACGCCCTACGGCATCTTCGGAAGCTGCGCCTCGGAATTTTTTTCCCGCAAGCCCGTGAACGACTACATCTCCTCTAACAGTGTTGGGGAAAGGGTTGGAAATTTCCCATGGCGCAGCTTCTCGAAGATGTTGTTGGTGCACACGCCCTACGGCATCTTCGGAAGCTGCGCCTCGGAATTTTTTTCCTGCAAGTCCGTGAACGACTACATCTCCTCTAACAGTGTTGGGGAAAGGGTTGAGAATTTTTTTCCTGCAAGCCCGTGAATGACTACATCTCCTGTATATATATGGTACAAAAATCCAACCATCTCCACTTTTAATATCTTACATACAGTTACATGATTACACAAAAATAAATGGGAAATTGATTGCCATGTTGAGATACCCATTTGTGCCATGAACATTCTTCAATTAACTTGATGATGGAGCATCTTCATCATTTAACCTTCTTCGGCCGTAACCATGGAGCATCTTCATCATTTAACTTGATGCTTGGGTCAATGTTCACTCTGAAGGGTATAATTTCATCAAACTTATTATAATCTTCTGACATGTCTGTCTTGTCCTCCACTCCCACCATGTTTCTTTTTCCAGAAAGAACTATGTGGCGCTTTGGCTCATCGTTTGATGTATTTGTTTCCTTATGTTTCCTTTTTTTCTTGGTTTGGTAGACATATCCTTCACAAAGAAAACCTGGGCCACATCCTTGGCTAGGACGAATGGTTCGTCTCTATACCCAAGATTGTTGAGATCCGCCGTTCTCATTCCATACAACTTGTCTACCTGAACCCCGCCTCCTATTTTGTTGACCCATTTGCACCTAAGCAAAGGGACCTTAAAAGAAGGTCCATAGTAAAGTTCCCATATATCCTCTATGTAACCATAATATGTGTCGTTTGGGCCTTCGTTGTTTATTGCATCAAAGCGTACACCACTGTTTTGGTTGGTTCTCTTTTTATCTTGGGCGATCGTGTAAAATGTATTCCCATTTATCTCGTACCATTGGAAAGTCAATACAGTCGAAGATGGTGTCTGGGCCAACAAGTACAACTGATCTTCAATAGTGATGTTATTCAGGAGATGTTTTTGCAACCAACCGCCGAAAGTCGACATGTGTTCAAGTCTAATCCAATCGTTCGACTGCCCCGGGTTCTAGGAGCGTACAAAATTCTTGTGTACACTGATATACGGAGCCACTAAGGTGAAACTTTGTAGAACTGTTTAGTGTGCTTGAGTCCAAGAAATCCCGTCCCTACATATCATTGATTTCCTTCCTAGCGTGCCTTTTCCACTTAGTCTCCCCTCATGCCGCAATTCAGGAACACCAATCGGCTTAAGGTCAGGAATAAAGTCAACACATAACTCAATGACCTCGTCTATTCCATAGCCCTTGGAAATGCTTCCTTCTGGCCTAGCACGGTTATGAACATATTTGTTTAAGACTCCCATGAACCTCTCGAAGGGGAACATATTGTGTAGAAACACAAGACCGAGAATGGAAATCTCATCGACTAGGTGAACGAGGAGATGTGTCATAATATTGAAGAAGGATGGTGGGAACACCAGCTCAAAACTAACAAGACATTGGACCACATCATTCTGCAACCTCGGTAGAATTTCTGGATTTATTACCTTTTGAGAAATTGCATTGAGGAATGCACATAGCTTCACAATGGGCAGTCGAACATTTTCCGGTAGAAGCCCCTTCAATGCAATCGGAAGCAACTACGTCATTATCACGTGGCAGTCATGAGACTTCAGGTTCTGGAATGTTTTCTTCTCCATATTTATTATTCCCTTTATATTGGAGGAGAAGCCAGACGGGACCTTGATACTGCTCAGACATTCAAAAAATATTTCCTTCTCTGCTTTTGTAAGAGCGTAGCTGGAGTAATGACGTCCTTTATCTGTCTTATGTAGTTTTTGGGGTCTTTCCTACGTTGTTGGTCCTCCCGTGCTTCTGGTGTATCTGTTGTCTTCCCGTACACGCCCAGAAAGCCTAGCAGGTTCACGCAAAGATTCTTCATCACGTGCATCACATCGATTGAAGAGCGGACCTCTAAGACTTTCCAATAGGGTAGATCCCAAAATATAGATTTCTTCTTCCACATGGGCACGTGTCCGATAGCGTCATTCGGAACAGACCGTCCGCCAGGACCCTTTCCAAATATTACTTCTAGATCCTTGACCATACCAAATATAGCAACACCATCACGATGGGGAGGCTTCTTCCGGTGATCAGCCTCACTGTTGTAATGCTTGCCTTTCTTTCTTACGGGATGGGTATGCCTAAGAAATCGACGATGCCCCAGGTACACGAACTTCTTACATTTATCCATAATCACCTTCGAGCTCATGTAAACAGTGCGTGCATGAATTGTATCCCTTGTTTGACTGTCCTGAAATGTTACCAAGAGCAGGCCAATCATTGATGGTTACGAAAAGCAGCACTCGTAGGTCAAATTCCTCCTGCTTGTGCTCGTCCCACACAGGTACACATGCTATGGACCACAGCTGTAGAAGTTCTTCGACTAATGGCTTCAGGTACACATCAATGTCGTTGCCGGGTTGCTTTGGGCCTTGTATGAGCACTGGCATCATAATGAACTTCCGCTTCATGCACAACCAAGGAGGAAGCTTATATATACAAAGAGTCACAGGCCAGGTGCTATGGCTGCAGCTCTGCTCGCCAAAAGGATTCATGCCATCTGTACTTAGACCAAACCTTAAGTTCCTTGCATCCTCTGCAAAGTACGGGAACTCTCTATCAATTTTTCTCCATTGGGACGCATAAGAAGGGTGTCTAAACATCTCGTCTTTCTTACGGTCTTCTTTGTGCCATCGCAACAACCTAGCGTGCTCTTTATTTCTGAACAAGCGTTTCAGCCGTGGTATTATAGGAGCATACCACATAACCTTGGCAGGAACCCTCTTCCTGGGGCGCTCGCCCTCAACATCACTTGGGTCATCTCGTCTGATCTTATACCGCAATGCAGTGCACACCGGGCGTGCATCCAAATTCTCGTACTCATCGCAGTAGAGGATGCAGTCATTAATGCATGCATGCATCTTTTGCACATCTAATCCTAGAGGGCAGACAACCTTCTTTGCTTCGTACGTATGGCGGGCCATTCGTTACCCCTTGGAAGCTTCCTCTTAATTATTGTCAGCAACTTTCCAAATCCTGAGTCAGTGACACCGTTCTCTGCCTTCCATTGCAACAATTCCAGTGTCATGCCTAGCTTCTTATGGCCATCTTTGCAAGTTGGGTATAACAATTTTTTGTGATCTTCTACCATCTGGTCGAAGGCCAACCTTTCCTTTTCAGTTTCACATTCTCTCCTTGCATCAGCAATGGCCCGACCAAGATCATCATCAGCAGGCTCATCTGGTGCCTCTTGATCTTCTGCTTCATTGTCTTCATTGAATTCTGCAGTATCACCGTATTCAGGGAACATGGGATAACTGTCATCATCCTCTTCCTCTTCTTCATTGTCTTCCATCATAACCCCTCTTTCTCCGTGCTTGGTCCAACAATAGTAACTGGGCATGAAACGTCCCGCAGAAGGTGGCCGTGAATAGTACTCGAGTGAGCGTAATTTACGATATTCTTACAGTTAACACATGGACAATACATGAAGCCAGCATGTTTGTTTGCCTTAGCCACGGCCATAAAATTACTCAGGCCCGAAGTGAACTCGTCAAAGCGTCGGTCAATGTACATCCATTGCCGATTCATCTGCATGATATAATTAAACTTATGAAAAACCATTACAGAACATCACGATTAGTGAAACGATATATATATATATATATATATATATATATATATATACACATGTATTTTATCAATTACAGATGAAAGGATAAAGTTGTTAACCTCGATGGAGAAGAAAAAAGCAAGTTAAGTGTGGCTTGATTTGTGTGAACTCAAGTGGCAAAACCTCTTAAGCGTTTCATCGAACACCTCTTGTGCAAGTAAAGAGAGCAAAGCAATACACCCCTCTTGTGATAAGAAGTGAAAAAAATGGCTAAGTGTGGCTCACACTTGGGCAGGGGCAAGGTTATATAGGAAGATGGGGACATTGTCCCGGTTGGTAATCCAAACCGGGTCCAAAGGGTGGGCCTTTGGTCCCGGTTTGTGATACAAACCGGGTCTAAAGGCATCACAAACCGGGACCAAAGGTCCCAAACGGACCGGGAACAATGGGTGGGGTCGACCTGCACACGACGAACTGGGACCAGTGCCTCTCATTGGACCCGGTTTGTTTCAAAACCGGGACTGTTGCTCCCAGGGGCTTGGGACGAAAGGCCTGTTCTCCACAAGTGATATATCCAATAAATTTCTAGGTATGTCTATAACCGAGAATTTTATATGTATGTCTATACCCAGGAATTTTCAAGGTATATGCATATACCCGAGGATTTTCTAGGTAATTTTCTTCGCGGTCTCGAAGGTCCCGATGGTCAGGCGGCAGCCAGCGACGTGGATCTCGGAGTAGAAGTTGCCCGCCGAACAGGCGCGCACTCCACGGTAGCCGGAGGAGCTGCGGAGCGGAGGCATGTCGTCAGGGAGGGGAGGACTTAGAGTGGTGTGATTGGGTGGTGGAGGGGTTGGTGTGCGCGTGCTCTCATATTTTCCCGCGAGCTAGAGCCGGAGCGGTAAATCTAGCGCACGTGTTGACGCTTTTTTGCCGCGCACGGCAAATAAATTTCCGCACACTCTATTTTCGCGCGTCTGCTGGAGCGTGTCGACCGTCCGCTTATGCGCTAAGTTGGTGATTTTTTCCGCGCGGGTGCATTTTACCGTGCCTATTGGAGTTGCTCTTAGATATCATACTCACATATTTATTCACACATACACATAATCTTTGTAGGTATCATACCCTAACAACAATTGCGCGTAGATGCATACCTACGACTCATATACCCGACAATTTTAACCGGCTATCATATACCAAAAATATTTTTTTCGTGCAAAGTTCAATTTCTAGGTATGTCTAGACAGTGGAGTTTTCTACGTATGCCATGAAGATATTACATGTATGATGCAAGCAATAAATATTTCATACCCAGAGATTATAATTATGCAACCCCTTTTATTTTCAAATACAATAGGAAGTCATTCATTAAGCACACGGCAATTTTTTAACAAAAGTCATATCAGCTCACGAAACAGCACATAACTAAATTGTAGGTATTCTAAATGGCAAATATCTTGGAGCCTTAAATTCTAGCGTGAACTGTTCACATACATGCATGCAAGTCATCCGAGAAAAACTTTCCAAGACAAAACGGCTAGAAGTTACCAGCTTATATTTACTAATTGGAGGCCCCCACTGGTGGAAAAAGGGGCTTTGGTCGCGGTTGGCAACTGCCATTAGTCGCGGTGGCGCAACCGCGACCAAAGTAGCGCGACTAAAGGCCCCCCCTTTAGTCGCGGTTCCTTACGAACCGCGACTAAAGGCCCGTCCACGTGGGCCGCAGGCGAGCGCCAGGGCGGAGGACCTTTAGTCGCGGTTCTTCTGGCCAACCGCGACTAAAGGCCTCCGCAGGGTTTAGGGTTTAGCCCCCCTCCCCCTAAATCTGGTTTCTTTTTAATTTGTATTATTTTATTTCTTTTGGGTTTTAATTTTGAAGGAGTTTCACATATTCTACGGTACTGTATACATACATGCATATGAATGTACAATTTCAAACAAATTTGAAATTAGAACCAAAAAGAATTCAAGAGGTATACAATATATATTCAATATCGGATGACCATATACAATTTTGAACAAGTTAGTTACAAATTCTGGTGCATATAAAGTTCTCCGTCATCGTAATAGTGTTCTCCTCTAGGATCGATGACTTCCCTCGCCAACCATCCAGCTAGTTCCTCTTGAAGTGGTCGGAAGCGAGCTTCTGGACTAAGCGTCTTCCGGAGGTTATTCCTCAGGATGTTGTTCTCACAGCTCCGGTCCCGCTCATTGCAAGTATCTCCGGATCCTCTCACAAACATAGTATCCACATAGATTGGTCCCCGGTGGCTGAGTATCCCCAGCCGTCCGCACTGCCATTTTAAAATGTAGCTCTTTTTTGAATTCACCGACCTTGGTATCTACGAACCGTCTCCAAACCCTACGAGGCAAAGAAAATTAAATAAACAAGAGAGTTATTAATTAGTTACTTGATATTAGGAAATGATGAACGAAATAGGCCGATCGATATAGAGCGCAAATGAATGAAAATAATTACTTTTGCATCATTTTTCTCATGTCGCCCCAAAGCGCCGGATCCATATTCAGAGAGTCGTGGACGAGAACTGAGGAGGTCTGAACTTTAATTACCATAAGAATCCAGTGGAACCCGCGGACACGATACATGCACAGATCATGCATAACTCATCGATTAGCCACATACCATGCATGGAGTAAACAAAAGAGAATGTGCTCAAGACGAAACACTCACCCAAAATGGTAAGGAAATAGAATATCACTTTTCCGTTGCTGTTTTCTAATAAACCGCCACAGGTCATCCTCCACGTCGGCGGGGTGGTGTTCTATCACATATGAATTAACGATGTGTGGGTCAATGAACCCAACATCATGGATGTTCCTTATTCGCATTTCCCGCTTCTTCATTCTCGCATAATATATAGCGTACACAACAAGATAGTTAGGACAATATATATATATATATATATATATATATATATATATATATATATATATATATATATATATAGTGCATAGTGTGCAATGAACGAGATGGGGTAGAAATTAATAAATCACTTACGTAACGTAGCAACCGATGATAGATTTGTCGAGGTCGCGCAGATTGAACAACTCGGAACAATTCACTCGGAGGAATTTGTACCCAGTAACGTTTGAAGTGATGCTCATATCTAACTTCCGCATAGATATAGTCTTTGGCGTCTTTATGTTTTATGTAACCCTTGTACCAATTTAGCAGACCTTTCATTTGTCGAGGTAGATCCTCTTCCTGCGCAGGCTCGATGAGAGGGCCATTCTTCACATATGTAAATACTACGTCCTTCATTGGCGCCTCATCAAGGCCTAACAGAGGCACGAAGAGTGATACCTAAGTCGGCCGCTTGTTCTCCGGCACTCGTTACGCTCAATCCATAAGCTGCCGCAGCTCGCTATGATATCGGGGGCATCCGGACCGGCGGCTTGCACTATGAGCGGGGCGATCGATTGTTTACTTTGTTCCCCGAGCTGGGCAACTTCTTTCCCCTTTCTAATTTTGTCTCGGCCTCGTCCTCCAAGGCTTTCTTCTCCGCCTCTTGGTTCCTCTTGAACGCGAGTGCTTGCCTACGAAGTTCACGTAAATAGTCGTCAGTGCATTCTTCGCGGCTTGGGACGGTGTGTTCAAAAATGACTTAGCCCACTCGCTTTTGCTTGTCGAATATACCGGCTTGGGCTCGCCCTCTCTTTTCTTCTTGCACTCCTCCTTCCATTTCTCATGCTCGAGCAGCCACGGCCGCCGCATTTTCCTCGACACTAAGTTCCCAAGGCCTCGGGATGAGAGGCTTCAAGGATGGCTCGGTATCTTTGTGGTTCTAGGTACATAAGGGTCCGGGTTAATAACCCAGGACCGCTTCGCTTCTTCGCCGGAGGTGGATTGGGGGCGGTACCGGTGTCGGATCACCCGCCGGACGAGGACTGGGGGGCGGCGTCGGCTGACGTGAATGAGGTGTATTAGGTGAAGCACCACCGCCACCGTCACCGCCACCGCCACCGTCACCGCCACCGCCACCGCCACCGTCACCGCCACCGCCACCGCCACCACCACCACCGTACGGGGGTGGACTTGTTGGCGCCTCGCCTGGAAACTTGATAAATTTCTTCTGCCATAGAATGAACTGGGCGCTTGACATCTCCAAGTCTTTTCACCCCTTCGTGTGTAGCAATGTCAATGTCCAGTGTCCTCAAACCCTTGGACTATCTCCTCCACCGTGACACGAGCATAGCCATCTTGAATGGGGTTGTTGTGGTGGAGTGCTCCGGTGGTAAAGCATCGCCGATGGCTACCTTCATGGACATGTTCCCGATAGGATAATACAGATGACATGCTTTCATCTCCTTTATATCGTCCACGGGTAGCGAGGAGGCTCCGGTGCAGTAATTTCGACCACCGCAGGCTCCGTGCAGCAATTTCTATCGTCGGTGCACCAGCCCGGTGAGGCCTCCGTGGAAGCCACGCTCGCTTCTTCTCCGCTGCTGGCTTCCGAGATCCATTGGATGATCTTCATGCTGCGCCCGAGCTGCCTCTCTTTCGGCTACTAGTACACTCACGGTTTTCTTCATCACATCCATTTCCGTTACCAACCGCGCCACAACATCTTTTTCCCGATCCATCTTTCTCTTACGGCTTCGTAACCGTACGGGTCATCGTTCTGGGGGACCCTATTTTCCACGGAATGGGCCCCATGCCTCGTACACGTCCTCCGTGTTCAGGATTCCCGAGGGCTTTTGTCGTGGCGTCGTTCTCTCTGTTGAACTTGATCCTCCCCTCTTGAGCATCCCTCATTGCCTCAATAAGCTTTTGGGTGGGTGTAATTATTTTGCCCCGGTAAACACACTCCCCCGTCTCCGGGTTCAGCCGATCCCCCATGCCCGTACCACCAGCTTTTGGCCCTTGGGTCCCATCCCTCCGTACCTGGACGGATTCCTCGCGCCCTCGCTCGTTCTCCATCTTCTCCCACCTAGGCTGCCAAAAGCGATACCCTCCCGGCCCCATTTTATGATTGTACTCCTTCTTGGCCGCATTTTCCTTATTTTTTTCGATAGTTCAAGGAACTCGCTCCGATTTCTTTTGCTTCACAAATTCTGGCCAATCATGTTGCAGCTTCTCATATTGTCCTTTGAAACCGGAGTCTTGCCCTGGTTGACAAAGTCATGGGCTAGATTTTGCTTGTATTTCCGGAATGCGTTGGCCATCCTAGAAAGAGCGAATCGTTTGACTAGCTTGCGCCTCTTCTTGTTTTCCGCAATCTTGTTACCCTCCTCATCGTATTTGCGGTATTCCGGAGGTAGAACGAAATGTTCCATAAGCTTGTTGAAGCAATCTTTTTTTTTCTCTTATCGACAAAAGTGAAACCAACACGTGCCTTCTTTGGCTCATTCCACTCTCGGCGGGTGATCGAGACGTTGTCTCTAACAACGGCTCCGCATTGGCCGACAAACTTGGTGGCGTTCTTGCTGGGCTCCAGCCGCCTCGCCGGCTGCTTCGTCGACAACATCGATGGTGCATGTTTCTCCTCGCTTTCATCGTCTTGGTTGCGCCACGCTTTGACGACGTACTCGATTTTTTCGACGATCCGGCCGAGGGCTAAAATAAGAAAGAGAGTCGCGCGCGTTAGTACACACACATTTATTCAAATCAGCTAGTTGTATCACCAGACGCTCAATATGTATATATATATACCTCGGCGCCGGAGGTGGTTGCTACTTCCAATTGAAGATCGTCGTTTATCGACGTTTCTTCGGCATCATCTTGCCGACGGCGCCCTTCATCTTCACCCTCAAGGTTCGATAAGAAGAGATATCATCTTCTTCTTCTCCGGTCAAGCACAAATGGAATATCGCCTTTTATGATGCCGAACATATGGTCTTCGCCGTCCGGATCATAGTTGTCCGTAATCGGGTCAGCTCTATCGTCCGCCATATGTCGGTCCCGAAAACATGTAGTCAAAACAAATTAATTGTGTATATGCCAGCATTATCATATCTCTTCTACATATAAAGAGAGAGGGCGACGAGGGAGGCGAGAGGGGGACGCAAGTGTATTAGATGTGTATATGCGGACGATCGACCTCGCCTCGCATGCAGGTGACCGCGTGACCGAGAGACCGGTGGCGGTGGCGAAAGGGCGGTGGCGGTGGCGGTGTCGGTGTATATGCGTGAGAGGAGGCGGAGTGGCGCGCTATGGCTCGACGCACTGCTGGGTTGGCGGCGGCTCGATTTGGGGATGAGATTGCCGGGCCGAAAAAAAAGATGGAGGGGAAGACGGTGACGTAGGTGGGACCAAACGGGGCGGAGGCACGGGACGAAGTTTTCCTTAGCGTTTTCTTTACACAATCTTTTAGTTTTTTCACAATCTTTTTTAAGTCAAATTTTAGTTTTCTTTACACAATCTTTTTTTAAGTCAAATTTTAGTGTACAATTTTAATTAACAAAATGTGAGATAATTAATAAAAACCAAAAAAACAAAAAAGGGGCCGGCGCCGGCCACGGCCCCTTCGTCGATCTCGCCGGCACCGGAGACGAGACGAACGACCGGCGGCCGGGCGCGCGACAACGACGCGGCGAGGACGACGCGGCGACGACGTCGACGACGGCACGAGGACGACGGCGATTTAGTCGCGATTTCTTTTAAGTTACAAATTTTTAGTTACAATTTAAATTACAAATTTTAGTTACACTTTTAATTACAAAGTTTAGTTACAATTTAAATTACATGTTTAGTTACACTTTAATTACAAATTTCCGTTACAATTTTAGTTAAAAAAAACTAAAAAAATCCTCTCTCTCTCTCTCTCTCTCTCTCTCCCTCTCTCTCGTGTGTGTTAGACGACGGGCGGGCGTGCGCGCGCGCGCCGCGCGCGGCCATCCGTGGGCCGGCCGGGGAAGGCGCGCGCGCGGGCGGCGAACGGTGGCCCGTGCCGGGGATCGTGGCGCGGCGGTGAGCGGGCCGTGGGCACGGCGGCGAATGGTGGCCTGCAGGGGGGCGCGGCGGGGAGGGCGCGGCGGCGAAGTGGCCGGCCAGATCGAGGGAGAGGCGCGCAGGCGGCCGGTACGTGGAGGGGCGGCGAGAGAAGGAAAGGGGGGGCCGGCGAGACGAACGGCGGTGGCTCCTCCGGCGGTGGCGTTGTCGAGGGCGATGCGGCGGCGTCGAGGGCGACGGCGGCGACCTTCGGGGCACGCGCGAGATCGATGTGGAGACTGGCGAACTCGAAGAGTGGAAGAAGATGAAGTGGGGCGCACGGCGCGTGAGTATTTATACTCGACGGCCTTTAGTCGCGGTTCGGGACACAAACCGCGACTAGAGGTTACCTTTAGTCGCGGTTGGTGTCCCCAACCGCGACTAAAGGCTATTTTCGCCCGTTTTTGCGTTTCCTCGCGGAACGATCTTAGTCGCGGTTGGGGATACCAACCGCGACTAAAGGTGCTTTTTCGCATTCATTTCAATTTAAAATCTTAAAAATACAAATATTATATCAAAAAATTTAGAAAAATAAAACTAATTCATTTCAAAATCTTAAAAATACAAATAATATATCAAAAAATTCAGAAAAATAAAACTAATTCAATTCAAAATGTTTAAAATACATATAATATATCAAAAAATTCATAAAAATAAAACTAATTCAATTCAAAATCTTAAAAATACAAATAATATATCAAAAAATTCAGAAAAATAAAACTAATTCAATTCAAAATTTTAAAAATACAAATTATATATCAAAAAAATCAGAAAAATAAAACTAATTCATTTCAATATGTTAAAAATACAAATAATATATCAAAAAATTAAGAAAAATAAAACTAATTCAATTCAAAATGTTTAAAATACATATAATATATCAAAAAATTCATAAAAATAAAACTAATTCAATTCAAAATGTTTAAAATACATATAATATATCAAAAAATTAAGAAAAATAAAACTAATTCAATTCAAAATGTTTAAAATACATATAATATATCAAAAAATTCATAAAAATAAAACTAATTCAATTCAAAATCTTAAAAATACAAATAATATATCAAAAAATTCAGAAAAATAAAACTAATTCAATTCAAAATTTTAAAAATACAAATTATAAAAAATTCATAAAAATAAAACTAATTCAATTCAAAAGTTCGTTGGCCCCCTCTTCCCGCCTCTTTCCGCCGACCCCCTCTTCCCTCCTCGTCTTCCCGCCATTTCTTCCCTGTCTTCCCGCCTCTTTCTTCCCGCCAATTGTTTCCCGCCAATTTCTTCCGGCCTCTTTCTTCCCGCCAATTTTTTCCCGCCACTTTCTCCCCGCCCTCTTTCTTCCCGCCTCCCGTCTTCCCGCTCCCATTTTTCCCGCCAATTGTCACTACATATAGGTAGCCCGGCTTGGCCGCATCACATCTCTACAATCTCTCATCACTCTCTCATGGCTTCCACCGCACCCACTCTAACCTACCAGCGAGTGGAGGAGCTTTGCGCCTCGAACTACCCTTGCCCTCCGGGCTACCGCGTCCCTGCCGGCCGGAGCCTAAGCGCCGGCGGCGTGCCGGTCCCTCCCGTCCCTCGTGGTACCGCGCGCCGGGCGGCCATCACGAACCACTACTACCTCGACCTCACGCCGGAGCAGCGGATGAATCCCCGCCGGCATCCCGATAACCAAGCATACTTGGGACGCCTTCTTCATCAATCGGCGTGAGAGGGCGCTCGCCAGGTATGAGGAGGACGGTCCGCCTCCCGGAAACTTCCACGAGGCCGGCCGTCGGCTATGGTGGTATGGCCGGACTCGCAGAGCGTCATGGACTACATCACGGCCGGCGATATCCCCCGCCCGCGCTACCCTCGCTTCGAGCCACGAGCGCCGCCCGACGACAGCCGACGACAAGCAGCGACGACGACGCCGGCAACTTAGAAGGCGACGACTACCACGTACAACGGCGGCGGCTATGAAGACTACGAGTATGCATATTATACGCCTAGGCAGGAGTATGACTAAATCACTCCAAATTTCATGTATGCAGGAGTATGACTTAGTCACTCCAAATTTCCTATATGCAGGAGTATGACTTAGTCACTCCAAATTTCATGTATGCAGGAGTATGACTTAGTCACTCCAAATTTCATGTATGATCAGTGCTATCTCGAGTCAATTGAATCATTCGAAAATGGACACCAAACACATCACGGGTAATATAATTCACATGATTCATTCAACAAAGTTTGGTACAATAAATTATTACACATCATTTCTTCCCTTGTGCCCCTGCTTGCTTACGATTGTGCCGTATCCATGGAGCATCCTCATCATTTAACCTAATGCTTGGGTCGGTGTTCACTTTGAAGGGCGGAATTTCAGCAAACATATTATAATCTTCTCGACATGTCTGTCTTGTCCTCCACTCCCACGATGTTTCTTTTCCCTGAAAGAACAATGTGGCGCTTTGGATCATCGCATGATGTACTCGATCGTTTTCTTATCTTTCCGTTTCCTCGGTTTGCTACTCATGTCCTTCACATAGAAAACCTGAGCGACATCTTTCGCTAGGACGAATGGTTCGTCAAGATAACCAAGATTGTTGAAATCCACCATTGTCATTCCGTATTGCTGGTCCACCTTTACCCCACCTCCCGTTAGCTTGAACCATTTGCACCGGAACAAAGGGACCTTAAAGGAGGGTCCATAGTCAAGTTCCCATATCTCCTCTATGTAACCATAATATGTGACCTTTTGCCCATTCTCGGTCTGCCGCATCAAAGCGGACACCACTGTTTTGGTTGGTGCTCTTTTTATCTTGGGCGATCGTGTAAAATGTATTCCCATTTATCTCGTACCCTTGGAAAGTCGTTATAGTCGAAGATGGTGTCTTGGCCAACATGCACAGACTGATCTACAACCTTATTGTCACTCATTAAATGTTTTCTCAACCAACCGCCGAAAGTCTCCATGTGGGCCTTCCTAATCCAGGATTCAGGCTTCCTAGGGTTGTCCGAGCGTAAAATATTCTTGTGTTTCTCAAAGTACGGAGCCACCAAGCTGGAATTGGTCAGAACTGTGTGGTGTGCTTCAGTCAGAGAATGGCCGTCCATACATATCATTGATTTCCTTCCGATCGTGCCTTTTCCACTTAGTCTCCCCTCGTGCCGCGATCGAGGAAGACCAATCGGCTTAAGGTCAGGAACAAAGTCAACACAAAACTCAATTACCTCCTCATTTCCATAGCCCTTGGCGATGCTTCCTTCTGGCCTAGCACGGTTACGAACATATTTCTTTAATACTCCCATGAACCTCTCGAAGGGGAACATATTGTGTAGAAATACAGGACCGAGAATGGAAATCTCATCGACTAGGTGAACCAGGAGGTGCGTCAAATATAAAGGGAATAATAAACATGGCGGAGAAAAAGTTCCAAAACCTGAAGTCTCACGACTGCCACGTGATTATGACGCAATTGCTTCCGATTGCTTTGAGGGGGCTCCTGCCGGAAAATGTTCGAGTAGCCATTGTGAAGCTATGTGCATTCCTCAATGCAATCTCTTAGAAGGTAATCAATCCAGAAGTTCTACCACGGTTACAGAACGATGTGGTCCAATGTCTTGTCAGTTTCGAGTTGGTGTTCCCGCCATCCTTCTTCAACATTATGACGCACCTCCTGGTTCACCTAGTCGAAGAGATTTCCATTCTCGGTCCTGTATTTCTACACAATATGTTCCCCTTCGAGAGGTTCATGGGAGTATTAAAGAAATATGTTTGTAACCGTGCTAGGCCAGAAGGAAGCATCGCCAAGGGCTATGGAAATGAGGAGGTAATTGAGTTTTGTGTTGACTTTGTTCCTGACCTTAAGCCGATTGGTCTTCCTCGATCGCGGCACGAGGGAGACTAAGTGGAAAAGGCACGATCGGAAGGAAATCAACGATATGTATGGACGGCCATTCTCCGATCGAAGCACACCACACAGTTCCGACCAATTCCAGCTTGGTGGCTCCGTACTTTGAGAAACACAAGAATATTTTACGCTCGGACAACCCGGGAAGCCTGAATCCTGGATTAGGAAGGCCCACATGGAGACTTTCGGCGGTTGGTTGAGAAAACATTTAATGAATGACAATAAGGTTGTAGATCAGCTGTACATGTTGGCCAAGACACCATCTTCGACTATAACGACTTTCCAAGGGTACGAGATAAATGGGAATACATTTTACACGATCGCCCAAGATAAAAAGAGCACCAACCAAAACAATGGTGTCCGCTTTGATGCAAGCAACCGAGAATGGGCAAAAGGTCACATATTATGGTTACATAGAGGAGATATGGGAACTTGACTATGGACCCTCCTTTAAGGTCCCTTTGTTCCGGTGCAAATGGTTCAAGCTAACAGGAGGTGGGGTAAAGGTGGACCAGCAATACGGAATGACAATGGTGGATTTCAACAATCTTGGTTACCTTGACGAACCATTCGTCCTAGCGAAAGATGTCGCTCAGGTTTTCTATGTGAAGGATATGAGTAGCAAACCGAGGAAACGGAAAGATAAGAAAACGATCAGTACATCATGCGATGATCCAAAGCGCCACATTGTTCTTTCAGGGAAAAGAAACATCGTGGGAGTGGAGGACAAGACGGACATGTCAGAAGATTATAATATGTTTGCTGAAATTCCGCCCTTCAAAGTGAACACCGACCCAAGCATTAGGTTAAATGATGAGGATGCTCCATGGATACGGCCCAATCGTAAGCAAGCAGGGACACAAGGGAAGAAATGATGTGTAATAATTTAAAGTACCCTGAGGGAGGGGAGGGACCGGCACGCCGCCGGCGCTTAGGCTCCAGCCGGCGGGGACGCGGTAGCCCGGTGGGCAAGGGTAGTTCGAGGCGCAAAGCTCCTCCACCTGCTGGTAGGTTAGAGTGGGTGCGGTGGAAGCCATGAGAGAGTGATGAGAGATTGTAGAGATGTGATAATGCTGGCCAAGCCGGGCTACATATATGTAGTGACAAATGGCGGGAAAAATGGGAGCGGGAAGACAGGAGGCGGGAAGAAAGTGGCGGGAAGAAAGAGGCGGGAAGACAGGAGGCGGGAAGAAAGTGGCGGGAAGAAAGAGGCGGGAAAAATGGGAGCGGGAAGACAGGAGGCGGGAAGAAAGTGGCGGGAAGAAAGAGGCGGGAAGACAGGAGGCGGGGAGAAATTGGCAGGAAGAAAGAGGCGGGAAGAGCGGGTCGGCGGAAAGACAGAGGCGGGAAGAGGGGGCCGGCTGAAAGACAGAGGCGGGAAGAGGGGCCGACGGAAAGACAGAGGCGGAAAGAGGGGGCCGGCGCCGGAAAGACAGAGCCTCCTCCTTCGAATCTGGCCATGAATGAGCGGAGGCGGTGGCGACGTGTGGTTGCGCCCGCACTCGTCGCTCTATATAGCGCACGCGGGGCATGGCACGTGTAAGCAACGGCTACACACGTCGCACGCCGGCGTCGGCGGGGCGAGGCACGTGGAAGCGGTGGCTACACGTCACACGGGAAAAAGACAGGAGGCGGAAAGAAAGTGGCGGGTGGGATAAGGATGTTTGGGTAAGCTTTAGTCCCGGCTGGAGGGTGCAACCGTGACTAAAGCTAGCTGGAAGAACTGGCGCGGATACAATTTTTTGATATATTATTTGTATTTTTAACATTTTGAATTGAATTAGTTTTATTTTTCTGATTTTTTGATATATTATTTGTATTTTTAACATTTTAAATTGAATTAGTTTTACTTTTCTTAATTTTTTGATATACTATTTGTATTTTTAACATTTTGAATTGAATTAGTTTTACTTTTCTTATTTTTTTGATATATTATTTGTATTTTTAACATTTTGAATTGAATTAGTTTTACTTTTCTTAATTTTTTGATATACTATTTGTATTTTTAACATTTTGAATTGAATTAGTTTTATTTTTCTTAATTTTTTGATATATTATTTGTATTTTTAAGATTTTGAAATGAATTAGTTTTATTTTTCTGAATTTTTGGATATATTATTTGTATTTTTAAGATTTTGAATTGAATTAGTTTTATTTTTATGAATTTATTGATATATTATTTGTATTTTTAACATTTTGAATTGAATTAGTTTTATTTTTCTTAATTTTTTGATATATTATTTGTATTTTATGATTTTGAAATGAATTAGTTTTAATTTTCTGAGTTTTTCTGTATTTTTAACATTTTTAAAAACAAAAGGTAATTTGAAAAATACCTTTAGTCGCGGTTGGCCTCCCCAACCGCGACTAAAGGTCTGTGCGCGCGGGAACGAAAAACCCGGCGAAAAAAGCCTTTAGTCGCGGTTGGGGTGGCCAACCGCGACTAAAGGGTACCCTTTAGTCGCGGGTCGCCTCCCCAACCGCGACTAAAGGGGGGGGGGCCATAAATACGCGCGCGGCGCCTCAGCGACCAGTTCCTCTTCTTCTCCGCGCGAACGAGCTCTGCAGCGAAGCCCTGCCCGCCGATCGACCGCGCCGCCGTCGCCCCGTTCCTCACGCCGCCGTCGCCGTCGCTCCTCACGCCGCCGTCGACCGCGCGCCGCCCCTTTCTTCGACCGCCGCCGTACGTCTCGCCGTTCCCCGACGCTAACGACGCCGCCCGATCCCGCGCGCGCAGCTCGCCGCCGTTCCCCGCTTGCCGGCGCCACCGCGCGCCCCCACTCGCAGCGCCGCCGCTTGCCCGCCGAAGACGACCGCCGCCGCCCACCGTACCGCGCTGCGGAAGAGAGAGAGAGGGCGCGGGGAGCGCCAGTACACGGCCGGCGCCCCTGCCTCTCTCTCGTTTTTTTTTGTTTTTTTAACTTAACTAAAATTTTGTATACTAACAAAATTTTGACTTAACAAAATTTAACAAATATGTAATATATAGTATAATGTATATAATTTTATACTCCCTCGAATTTTTGACATAACAAAAATTTACTTAACAAAATGTGTTAGGTTAACAAAAATTTACACATGTAATTGTATAATGTAACTAAAATTTTACTTAACAAAATTTAGACTTAATGTAACTAAAATTTTACTTAACAAAATTTAGACTTAATGATCAAAATTTTAACTTAAGAAAAATTTTACTTAACAAAATTTAGACTTAATGATCAAAATTTTAACTTAACAATTTTTTTTAACTTAATTAACAAGAATTATTTTATTTTGGGATCGAGAGGGGGCGGCGAGGGTTATGTGTCCTCGGCACCGCCACCGCCCTCTCGGTCACCGCCACACCGGTCTCTCGGTCACACGGTCACTCGCGTCCCCCTTTCAATCCGCCACCGCCACCGGTCTCTCGGTCACGCGGTCACCTGCGTCCCCCTTTCGCCACCGCCACCGATCTCTCGGTCACGCGGTCACCGCGTCCCCCTTTCGCCACCGCCACCGGTCTCTCGGTCACGCGGTCACTGCGTCCCCCTCTCGCCTCCCTCGTCGCCCTCTCTCTTTATATGTAGAAGAGATGTGATAATGCTGGCATATACACAATTAATTTGTTTTTACTACATGTTTTCAGGACTGACATATGGCGGACGATAGAGCTGACCCGATTATGGACAACTATGATCCGGACGCTGAAGACCATATGTTCGGCATAATAAACGGCGATATTTTATATGTGCCGACCGGACAAGAAGAAGATGATATCTCATCTTATCTGAACCTTGACGGTGAAGATGAAGGGCGCCGTCAGCAAGATGATGCCGAAGAAACGTCGATAAACGACGATCTTCAATTGGAAGTACCAACCACCTCCGGCGCCGAGGTATATATATACATTGAGCCTCCGGTGATACAAACTAACTGATTTGAATAAATATGTGTGTACTAACGGCGCGACTCTCTTTCTTATTTTAGCCCTCGGCCGGATCGTCGAAACAATCGAGTACGTCGTCAAAGCGTGGCGCAACCAAGACGATGAAACAAGGAGAAACATGCACCATCGAGGTTGTCGACGGTGCAACCGGCAGGCCGCTGGAGCCCCGCAAGAACGCCACCAAGTTTGTCAACCAATGCGGAGCCATTGTTAGAGACAACGTCTCGATCACCGTCCAGGAGTGGAATGAGCCAAAGAAGGCACGAGTTGGTTTCACTTTTGTCAATGAGAGAACAAAAAACGATTGCTTCAAGAAGCTTATGGAACATTTCGTTCTACCTCCGGAATACAACAAATTCGATGATGAGGGTAACAAGATTGAGGAAAACAAGGAGAGGAGGAGGCTAGTCAAACAGTTCGCTCTTCATAAGATGTCCGCGACATTCCAGAAATTCAAGCAAAATCTAGCCCATGACTTTGTCAAGGAGAACAAGACTCCGGATTTCAAAGGACAATATGAGAAACTGAAACATGATTGGCCAGAATTTGTGAAGCAAAAGAAATCGGAGTAGTTCCTTGAAATATCGAAAAAAATAAGGAAAATGCGGCTAAGAAGGAGTACAAGCATATTATGGGGCCAGGAGGGTATCGCCTTTGGGAGCCTGATGACCCACAAGTATAGGGGGTGTATCGTAGTATCTTCGATAAGTAAGAATGTCGATCCCAATGAGGAGCAGAAGGTGTTGACAGGCAGTTTTGATGAAGGATTCACTGTAAATGCTCACGTACAAGTATTCGTGGGGTTTTGATGTAACGAGATGAATAAAGTACAAGTAAGTAAAATGCGAGAGAAATAATTGCAGCGAGTGGCCCAATCCTTTTTAGCACAAAGGACAAGCCGGTTTGTTTACTTATAATGACCAAACGTTCTCGAGGACACACGGGATTTTAGTCTAGTGC
>NC_061514.1:185571150-185597517 GCF_022539505.1 Lolium rigidum
GCACCTAACCGTGCACGGGTAAAACTCTAACTAACCGACAGGTATCCTAATATGTTACAGATACACGGGCCAACTAGCCCACATTTTGCATATAAAGGCCGATTCACATATTTCTCCCATGTATATTCTTTAAATCCATCTTGATCGCAGCCCACCTCTGACCTGGTCAAATTCCGGTGATAACAGTTGTTCAAAACTCAATACTAGAAATTATCTAGACTTTAGAGAGACCAAATATGCAAACCAAATTTAGCAAGATCTAGGTGTTTCTTAATTAATAGGTGCAAAGTATATGATGCAAGAGCTTAAACATGAGCACAACAATTGCCAAGTATCAAATTATTCAAGACATTTTAGAATTACTACATGTAGCATTTCCCGATTCCAACCATATAACAATTTAACGAAGAAGATTCATCCTTCGCCATGAATACTATGAGTAAAGCCTAAGGACATATTTGTCCATATGCAACAGCGGAGCGTGTCTCTCTCCCACACAATGAATGCTAGGATCCATTTTATTCAAACAAAACAAAAACAAAAACAAACCGACGCTCCAAGCAAAGTACATAAGATGTGACGGAATAAAAATATAGTTTCAGGGGAGGAACCTGATAATGTTGTCGATGAAGAAGGGGATGCCTTGGACATCCCCAAGCTTAGATGCTTGAGTCTTCTTAAAATATGCAGGGGTGAACCACCGGGGCATCCCCAAGCTTAGAGCTTTCACTCTCCTTGATCATATTGCATCATTCTCCTCTCTTGATCCTTGAAAACTTCCTCCACACCAAACTCGAAACAACTCATTAGAGGGTTAGTGTACAATAAAAATTAACATGTTCAGAGGTGACACAATCATTCTTAACACTTCTGGACATTGCATAAAGCTACTGGACATTAATGGAACAAAGAAATTCATCCAACATAGCAAAAGAAGCAATGCGAAATAAAAGGCAGAATCTGTCAAAACAGAACAGTCCGTAAAGATGGATTTTATTGAGGCACCAGACTTGCTCAAATGAAAATGCCCAAATTGAATGAAAGTTGCGTACATATCTGAGGATCACGCACGTAAATTGACATAATTTTCTGAGCTACCTACAGAGAGGCAGGTCGGAATTCGTGACAGCAAAGAAATCTGTTACTGCGCAGTAATCCAAATCTAGTATGAACCTTACTATCAAAGACTTTACTTGGCACAACAAAGCACAAAACTAAGATAAGGAGAGGTTGCTACAGTAGTAAACAACTTCCAAGACTCAAATATAAAACAAAAATATTGTAGTAAAAACATGGGTTGTCTCCCATAAGCGCTTTTCTTTAACGCCTTTCAGCTTAGGCGCGAAAGTGTATATCAAGTGTTATCAAGAGACGAAGTATCAACATCATAACTTGTTCTAATAATAGAATCAAAAGGTAACTTCATTCTCTTTCTAGGGAAGTGTTCCATACCTTTCTTGAGAGGAAATTGATATTTAATATTACCTTCCTTCATATCAATGGTGGCTCCAACAGTTCGAAGAAAAGGTCTTCCCAATATGATGGGACAAGATGCATTGCATTCAATATCCAAGACAACAAAATCAACGGGGACAAGGTTATTGTTAACGGTAATGCGAACATTGTCAACTCTCCCCAAAGGTTTCTTTATAGCATGATCAGCAAGATTAACATCCAAATAACAATTTTTCAATGGTGGCAAGTCAAGCATATTATAGATTTTCTTAGGCATAACGGAAATACTTGCACCAAGATCACATAAAGCATTACAATCAAAGTTATTGACCTTCATCTTAATGATGGGCTCCCAACCATCCTCTAGCTTTCTAGGAATAGAAGTTTCAAATTTTAGTTTCTCTTCTCTAGCTTTTATGAGAGCATTTGTAATATGTTTCGTGAAAGCCAAATTTATAGCACTAGCATTGGGACTCTTAGCAAGTTTTTGTAAGAACTTTATAACTTCAGAGATGTGGCAATCATCAAAATCCAAACCATTACAATCTAAAGCAATGGGATCATCATCCCCAATATTGGAAAAAATTTCAGCAGTTTTATCACAGGCAGTTTCAGCAGTTTTAGCAGTTTCAGGCAATTGTGCAGGCTTTGCATTAGAAGTGGAAACATTGCCAACACCACATATTTTACCATTGATAGTAGGAGGTGCAGCAACATGTGGAGAATTAACATTACTAGTGGTGGTAATAGTCCAAACTTTAGCTACATTTTTCTCTTTAGCTAGTTTTTCATTTTCTTCTCTTTCCCACCTAGCATGCAATTCGGCCATCAATCTTATATTCTCATTAATTCTAACTTTGATGGAATTTGTTGTAGTAACAATTTTATTTTCAATATCCTTATTAGGCATAACTTTCGATTTCAAAAGATCAACATCAGAGGCAAGACTATCAACCTTAGAAGCGAGAATATCAATTTTATTGAGCTTTTCCTCAACAGATTTGTTAAAAGCAGTTTGTGTACTAATAAATTCTTTAAGCATAGCTTCAAGTCCAGGGGGTGTGTTCCTATTATTGTTGTAAGGATTCCCATAAGAATTAGCATAACCGTTACCATTATTATAAGGATATGGCCTATAGTTATTACTAGAATTGTTCCGATAAGCATTGTTGTTGAAATTATTATTTTTAATGAAGTTTACATAAACATGTTCTTCTTGGGAAACCAATGAAGCTAACGGAACATTATTAGGATCAACATTAGTCCTATCATTCACAAGCATAGACATAATAGCATCAATCTTATCACTCAAGGAGGAGGTTTCTTCAACAGAATTTACCTTCTTACCTTGTGGAGCTCTTTCCGTGTGCCATTCGTAGTAATTAATCATCATATTATCAAGGAGCTTTGTTGCTTCACCAAGAGTGATGGACATAAAGGTACCTCCAAGCAGCTGAATCCAATAGGTTCCGCGAAGAAAAGTTCAGTCCTGCATAAAAGGTTTGGATGATCATCCAAGTAGTCAGTCCATGGGTTGGGCAATTTTTAACCAAAGATTTCATTCTTTCCCAAGCTTGAGCAACATGTTCATTATCTAATTGCTTGAAATTCATTATGCTACTTCTCAAAGATATAATTTTAGCAGGGGGATAATATCTACCAATAAAAGCATCCTTGCATTTAGTCCATGAATCAATACTATTCTTAGGCGAGAGATAGCAACCAATCTTTAGCTCTTCCTCTTAATGAGAAAGGAAACAATTTTAATTTTATAATGTCACCATCTACATCTTTATACTTTTGCATTTCACACAATTCAACAAAGTTATTGAGATGGGCAGCAAGCATCATCGAACTAACACTGTAAAATTGCTCTCGCATAACAAGATTCAGTAGAGCAGGTTTAATTTCAAAGAATTCTGCTGTAGTAGCAGGTGGAGCAATAGGTGTGCATAAGAAATCATTATTATTTGTGGTTGTGAAGTCACACAACTTAGTATTTTCAGGAGTGGCCATTTTAGCAATAGTAAATAAAGCAAACTAGATAAAGTAAATGCAAGTAACTAATTTTTTTGTGTTTTTGATATAGAGTGCAAGACAGTAAAATAAAGTAAAGCTAGCAACTAATTTTTTTGTGTTTTGATATAATGCAGCAAACAAGAAAGTAAATAAAATAAAGCAAGACAAAAACAAAGTAAAGAGATTGGATTGTGGAGACTCCCCTTGCAGCAGATGTCTTGATCTCCCCGCAACGGCGCCGGAAAATATGCTGGCGTGTAGTTGACGTGGGAGTTAGAAATCTTTGTGGTGTAGCTTTTCTTCGTTCCCCGGCAACGGCGCCAGAAAATATGCTTGATGGCGTGTAACTCACACGTTCCTTGGGAACCCCAAGAGGAAGGTATGATGCGCACAGCAGCAAGTTTTCCCTCAGAAAGAAACCAAGGTTTATCGAACCAGGAGGAGCCAAGAAGCACGTTGAAGGTTGATGGTGGCGGGATGTAGTGCGGCGCAACACCGAGATTCCGGCGCCAACGTGGAACCTCGCACAACACAACCAAAGTACTTTGCCCCAACGAAACAGCGAGGTTGTCAATCTCACCGGCTTGCTGTAACAAAGGATTAGATGTATAGTGTGGATGATGATTGTTTGCGAAAAACAATAAAAACAATAGCAGACAGATTTGTATTTCAGATGTAAAGAATGGACCGGGGTCCACAGCTCACTAGAGGTGTCTCTCCCATAAGATAGCATGTTGGGTGAACAAATTACAATCGGGCAATTGACAAATAGAGAGGGCATAACAATGCACATACATGATATGATGAATATTGTGAGATTTAATTGGGCATTACGACAAAGTACATAGACCGCTATCCAACATGCATCTATGCCTAAAAGTCCACCTTCAGGTTATCATCCGAACCCCTTCCAGCATTAAGTTGCAAAACAACAGACAATTGCATTAAGTATGGTGCGTAATGTAATCAATAACTACATCCTCGGACATAGCATCAATGTTTTATCCCTAGTGGCAACAGCACATCCACAACCTGTCCCAGACTTAATGGAGGCATGAACCCACTATCGAGCATAAATACTCCCTCTTGGAGTTAAGAGCAAAAACTTGGCCAGAGCCTCTACTAATAACGGAGAGCATGCAAGATCATAAACAACACATAGGTAATAGATTGATAATTAAAATAACATAGTATTCTCTATCCATCGGATCCCGACAAACACAACATATAGAATTACAGATAGATGATCTTGATCATGTTAGGCAGCTCACAAGATCCGACAATGAAGCACATGAGGAGAAGACAACCATCTAGCTACTGCTATGGACCCATAGTCCAGGGGTGAACTACTCACTCATCACTCCGGAGGCGACCATGGCGGTGAAGAGTCCTCCGGGAGATGAATCCCCTCTCCGGCAGGGTGCCGGAGGTGATCTCCAGAATCCCCCGAGATGGGATTGGCGGCGGCGGCGTCTCTGGAAGGTTTTCCGTATCGTGGCTCTCGGTACTGGGGGTTTCGCGACGAAGACCTTAAGTAGGCGGAAGGGCGGAGTCGGAGGGGTCACGGGGGCCCCACACAGCAGGCCGGCGCGGCCCAGGCCCAGGCCGCGCCGCCCTAGCGTGTCGTCGCCTCGTGGCCCCACTTCGTTTACTCCTCGGACTTCTGGAAGCTTCGTGCAAAAATAGGACCCTGGGCGTTGATTTCGTCCAATTCCGAGAATATTTCCTTACTAGGATTTCTGAAACCAAAAACAACGAGAACAACAGAATCGGCTCTTCGGCATCTTGTTAATAGGTTAGTGCCGGAAATGCATAAATACGACATATAATGTGTATAAAACATGTAGATATCATCAATAATGTGGCATGGAACATAAGAAATTATCGATACGTCGGAGACGTATCAGAGCCACGATATGGAAAACCTTCCAGAGACGCCGCCGCCGCCAATCCCATCTCGGGGGATTCTGGAGATCACCTCCGGCACCCTGCCGGAGAGGGGAATCATCTCCCGGAGGACTCTTCACCGCCATGGTCTCCTCCGGAGTGATGAGTGAGTAGTTCACCCCCGGACTATGGGTCCATAGCAGTAGCTAGATGGTTGTCTTCTCCTCATGTGCTTCATTGTCGGATCTTGTGAGCTCGCCTAACATGATCAAGATCATCTATGTGTAATTCTATATGTTGTGTTTGTCGGGATCCGATGGATAGAGAATACTATGTTATTTTGATTATCAATCTATTACCTATGTGTTGTTTATGATCTTGCATGCTCTCCGTTATTAGTAGAGGCTCTGCCAAGGTTTTGCTCTTAACTCCAAGAGGGAGTATTTATGCTCGATAGTGGGTTCATGCCTCCATTAAATCTGGGACGAGTGACGTAAAGTTCTAAGGTTGTGGATGTGTTGTTGCCACTAGGGATAAAACATTGATGCTATGTCCGAGGATGTAGTTATTGATTACATTACGCACCATACTTAATGCAATTGTCTCGTTGTTTTGCAACTTAATACTGGAAGGGGTTCGGATGATAACCTCGAAGGTGGACTTTTAGGCATAGATGCATGCTTGGATAGCGGTCTATGTACTTTGTCGTAATGCCCAATTAAATCTCACAATATTCATCATATCATGTATGTGCATTGTTATGCCCTCTCTATTTGTCAATTGTCCGACTGTAATTTGTTCACCCAACATGCTATTTATCTTATGGGAGAGACACCTCTAGTGAACTGTGGACCTCGGTCCATTCTTTTACATTGAATACAATCTACTGCAATACTTGTTCTACCATGCTTTCTGCAAACAATCATCATCCACACTATACATCTAATCCTTTGTTACGAGCAAGTCGGTGAGATTGACAACCTCGCTGTTTCGTTGGGGCAAAGTACTTTGGTTGTGTTGTGCAGGTTCCACGTTGGCGCCGAATCCCCGGTGTTGCGCCGCACTACATCCCGCCGCCATCAACCTTCAACGTGCTTCTTGGCTCCTCCCGGTTCGATAAACCTTGGTTTCTTCTCGAGGGAAAACTTGCTGCTGTGCGCATCATACCTTCCTCTTGGGGTTCCCAACGAACGTGTGAGTTACACGCCATCAAGATCTTTTTCTGGCGCCGTTGCCGGGGAGATCAAGACACGCTGCAAGGGGAGTCTCCACGATCCAATCTCTTTACTTTGTTTTTGTCCTGCTTTATTTTATTTACTACTTTGTTTGCTGCATTATATCAAAACACAAAAAAAATTAGTTGCTAGCTTTACTTTATTTTACTGTCTTGCACTCTATATCAAAAACACAAAAAAAATTAGTTACTTGCATTTTACTTTTGTTACCATGTCTAGTTCTGCACTTGTTACTTCTTCACCTGAGGACTTAGTCTTCACTTTTAAACAAGGGGATGAGGAGAGTTTTAAAGATGCTTGGTCCAGAATTTTTACTTCTTATCGTAAAACTGAACCTCAAATGACTCTAAGCTTGCTCCTTAGTAATTTTTATTTTGGTCTTATGATTCGCTATAGATATGCCTTGGATGCTATAGTGGGAGGAGATTTCCTTCATTGCAATGGGGATCAAGCTTTTAATGCCATAAAGAAGTTGGTTGCATCACATGATTCAGCTAATAACTTCGATTCAGCTCTTATCAACATTTATAATAGATTAAACACTCTTGAGACAAGTGCATCTCGCTTGAATGAAAATTATGGATATGTTCGTAACCGTCTTGATCAAGTTTTAGTGAACTCTGAACCTTCATTATGGGATCCTACTATTAAATTTGTTATAGGTGACCAAACTCTTCATGCTAATTGTGATATTATGACTGAATTTTGCCTAATGCCTAAGAGTATTCATAAATCTTTGAAACTTTGGGAATTCGCTGAAGGGGGAGAAGGAATAACTCTTATTGATAACTCCGTTATAATTCCTAAAGGAATAGCTGCGGGTGTGCATACAACCATTCTTGGGAGAACAATATCCATTGATTATCTTGTTATTGAATGTGCAGGAACAGAACAAATCACACTCGGAAGATCCCGGCTGAAACTATTGGGAGTAGTCATAGATATGGGAGAAGGTACCCTAAAATTCACCTCCACACCCGGGGGTAGACATATATTCCCTAAACCAAAGAGTAAGAAAAAGAACAAGAAAGGTAAGGGTAAAGCCCAAGGTAATGCCGATGCCTCATCTCTAGATAATACTTGATACACACTTTCTGCGCCTAGCTGAAAGGCGTTAAAGAAAAGCGCTTATGGGAGACAACCCATGTTTTTACTACAGTATTTTTTTTTATATTTGAGTCTTGGAAGTTGTTTACTACTGTAGCAATCTCTCCTTATCTTAGTTTTGTGCTTTGTTGTGCCAAGTAAAGTCTTTGATAGTAAGGTTCATACTAGATTTGGATTACTGCGCAGAATGCATTTCTTGTCTGTCACGAATTCCGACCTGCCTCTCTGTAGGTAGCTCAGAAAATTATGCCAATTTACGTGCGTGATCCTCAGATATGTACACAACTTTCATTCAATTTGGGAATTTTCATTTGAGCAAGTCTGGTGCCTCAATAAAATCCATCTTTACGGACTGTTCTGTTTTGACAGATTCTGCCTTTTATTTCGCATTGCCTCTTTTGCTATGATGGATGAATTTCTTTGTTCCATTAATGTCCAGTAGCTTTATGCAATGTCCAGAAGTGTTAAGAATTATTGTGTCACCTCTGAACATGTTAATTTTTATTGTACACTAACCCTCTAATGAGTTGTTTCGAGTTTGGTGTGGAGGAAGTTTTCAAGGATCAAGAGAGGAGAATGATGCAATATGATCAAGGAGAGTGAAAGCTCTAAGCTTGGGGATGCCTCGGTGGTTCACCCTCGCATATTTTAAGAAGACTCAAGCGTCTAAGCTTGGGGATGCCCAAGGCATCCCCTTCTTCATCGACAACATTATCAGGTTCCTTCTCTGAAACTATATTTTTATTCCGTCACATCTTATGTACTTTGCTTGGAGCGTCGGTTTTTTTTTGTTTTGTTTGAATAAAATGGATCCTAGCATTCATTGTGTGGGAGAGAGACACGCTCCGCTGTTGCATATGGACAAATATGTCCTTAGGCTTTACTCATAGTATTCATGGCGAAGGATGAATCTTCTTCGTTAAATTGTTATATGGTTGGAATCGGGAAATGCTACATGTAGTAATTCTAAAATGTCTTGAATAATTTGATACTTGGCAATTGTTGTGCTCATGTTTAAGCTCTTGCATCATATACTTTGCACCTATTAATGAAGAAACACCTAGAGCTTGCTAAAATTTGGTTTGCATATTTGGTCTCTCTAAAGTCTAGATAATTTCTAGTATTGAGTTTTGAACAACAAGGAAGACGGTGTAGAGTCTTATAATGTTTAAAATATGTCTTTTATGTGAGTTTTGCTGCACCGGTTCATCCTTGTGTTTGTTTCAAATAACCTTGCTAGCCTAAACCTTGTATCGAGAGGGAATACTTCTCATGCATCCAAAATCCTTGAGCCAACCACTATGCCATTTGTGTCCACCATACCTACCTACTACATGGTATTTCTCCGCCATTCCAAAGTAAATTGCTTGAGTGCTACCTTTAAAATTTCCATCATTCGCCTTTGCAATATATAGCTCATGGGAAAAATAGCTTAAAAACTATTGTGGTATTGAATATGTACTTATGCACTTTATCTCTTATTAAGTTGCTTGTTGTGCGATAACCATGCTCCTGGGGACGCCATCAACTACTCTTTGTTGAATATCATGTGAGTTGCTATGCATGTCCGTCTTGTCTGAAGTAAGAGAGATCTACCACCTTAATGGTTGGAGCATGCATATTGTTAGAGGAGAACATTGGGCCGCTAACTAAAGCCATGAATCATGGTGGAAGTTTCAGTTTTGGACATATATCCTCAATCTCATATGAGAACATTAACTGTTGCTACATGCTTATGCATTAAAGAGGAGTCCATTATCTCGTTGTCCATGTTGTCCCGGTATGGATGTCTAAGTTGAGAATAATCAAAAGCGAGAAATCCAAAATGCGAGCTTTCTCCTTAGACCTTTGTACAGGCGGCATGGAGGTACCCCTTTGTGACACTTGGTTAAAACATGTGTATTGCGATGATCTCGGTAGTCCAAGCTAATTAGGACAAGGTGCGGGGAATATTAGTATACTATGCATGAGGCTTGCAACTTGTAAGATATAATTTACATGATACATGTGCTTTATTACTACCGTTGACAAAATTGTTTCATGTTTTCAAAATAAAAGCTCTAGCACAAATATAGCAATCGATGCTTTCTTCTTTGAAGGACCATTCTTTTACTTTTATGTTGAGTCAGTTCACCTATTTCTCTCCACCTCAAGAAGCAAACACTTGTGTGAACTGTGCATTGATTCCTACATACTTGCATATTGCACTTGTTATATTACTCTATGTTGACAATTATCCATGAGATACACATGTTACAAGTTGAAAGCAACCGCTGAAACTTAATCTTCCTTTGTGTTGCTTCAATACCTTTACTTTGATTTATTGCTTTATGAGTTAACTCTTATGCAAGACTTATTGATGCTTGTCTTTAAGTGCTATTCATGAAAAGTCTTTGCTCTATGATTCAGCTTGTTTACTCATGTCATTACCATTGTTTTGATCGCTGCATTCATTACATATGTTTACAATAGTATGATCAAGGTTATGATGGCATGTCACTCCGTAAATTATCCGTGTTATCGTTTACCCGCTCGAGACGAGCAGGAACTAAGCTTGGGGATGCCGATACGTCTCCGACGTATCGATAATTTCTTATGTTCCATGCCACATTATTGATGATATCTACATGTTTTATACACATTATATGTCGTATTTATGCATTTTCCGGCACTAACCTATTAACGAGATGCCGAAGAGCCGATTCTGTTGTTTTTCTGCTGTTTTTGGTTTCAGAAATCCTAGCAAAGAAATATTCTCGGAATTGGACGAAATCAACGCCCAGGGTCCTATCTTGCCACGAAGCTTCCAGAAGACCGAGGGAGAGTCGAAGTGGGGCCACGAGGTGGCGACACACCAGGGCGGCGCAGCCCAGGCCCTGGCCGCGCCGGCCTGTGGTGTGGGCCCCTCACGTCGCCCCTTTACCTGCCCTTCCTCCTACAAATAGCCTTCGTCGCGAAACCCCCAGTACCGAGAGCCACGATACGGAAAACCTTCCAGAGACGCCGCCGCCGCCAATCCCATCTCGGGGATTCTGAGATCACCTCCGGCACCCTGCCGGAGAGGGGAATCATCTCCCGGAGGACTCTTCACCGCCATGGTCGCCTCCGGGAGTGATGAGTGAGTAGTTCACCCCCGGACTATGGGTCCATAGCGAGTAGCTAGATGGTTGTCTTCTCCTCATGTGCTTCATTGTCGGATCTTGTGAGCTGCCTAACATGATCAAGATCATCTATCTATAATTCTATATGTTGTGTTTGTCGGGATCCGATGGATAGAGAATACTATGTTATTTTGATTATCAATCTATTACCTATGTGTTGTTTATGATCTTGCATGCTCTCCGTTATTAGTAGAGGCTCTGGCCAAGTTTTTGCTCTTAACTCCAAGAGGGAGTATTTATGCTCGATAGTGGGTTCATGCCTCCATTAAATCTGGGACAGTGACAGAAAGTTCTAAGGTTGTGGATGTACTGTTGCCACTAGGGATAAAACATTGATGCTATGTCCGAGGATGTAGTTATTGATTACATTACGCACCATACTTAATGCAATTGTCTGTTGTTTTGCAACTTAATACTGGGAAGGGGTTCGGATGATAACCTCGAAGGTGGACTTTTAGGCATAGATGCATGCTGGATAGCGGTCTATGTACTTTGTCGTAATGCCCAATTAAATCTCACAATATTCATCATATCATGTATGTGCATTGTTATGCCCTCTCTATTTGTCAATTGCCCGACTGTAATTTGTTCACCCAACATGCTATTTATCTTATGGGAGAGACACCTCTAGTGAACCGTGGACCCCGGTCCATTCTTTTACATTGAATACAATCTACTCGCAATACTTGTTCTACTCGTTTTCTCGCAAACAATCATCATCCACACTATACATCTAATCCTTTGTTACAGCAAGCCGGTGAGATTGACAACCTCGCTGTTTCGTTGGGGCAAAGTACTTTGGTTGTGTTGTGCAGGTTCCACGTTGGCGCCGGAATCTCTGGTGTTGCGCCGCACTACATCCCGCCGCCATCAACCTTCAACGTGCTTCTTGGCTCCTCCTGGTTCGATAAACCTTGGTTTCTTTCTGAGGGAAAACTTGCTGCTGTGCGCATCATACCTTCTTCTTGGGGTTCCCAACGAACGTGTGAGTTACACGCCATCACCAAACCAACGTGAAATTCTCGTCGAAAACTCTAGTAAAGGTGTTGATCTTATAGAGGGAAGAGGTTTTGAGCCTGCCGCCATCCTTGGATGAGATCGGGAGCGAGCATTTGTTGACGGCGGAGGTGAGGTGCACGGAGGAGAAGCAACAGACGCGAGGCGCAGATCCAGGATAGAGTCAAGGTTGTGGTCGAGCACCTGGTGGACTGATAGCCTGACGTGCCCTGGAGCTCAGGCTTGGCCATGGCGAGCGGCCCAGATGGTAGCCATAAATCGAGCATGTGGGCAGCGTGCATCCCGTCGCCAAGCTTCGCCGCAAGATGCTCCTATACGGTGGGAGGAGCCATAGAGCGACGCAGAGGTGCCAACTATGTCTAGCAAGGCAACCGCTAAGCTCTCCCAGACCCAACCATGTCAGGATTCGCCATTTTATGGCTACCATGGCGAGCGGCCCAGATGGTAGCCATAAATCGAGCCTGTAGGCAGCGTGCATCCCGTCGCCAAGCTTCGCCGCAAGATGCTCCTATACGGTGGGAGGAGCCATAGAGCGACGCAGAGGTGCCAACTATGTCTAGCAAGGCACCCGCTAAGCTCTCCCAGACCCAACCATGTCAGGATTCGCCCGGGGCGCAATGGAGTAGGTTGCTCTAGTTTCTTAAATGAGAATGCATTTTAAAATAATTAACAAAATTAACAAAATAAATTGATCATACATCTCGATATTCTATCTGCTTGTAAAGTCATCTAATGGAAAACACATATTTTTGGTGTAAAAAGACGACTTTTGGTGTACAAATAGGTTATCTAGTTGACTTTTTTTTGTCTTTTTCACAAGTCAAAAAAATGTCGTTTTTTCGCAAAACTTGATGTGCGCACATAGAATGTCGATGCCAAAGCGCGAAAATTTCCGTTCGAACTTTTTGACATTTCAAATGTTTTTTTCCGGTGGCAAGAGCATATGCTCCCACTGTTCAAAGGATTGTATGGGCACCTGGGGGTGAATAGGTGGAATCAAATTTTAATTTTTTTTCCAATTTAGGCTTGACACAGCAGGTAAATTCTTTAGATATGCAACTATGCGAATTTAACTATATGACATGGTGCAAGCAAGCTACACAAGATACAAGTAGTAAAGTGCGGTAAACGATAGAGGTAACCAAGGTGAAGCACGTGGAGACACAAGGATATGATTCACGTAGTTCCTTATTTGTTAGAGGAAGTACATCTATGTTGGAGGGGTACGGTGCCACGAAGGCCTACCAATGCCACAAAGGCCTCACCCTATTTCTCAGGTGAGAAACGCTACGAAGGCCTAGCTCATGCTCCACTAAGAGGTTGCCTTCAAGGTCGCAATCGACACCTTTAATCGGAGGCTCCCTACAACCGACCACGGAGCTTTTACAACATAAAGCAAGCTCCGAGGGCGACTTCTCACAAAGCTAGGGTTTCACAACATGAATCTTCAACAAACAAGTGGGATACTCAAATCCCTTTGGTGAAAGTGTAGATCTAGGGTTTCTCCCTTATTCCCAAGAGATCGAGAAGATTAAGTGGCTAGAGAAGGAGATCTATGAGTTTTGAGCTTTGGAACAATGGAGGAGAGAGTAGAAGACGCAACCTTAATTTGGAGAAGAAAGGTGACATTTATACCCCCACAATAAATGTAGCCGTTGCTGACCAACTTAGGCCGAAGTCTCCGGTGTGCACACACCGGAGTCTCCGGTCTGTCGTTCACTTAGAACAGAGACTCCACACCGGAATATCAAAACAAGGCCCCAGACAAGTGGACCCCCATAGAGTGAGGCACAAGGCCAACTCGCTCGTAATCCGGGAGACCGAGGGTCTTGTCAGAAAAGACTCTAGACCCCTATACCGTGAGTGAGGCACGTGAGCCATGGGCTCAAAATTTGGGGTCCGAGAACTTCCCCAGAGTCTCCAGTGCTAGCAGGACCGAGGTCTCCAAACTGGGGGCTTCCAGTAGCGCTACACATATTGTCCACCACAATTCACCACCAACCCCTATACTAAATCTTGAGCATCTGTATACACTTCACCACATAGCTACGACGCCAAGTTTCTTTCCACTTTTGAGGGGTCGACAAGCGTGACAAGGTTTACATATAGATAATCTAGAAAATGAAAACGCACAGTTAAATGTCCTTAGGTTGTCAACAAACACACAAAACAACATTACGGAAGAAATGCCCTTTCACATATGTTGAATTAAATTTTTACGAGGGAGTGGTATATCATATTATAAACTTAGAGCGTGTTGTCCAACAACACAAGAGTGACGGAGAGGTCGCAAATACTGTGTTCAGTCCACAACAGAAACCAAGTGAAGCAATTAGCTATTTATAAGGTTCATCGATGGCAATATATTAACTAATTTTTTGATTAGTTTAACTAGTGTGGGTATTGGTTGTCGTACAAGTATCTGAATACTACTGATTCAAGATATGTTATCACACTCTAACAAGTATCTGGGTACCATCAGATTGGGATACATTATGCATTGTGTATCGTCAATACGTATCATTTGAGTCTGTTAAGATCTTAGTATAGTAAGAAACTAGGATCTATCTTACAGATAATTATAAGAGCATCTTCAGCCGTCTCCCCGATGAGGTCCTCGGTAGCCGTTTTTTACATCCGGACGGCGTTATTCGGCCCAGTCGCGCCCCCGCCTCCTCGTTTTCCCCCAGATTTGGCCTTTCATCCGTCCGGGGTGCGCTCGGGGACTCCGGACGAGAGAAAAGCGGGGACGGGCCCGCTCTATCGACAAGAGAACACACGAACCCCACCACTTTGTCGTCGCAAATCCCCCCTACCCTCCCATTGCTCTGTCGCCGCCGGCACCACCCCTCGCCAATCCGTCGGCCGATTGCCTCAACTCCATCGTTCCTCCACCCAGCAGCCTATATTCCGCCGACCGTCCTGCCCTCTGCGTATTTTCCGCCCTCCAAAAGCTCTCTCGCGTCGCGCCTCGTCGACACGCCCGACAGGTGTTCATCCAATTGCCTGGCCGGACATGGACTCCGACGAGGAGGAGCAGCAGATGTTCGCCGAGATTTTTGAAGAAGAAATGGCAGCCACCGCCCAAGACGAGGAGCACATGCTGATCCTAACTTGCATGTTCGGCTTGTACACCGAGGCGGCCATTGGTCATCGTGGTGGGTTAGCACCAGGTCGCCGAAAGTGCAAGCCGAGGCAGCGAATGGAGGGCTATTGCATGCTCTATGCCGACTACTTCGCCGACGATCCATTGCATGGTGAGGCTGTTTTTAGGTGTCATTTCAGGATGAGCCGAAAGCTCTTCCTGAAAATTGTGCATGCCCTTCGAGAGTACGACTCCTATTTCAGATGCAAGTTGGATTGCACCGGCATGGAAGGGTTCTCCACCCTCCAAAAGTGCACGGTGGCTATGCGGATGCTGGCATATGGAGCTCCTGGTGATTCTACCGATGACTATCTTCGGATGGCGGAGTCCAACGCCCTTGATTGTTTCTACCGGTTTTGCAGGGCGGTGATAGCACTGTTCGGGAACATCTACTTGAGATCACCCACTGTCGAAGACACTGCTATGATCCTCGCTGTCAATGAAGCTCGAGGATTTTCAGGGATGCTTGGAAGCATTGGCTGCATGCATTGGAAATGGAAGAAATGTCTGTTTGCCTGGCAGGGAATGTACAAGGGTCACAAAAAAGGCTGCACTGTGATACTTAAGGCAGTGGCTACCTATGATCTCTGGAATTGGCACTCGTTTGGTATGCCGGGATCCAACAACGACATCAACGTCTTGCAATGCTCACCGATCTTCTCCAAGCTTGTTTAGGGTAATGCTTCTCTGGTTAACTTTGTAATCAATGGCCGACGGTACAACAAGGGATACTATCTTGCAAACAGTATATATCCAAGTGGGCAACATTTGTGAAGACTATCTCAAGTCCCACCCTCCGGAAGGAGCAGTAGTTTGTCAAGAAACAAGAAGGTTGCCAAAAGGACGTCGAGCATGCATTTAATGTCCTCCAGCAAAGATTTGTTGTAGTCTAGTTCCCCGCTTTGACTTGGTCCAAAGATCAGATGTGGGAGGTGATGAACTGTTGTACTACGTATGTGCTTACACAACATGATTATCGAGCGAGCAAGCGAGAGGGTCCTCTTGCACAACCTAACCACCAAGTGCCGATATCGTGGGCCTACATTCATCGCTATGCATCCGTAGATTCGAGACTCCATAATACATAAACAGCTGGTGGGCACGCTTCGAAGCATTTGTTTCAAAACTTGTCTTGTTTTATTGGACCGTAACGTTTATTTATAAAAATAAGCTAAATGTTGGCAAAACTGGTTAAATTTGGATATTTGATTTTCAACTTTTTCAGGAACGTTTTTTTTTCTCAAAAAACCAAACATCAGGTGTCGACCGAGGAGATGGCTGAAACTTCGACGCTCCTCAATCGAATCTTTCATCCAATCCAACACTATTTAGCGTCCAATTTGACCGTGGGAAGCACCAACTCGGCTGGAGATGCTCTAACTAACGCATCCTAGAGCATGCAGTGGTAGAACAGCTCAGGCGCAGCCACAAATCAAGCGAGAAGGCAACCATGTCCAATAAGCGTGTGTTTGGTTCTGGATCAAAACATGGATGGGATGGGATGATCCTCTTTCTTGATATGTTTGGTTGCAGATTAAGTTGGATGGGACCATCCCCATAAAGGAATATTCCTTGAAAATCATGAATCAACCCGTCCCTCCAAATCGACCGAACCTGCCGATCCACCTTTTCCTAAAAATGTGGACCGTTGCATAATCCATCTCCCTCCTCTCTAATCGCGCACCGCGTCTTGCCCACCTCCGGCTTGCCTGCAGTGGACAGAGAAAGCATCGGCGACGTCGCCGACGGCGAGAGCGGTGCCCTAGGCGCCCGCGGCGGCCTGGGCGAGCGCGGCGGCCTGGGCGACTGCGGCGATCTCGGTGGCTCGGGCGAGCGCGGCGACCTGGGCGACTGCGGCGTCTCGGCGGCCTGGGCGAGCACGGCGGTCTCGGCCCAGGGCAAGCGCGGCGGCCTGGGCGACTGCGGCGGTCTCGGTGGCTTGGGCGAGCGCGCGGCGGCCTCGGCCCTAGGCGAGCGCGGCGATTCAACCCTGGGCAGGGCAACCTGGGCCATGTGCGAGCGCAGCCGGGCTGGGCACGGCCAGGCGGCAGCGGCGGCTGCGCACGGCCCGGCGGCGGCTCATTGGGATGAAGGAGCAACATCATCGATGCGTGAGCTCGACAGGCGGCTCGTGAAGATGACTTTTTTTGCTAATTGCAATTAGACGGCTGTTAATCAATTGTTATTATTATTAGTATCCTAACATAAATACACTTCATTCCATCCCACTCAGATCTTCAAACCAAACAGAATATGGGATCACACAATATGGACCATCCCATCCCCAAAAAATCTGGATAATCCATCCCATCCCTCTCAAGTCACCAACCAAACGCACGCTAAGACTGCTCATAGTGGGAGTAATATAGATAGTAACATCACACATCTCAAGGCATTTTGGTGATATGGCATACTAATAAATGAAGAAAGAGAGTGAGGTGGTAACTAGCTATGTTAGAGCAAGTTTAATAGTATAGCCAGCTGCTGGCTATAAGTCATGTGCCATGTCATTTGTAGCTAACATAGAGCCAACATGTATAATAGTGAGCTATAATCATGTACTACTTTATCAATGGATGACCCACATTTCACTCTCACAAAGTGTCTAGAAGCACGTGCTAGAGCTGGCTCTTGCATGAGAGCCCACTTCTCTTCTCTCTCCTCCCCTCTCTCCTCCAACTAAGCATGAATATATTATTTTAACCCTTATAGCCAGCTGACTAGGACTTATTATACTTGCTCTTACCATAACATCACACATCTCAAGGCAATATGAGTCTACAACATAAGTAATGACACATTGCATAACACCACATCTAAGTTAGAGCAATTCCAATAGTATAGCCAACTACTGACTATAACAAGATGTCATATCATTTGTAGTCATCTTATAGCTAGCATGTATAATAGTTGGCTATAAGAATGAAGCACTTTAGTAACATATGGCCCACATTTCACTCTCACAAAGTGCCTAGGAGCACGTGCAAGAGCTGGCTATTGCATAGTAGCCCACCTCTCTTCTCTCTCCTCTTCTCTTTCCTCCAACTTATCTAAAATATATTTTTTAATGTCTTATAGTCAGCTGACTGAACTATATTGTACTTACTCTTACTACCCACTATGAAGGTAATAACTTAGATTAGTAACATGACATATGTTACTAGTCAAGTTACTCTCCACTATGCGCAGCCTAACACATCCGAAGCAGGCTTTCCCATATCCAACCGAGGACGCAGTTAAGTACTGTTCAAAGAAGTTAACAAAATATATTGATTGCACATTTCGACATTCTATATGCTTGTAAAGTCGGACAAAGACTTTTGTCTCCTGGGCACCAGCTCCATAAACAAAAACAAAAAACCATGAGTCCCAAAAAAGAGTGGATTTTAATGCTCTTAGAGCCAATGACCACGAAACTGAACTTTTTATTAATGGTCAATAAACCTGAATTATAATTCTCACTTTTTCTTACTTCGCTTCAAATTATAGTTCTTTATAGAACACGAGCTGACAGTTGATGCAATTGTAAAGCTCGGGCCAAGCTGCCCCACCTTTTCAGCTCAGGGGATGAACATGCGAGGTGTTCGCAGCAGCCAATCGGGTAGCATTTTGCTGTTACATCGACACGTTCAAAGGACCGCCTAAGAGGGGTGTTCTTTTGCAAGTAGTCACGTTACTCAATTGATACGTAGTATATTGCAGATAATAGTCATATTAGGGAAATCCCAAGATATAGCAAACAAGAAAATGAATGAAAAACAAAAAGAAAGAAACACAGCAGAATAGCAGACAGATAAAATAAAAGGTGGTCTGTTGGTGCTCAGATTCTATGGGTGTATAGGTGTCGTTCTTAGGGGATTACCCATCAGTACGAGGAATGTTTTATAATCACTGCACCACCACAATATCGGATGTTCAATAGCAATAACATCAAAGCACAAGATACAATAATTAATGGATATGAAGATAAAACGCAAAAACAAATAATGTAACGAACGATTGAACAAAGATGGATAGCTTGTTGGTGCTCAGATTCTATGGGTGTATAGGTGTCGTTCTTAGGGGATTACCCATCAGTACGAGGAATGTTTTATAATCACTGCACCATCAAAAACCACCACCGAAGGTTCAATCTCAGCAATCGAATAAGAATAAATATCAGATGGTATTGTCTTAACCAAAAGAGGACCAGAGATTAAACAGGAATATGGAGGCGAGCGTAACCCAATATCCATCTAGTCGGATTTGTGCTCTAAGCGCCACCGTAATAGCTCTCGGGAGAATTGTAAATTCAGATCCACCGAGTGAGCGGCGGCCGGACTTTGGGACAGTGCTCCCCGAATGGAACAAATTGAACGCCAGGAGAGGAACAAAAAAGACAACGAAAAATCAGAAGGAAAGTAAAACAAGAGCAGAATAATTAGATCGATTTCAGACGGCGCATCTAAGGGGCGGCGTCAAGAAGCAGCGGAAGTATGGAGGATGAGTTGGTCCGAGGGAGGCGCTTAGTTTATATAGTGGATTGGACGCGCAAACCCTAGGATGGGAGGACTGAGGCCCATGGGCTGTGACCAATGGGACTGGCCTTTTGCCGAACTGCCTCCCAAATCCAGTTGCTCTCAAAATGTTGGTCTGGTCCCAAAGCTCGACCCAAATATTCAGTCCACTATACATGGCCTATTATTTCTCCAGATACTACTTGTACTTGGTTAATAATTGGTTTACAAACCCCCTCCTTGTGTTGAAAGAGAAGAAAAAAGAAAACTTGATTTATACAACAAGTGCACACGGATGTACAACGACGAAACCAGGGGAAAAAATAGAGCAGACTCGTCGTAGTTTATTGCCGTTTAACCTAGCTATAGGCCACTCAGCGTACGGGAACGGGCAAGAACGGCGCCGTCGCTGGTGCCCAGCAGCCGCGACATTTCGACCAGAACCGCGGCGCAGCTGTGTGCCTCGTCGAGCCGGCGGCGCAGCGCGCAGGCCTCCGCCTGGAGCCGCGCTGTCTCGAGCCTCGCGGCGAGGACGCGCCGCACCGCCGCGTCCAGCCTCGCCGCCATCGCGCGCTTCTCACCCTGGAGCGCCTGCAGCGCCGCCTGGAGCTCCTCCGCCCGCTTCAGCTTCCGCGCACGAGACCGCCTGGCCGACTCCCGGTTTGATATCCTCCTCCTTAGTCGGCGGTCCGCCTCCTCCTCACTGGCAAGCGCCACGTCCGCCGCAGGCGCCATGGCATTGCGACCACCATCGGCAGTACCAGTCCCAGACGAGCCGTCGAGCCAGATGCCGACCACAGGGGCGGCGCCGTCCATGCCCGCGAGCCAGCCCTCGCCGGCGAAGTCGAGCTGCGTGGCTTCTTGCAGGGACAGCATCACGCTAGTCTTGCAGATGGGAGGTGAGTAACTGCGACGATTGCTTGAGACTATAGGCCGGGGTGCAGTGCAGCGATCGATCGATCAGGGAAAGGGGAGGGAGGAAGATGGAGCTGAGCCTATTTATACACGCGCGCGCGCATGGGAAATTACGGAGTCGATCGGCAGCGATAGCAAAGTTTCAGACCGGACCGAGTGACATGGCTGCTTTCGTGGTCGCAGGTTGCTTCTCTTGTCAATTTTGCAAGAATGCGCCTCCGTCGCCGGACACGTGTACGTAGCTTAGGGCATGTACAATGCGGTGATGTCAGCCTTCCCTTAGAGAAGCCACGTCAGATTTTTGCTTAGTTGGAGGAGAGAGAATGAAGAGAGAGAATGTTGTCTTCCCTTAGCTAAGGGATCATCTCTTAGGAAATAAGGGAAGACTATTTTCTCCATTGTATCACATATGTCTTCCCTTAGCAACAAATTTCCTACCAAAAATTAATTATTCATATTAATTGCTAGAGATGGCTGTAAGAGATAATGCATTGTAAGACTTGTATCTAATGCCTTCTCTAGCTGATGTGGCGGGATAAGGGAAGGCATATATTTTCTACCATTGTACATGCCCTTAGGCCCGCTGGCCAGACCGCTTTTCTGGCTTAGGCACGAAGCAAATGGAGGGGATGCCGCGGTAGTACACGTGTCCAGTTCGGTCGTCGCACCAATGCGTGAACTTCCGTATACACCGTATGGTATTGCTACATGCAACTTGTTGCTATGTGCGTACATACAGTCGTGTATTCAACACATAGGCTCCTTTTTTTACTCATTTTGATATTTAGGGCTTATTTGATTTGAAGGATTTGAAAAATGTAGAAATAGGAAAAAAACACTAATATTATGTCATGGCATATAAAATCCTACAAGAACGTAGGAATTAGTTGCAGACGTCGTTCGGTTGCACCACATGAAAAAGCAGAAAATTTCTACAGAGATTCACTAATATTATGTCATGGCATATGAGATTGTAGTAGTATAGGAAAGCAAAAAATAAGAATGTTGGAGGTTCACTCCTTTAAGTCAACTGGCCTCTATTGAAAAAATTCCCAAGTGTAAGAATCCTACAAAATTCTTTTAGATTTTCTATGAATCAAACACCCTCAACCTGTAATACGGTCAACTAACTACTGGGCACACCCGTGTGCAATGTGTGCAAGCACTCTGAGTGTGGATAGTTGGATGAACTCTGAGTGTGGATAGTTGAATGAATGAGACTCCTAGCTTCCTGTAGCCTTTTAGTTAATTGTCTAGCGAATGTGTTTGTTTCAATAAATTTCTCTAAATTCTTTAAGAACCATGTATACCAAATACTGTGTATATCATTTCATAAAAATGTCCACATGCATGAACGCTTTATGCAATCAGATCCTACGCTGAAGACTAATCTACACAATCGTCTAATGATGCTAACATAATACCTTGGCGGTAGTACACGTGTCCAGTTCGTACGCTGAAAGAACAACAAATGTCGGTCCACATTACTCAGAACTATAAAATTCTACGTACTCCACGCCTTGGCCCGTAACAAATAGGAGTACTAATCCTTTTCACGAAGTAGCTTCGCTTCGGCTTCCATGGATTCATGTAATCCTCCTACCAAACAACGTATCTCACGTCCTGGTGGCCGACTAACCCAAGCATTACTCGCCACGTACTGGCGAAAGAAGGAGACAGGAAAACGTGTGACCTAAAGGTTTGCATTATTTAGTCGACCAAATAAAATCCCAAGTGTACCGTAGGCTAATGATCATTGGAGCATTTTGTTGTCATGTCGCCATATACTTTGGGTTGTTATATCTTTGGGATCTCCATGCCTTGACTTGACTACACATTGTTTAGTGGATGATGATCTCCAAATCAACGTCGTGGATTAATTTGATGCATCTCAAAGAATTGAAAGGGGTTGGACCCTAATGTGCGGCGATTTAGGGGGACGGATCAATGGCAATTCGCCACCTAGCACCTGGTTTTGTGGAAGTTACTGCCTCCGTTCAAAATATTTGATGATGGCTCAGGTCTCGTCGCTCCAGGATATACGTCCCAGGTTCGAACATATGATCTTGATATAATTGTTGCTATGGAATCACTTACCTTGTTCTATCTCTATATAAAATTATGTATCGAAGCACTGTAATATATAGATACATCCGTATTAAATAAAGTTGTGGCACTTATTTTAAAACGGATGGAGTTACAAGAAATTTCTTATAACGCTTCGATATAACGTGAAACAAAAGATAAGTGCATGAGTCGCTAAGATGCTATGATCGGCAAATGATACTTTTGGCGTGCCAATCTCCATATTACGCCACCCAAATAATGGTGACAATTATTTCCGCAGTTCTATAATTCTTGTCATGGATTCAGATTTAACAAAATATGTCTAGATAAATCAAAATTTACTACAGAAATTACGAAATTGAGGGATTACTTCCAGTAAGCTACCCTTTTGGCTTTGTGGTTGGCTTTACCATGCACCAAAACACACATCCATATATATACTTATGCATCTGCGTTACACGTGCACATATGCCGGTACATGCATGGTATACGCGTAGGGCCCTTTTGACCTTGTGGTTGGCTTTAGCATAGCAACTACCAGTACGTCATGCGTCAACTTCATGTATGGCATCTCCTCTACCCATGTTCCTCCACCCACACATACCTAAAGGGAAAGAAAAAGTCGATCGGTCGATAGGCACAAGTATGCCAAAGCAAAGGAACCCCTTTTTAAAGGAAGAACCTCCTTCAAGTTCCAACAGTACGTGGTGGTCGATCGTTCCAATGCTAAATATACTTAAACATATTTTAATATATTGATTCATTCAATCAAATATTAAACATACCCTTAATATATTTTAATATACTCCCACCTCTCCTCCCACATCCTCCCTCGCCGCCACCAGAGGGCGTGGCCAGGCAAAGCCTGGTCGACGCCGGCGGCGGCGGGGATCTCTCTCGACCCCTCGTCTCCTCTATGGAGTGAGGGCGTGGTGCAGGCGTCGGGCACCTCAGCGGGGCAGCGCGTGGGTGTAGCAGCCGTGCAGCAGCGGCAACTCCGGCCATCCGACAGCGGGAGGTTGGATCCCTAGGCGGTGGCCCTGGTTTGGCGGCGGCATCCTTGACTCCCTTGCGATGGAGGGTCGTCTCCCTCAGCCCCGTTGACAGCGTCCTCGCTATGGGGTGGTGGTCGCCATTGTCGACGTCGAGCTTGCGGGACGGTTGTCATCCGTCTGCGGCCAAGAGTCTCCGGGGGGGGGGGGGACCCTAGATCCTTCGGGTCAGTCGATAATGGCACATCGTGTCATACCCCCTATTGAGGCATCGTCAAAGAGGTCTTTTCATAGCGGATGCATATCGTCTCCTAGCTCAGACTGCTCCGGTAGAAATCCTAGATCCGATCTCGGAACGGACGATGGTGGTGTATGGCGTCGTTCTCCCTCCTGGGGGCATCATCTATGGAGCAGATGCAAGCTGGAGGGGTCCTGAGGTGGAGCGGCATTTTTCTTTCGTGTTGAAGACGGTGAGTCTCGGCGGCGTGGTGCAGCGGAGTCTCATCGTCGGATACATCATGTTCGACGTGCGCAAGATGGTGGAGCTGTCTGGCATCATGATGACGGTGGTGGCAGGCCTCACAAGGTCATTGCATTGATCTCTCCTGAAGATGTGTATGCAGAAGATGGTGGCGACGAGGACTTCTGAAGCGTGTATGATGGTACGCGCCGAGGGTCTGCCGAACCGGTTGTGCCACCTGCTCGCCATTGGGCGAGTTGTCGAGGCCTTTTATGATGCGCGTTGGTGTGATATCAGGGTGTTGGCTCTGTTCATTGACTCCCCCTTCATCGGTGTTGCAGGATTAGCGAGCTGTCGCTAATTTGGTGGCTTCAGATCGATCTTTGTAATTTTTATTGTAAGGTGTTGTGAATAATCTAATAAAAAAAGTTGTGTGCATCCCTTGGACTGGGGTGATTTTCCCCCATTTCAAAAAAATTGCCATTAGTTCGAGACACCTCTCGAACTATTTCGAACATCTTTCGGACCTCACCAGAATCCTATTCCGAATATAACTCTCAACTCCGATGAATCCAAAACTATATGTAGTTTCGTTGAACCCTTAAGTTTGTTTCCCTACGGTTCGAGAAAGACACATACATGATCGAGACACTATCTGATCAATGATCACCAGTGTGTTCTAGAGAACAATAGTGATCTCCATGTATTCTACGAAGATGTAATCATCGTTGGAACCATTACATCGTATCCCATTTCCTTTGTTTCTTCGATACCGACACTTATCCGAGACGTTATCATCGGTATCACGATACCTAGTGCAATCTCGTTACCGACAAAGGCTATTTATCTCGTTCCGTTTGATTCCATCCTCCTGACCTAGTCATGTGTTGCAACTCGGATGTAATATCACCGAGTGGGCCCAGAGTATCTTCCGTCACATAGATGAACAAATCCTGATCTTGATCTATACACCTCAACCATCCCATTAGAATACCTAACTGCACATTTATGGCCACCCTGCTATGGTGTGGCGATTGATACAGCGCAAGCATCCTCCCGTGATGGTGATTAGATATGGTCTCACCGTCTAAGAACTAGGTTACTACGTTTTCATAAATATCGTAACGTTGAACTTGATGTGACTTTGATCGCGTTACAATATTTCTATATGAGAATATCCATCATATCATTTATCCAAACAATATAATCGCATTTTCAATGACCATGTGTCCATGATCGGGAAACCTCGACCAACGATTGACCACAATGAAATAGTTGTGCACATGTGTGCTCACTAGGGACCCTGGTTTGTTTACAATGCCACACGTGTATCAATGTTTCCGATTGACACAGTTATAACATGGCACAGAACTATTATGAACTATTGATATATAATAATAAACACTGTAACAGCCCACTTTTTATACTTTGCATATTTTCCAGTTTTGAATATTTGGAGCCAACAAAAAAAAATTCTTCATTCTACTTTATGTGTGTGCATAGGGTAGATTCTTGCATATGGTAGTATGTAAATTTTTCTTGAGGTGTAGCTTTCCACCTAAAACCCTAAGTGCCAAATTTTTGAGACCATCTTGAACCCTAGTTTCCTCTTACTTGGTATTCCCCTCTCCAAAAAACCCTCATCACATGAACTAAACCCTAGAGGACCTTGACTCTTGATGCCAAAAATTCTCTAAACCAAGGGGAACACTTCCCTCCCTTGATTTGGACACCGCCACTTAGGGTGGCATCATCACCACCTCACCACTCTCTATTTCTTTCTTTCTCCCTCACTTATGCAAGGGCACACCCTCTCCAAAATTTTGTCACATGCAAGCCCTTTGCATGGCACCCCTTCTTTCCATTTGACCCCTGCCCTCTCTCTCTTTTTCCTTGGGGCAAACCCTAAGAGGGGACACTTCCCACTCTCTTTTTCTCTTTTTCCCTCTCTCCTTTTCCTCTCTGTTTGGGCTGGGGACAAGCCCCCTCTCTTCTCCACCCTCCCCAACACCCTTGGCCCAGCCCAAACCATAGCTAGCCCCCCTTCCCTCTCCCTCCAACTGGTCCAACACGGTGATACGTCCAATTTGCATCACTATTTTAAATCATAATTTGTTGTTATTCATTGATATATTTCATATTGGGACACAATACTTATGTTATTTCATCTATTTTGCATGTTTCATGATTATTTGGAGATCGAGCACCGGAGCCAGGATTCTGTTGGAAAAAGCACCGTCGGGATGCAATATTTCGGGAGATCAACTGTGGAAGGAAATTTTACCAAAAATCCTATTTTTCCAAATGACGAAGGAAGCCAGAAGGGGGAGCCAGCTGGACCCAAGGTGGGCCCACACCATAGGGCGGCGCGGCCCATGGCCTGGCCGCGCCACCATGTGGTGTGGGGCCCC
>NC_061514.1:185597617-185671712 GCF_022539505.1 Lolium rigidum
TAACTACTATATTAAAGTGTAACTGACTTGATTTTTCTCACAATTTTGAGGCTTTGTGAGAATTAATGTGGTTCCAACACGTGTTGTTTGAGATGATTTGATTTCTGCTATTTTTCTTCTGTGTGTATTTCAGATGCTGTGTACCATTTCTAGTGGTAGCTCAGAGTATCTTTTCCTTACAACACGTAGGCACTTGTTTTGTTTTTCTTTCCTTGTGCTTTTGCAATGGAATGGCTTGGTGTTTTTGTGGGTGGCCGTAGCTGAGACATGGGTGAGGCAGTGGCAGGCCATCATGAGATAAATTCTGATAGGTCTGCACGATATGTCGGAGATTGTGTCGTTTTCTAGCTTCAATCGTCAGTTTCGGTTCGTCAGTTGGTCAGTTTGGTCAAAGCGGTGGTTTGGGCTGGTGCGTGGTATGACGCGTGTCCTGATTCTTCCCCACCATCTCTTTCACGAGCCCACTTCTGGCTTGCCGCCGCCCTCCTCTTCATGCCTGGCCACCGTAGCTCCTGTCGAGGTTACCATCTGCGCAACTCTCACTCCCAAGGCGGCCTGGAGTAGGAGCTCGATGCCCACACCCCCCTCCCACAACGGCTGGCAACGCGGAGGAGGTGCTCCACGCCCTCCTCGCTATCTTGAGGCGGAGGGGCGATGGGAGGAGCCGACGCAGCTGGTGCCCCCTTCCGGATCCATCTACGCCCTGATGCGTCGCCGTCCTCGCTGCCACTCCTCCGGTCCTCCCTCTCCATCCTCAGTTCGCAGTCAACAATGACGAACCGCAAGGGCCACAACGGCAGCGATCCCCGCCCCCCCTTGGCTTGAGCTACTTCCGCCGCCGCCGCCGCTGCCATCGCCTTTGCCCCCCCATCTGCACCTTCCGCAGGTCGCCGTCTCCGCAATTTCCATCCATCACCCTCATGAACTCGCCCCAAGAAAGCCAGCTACGGGGGGCACCTGGGAGTGGATGCACTGGTTGCTGGAGGAGCGAGGGTGAGGATGGTCGTGGCAGCACGTGTGGGGCAGGCTGCGGACCGCGGTCACATGTGGTCGTCGAGGGCGGCCTGTAGGCTGTAGGAGGTTCACCTCTCTGATGTGGATCACCATCGAAGAAGGCGATGCTGAAATCCATGGACCACCAGATGCACCTGCAAAATTCTTTCCGACACTTTCCATGTCAGGTTGCATCTTTTTCTTCAGTTTTCATGCTTACTTTTCTCGGGTATCCTTATGTGCTAACGCTAATTGATTTATTGTTTAGGCTTGATTTGCATTCTAGAGGATGGATCCGATTTGGTCTTGTTCTGAAACCTGAAGCATGTATGCCGCCGAGGAATCTCTATCTTTGGTAATCGACACATTTAACTGAATCTGTTACATGGGCTTTGCACTGCAAAAGTAGCTTAGTTAGAATACTCAAAATATTTTTTTAGATTTTGTTAATCGGGTTTGACAGGACAGTTACTGCTTTTATTTTGATAAGACATGTCACTTTCTGCTACATATCAATTTGTGGTTTCAATTTGGTAGACCTAGATGCTTTGCTGATGTCTGTGGTTTTGATGGTATTGCAGCAATTTCTGTCTCTCTCTCTCTAATTTTTTCTGCTGTCATGTTCTCTGTAGGAGCAGCACCTGTGTCTTCCAAATATTCATGTTGATGTCATGGAGAAGGGACATTTGTTTAGAAAATTAGATCCACCTGATGGAAATAAAATCACAGAAAATCTGAATCATTACATGTGACCTCTACTTTTCTTGGATTTAGCTGGGTCAGAAAGAATTTCCAAGACAGGAGCTGATAGAGTGCAGTATAAGGAAAGGAAGTATATTAACAAAAGTTTGATGATTCTTGGAAGTCATGAATAAGTTGAGTGAGGATGGAAAACAAAGGTATGTCTACGGAGCATTACACTGAGTTGTCAAATCTGCAACTTTCTCGAATTAAACTGTACCAAGCTCTGCCATTAGTGTGAGCTGACAGTAATTCATAGTTCTGTAACAACAATAGATTTAGATCAATGCAAATGCTCTGATTTATTTTATGGTAGTTACCAAAGTTCCAAGCAAGCATAAACATCTAAAGTTGTTACTCATTTAGTCATACTTTGTGGTTACTGAACTGTGCTTACTTTATAATCTACTGCAGAAATTAGCAATGGAAGTAGGAAAAGGCAGGTTTGAAAATCTTGAAGAGTCTGAAAAAGTGGGTTATAGTGGCCAATCTATTTTCCTACTACTATGTTGTAATGGCCAATCTATTATCGGATAGTATTTCGGCCAGAAATTATTTGAGCTCTCTTTGCCATCTTCTCATGAGTTCCAACTCACTGAATAAAAAAAAGACATCGAAGGTAAAGAAATATCCAAATGCACCATGCACTGTGTACTGCTTTTCTGCAAATATATTATTTTGCCATTTTTTAATTAATAAGCCCAATATTTGGTACATTCATTAGATATGACATTGTTAGATTTTCTTGGAATTTTTCTCCAATAAATGAGGGGCTTACATAACAAAAAAGTTATATCATAGTACAAGGAAGACAATTCTTGTGTTAATTCTACTTGAATAATGTGAAACATCGTAATATCCAGTGTTTGCACTGTGGAAGTTATATAGCTTCATACAAGTAGAACCAACTGAATTAGTTAAAGCTAAGGATTACTACCTATTAATGAACCATATTTTATGAAGTCAGCTTTAGTATAAACTGGTCCGTTATTTCTGAATAAACCTGGGCTATTTGTTCAGGTATTCCTTGAGTTGGACGAGACTTTAATTTCAGTGTAGGATTCATTTGGTCTTCCTCCTATTGTACGCACCCAAGATGTTGAAGGACTGCATTACTTTGACATGGATTGCATGTCCAGTTATAAGGTGCCAAACTTCTCTTTCTATTTTAGTCGTGTAATCATTTTCATCACTTTCGATGAAGATTTTTTTTGTGTGAGCTGTAAAGGACGCTGTAGGAAAACAAACGGTGAATCATGTTACTGTCCTTGAGCATCCTGTTCTACACGAGTTCTTGGAGAAAAGTAGTGAATTTGTGGATTTTATTCTCTTCACAGAAGGTTTTGGAAGGTATATTCAGTGCTTCTCCTTTTCTTCATTCATCTGGTCACATGAGAACCCGTAAGTTTTACTTCACGCCCTCACCACGCATGTCCAAATTTCACATCAGGTTATGCAATATTTTTTAGTTGACACAACAGATTCCCGCAATAGATTTAAACTCTGTCTCTATCGTCCATCAACTTTCACTATGAAAGTCATACAGCCATCCCTACGGGATACAAATGGTTCTGTAACAATGTGCTTCTAATGTAATATGAATGACGCTCATGAAAGTCCTCATTCATAGCCGGCATAACCTTTTGAGGTACATGAATAGTGACCATTTAAATGAACAACTACTTTTTAAGTGTCATCAGAAATGAAGGTGTAGATACGTCACACACAGGAGTGCAGTGCAGAAAATACTAGCAGAAAATATTTAGTATTGTGTTTGACATCCTCTCTCTGATTATCCTACACAATGGTAATCAAGTGACCTTACCTAAATTGATACATACTCTCCTTGATGGCCACATAATTTTATTTTAATGATAGCTCTTTGAGGCGTAAGATGAAGGAATCTGGCTGCTCCTGCAGGTTCTATGTTTTTTAATTGACCTTTACGCACTTAAATGTTCTGTCCTCCACAATCTGACATATATGCTTCTTCCTGAATGGATTTTTTATGTGGCCTTGAAAAAATTTAAGAGTATTTCTGCTGAACTTTTAACACTAACTCAAAGGATCACACATTAGATTTATATTTCCATTTGAGGTTCTTTGAAACCATGTTGTCCTCAAATATTGATGTCTCCAGTTGAACATATAACATATATTCGAAGTCAATCTTAGAAGACTAACTTTTTCTTCATTGATGTCTTCTGTGGATAAATATATTTCCGCAGAGGGTCATTCATTCAAAACACAAATCATTGATTTCATAAACAAATAGTAGCAGTAGCTGCGACAATTAGCATATTTTGAGACAACGGCTGCTATATTGTCTTGCATATTGTTTTCAAATTCTAGGGAACATGGTAACTATTGATTTTTTTTCCCTTCATGTAGGCTATAAATCTGCAATAATTAATTATGTTCCATACCTATTGGCATCCATTTTCAAAAAATGCATATCACTGGCATGTAATTCATATATTCCTACAGTAGAAATCCCGATGCTTCTCCCTCCTGATCTCATTCTTGCAGGTTTTTGTATAAAATTAAAATTATGAGACATTGATCTATATGAGATCTTATTCTTAGGCTTATCAACGATGAGTAAAGAAAAAAACGTATTCCCTCCTTATTGTCTATATGAGATCTATAAGTCTGACTACTATTTTCTTGTCGGCAAGAACGCAAGCTTAGGTCCTGCTTCTAGGATAGTTGACATGCTGCCAAATCTAGCATGGTTAGTAAGTGTGTTCCCTATTGTCTATTAATTGATAATTTAGGGAGTAGTGACATCAACCATAACCAATATATATTTCATTAGCAAAAGAACGCTTTCCATGTTCTAATTTACCTCAGGTGTGGATCATGCACTAAATAACCTTTTGTACTAAAGTGTATTTTCCATTTATTCCAAATATTTCCAAAACTTCTAAGATATATTAAGGAAAACTTAGCAACTAATAGATATTATTGTACCATGGTCCTGAGTATAGTTTAGCGAATACATATATGAAATGTGTACTATATTAAAGGGTAAGTCACTTCTATTTTCTCAGAATTTTGGATTTTTTTTGTTGGATTAACGTTGAGCTGACCCGTATCTGTTTTAAGTGTTTTGCTTCCCGCTGGTTATTCTTTGTGTGTCGTTTCGGTGTTGCTTAACACTTTCAGGGAATCTCATTTATTTGATGCGGGTGGATTGGAGGCATCAAATGAAGAGTCTATTATCATCTTATGTGTTGGCATGACAGTTTAGTCATTGCTCAGGTGATGCACTTTCTTTTTCTAATCATGTTTTCTCTGTACAAATTTTTTGATGATAAATTACTTCACTTTTTTACCAATGTTAATTGTTTGTTAGGAGAAGTGCCTAATTTCAAGTCCAATAATTAATAATTTGAATACAAAAGAGTAATGTGTGTACGGGTTAAATTGTGCCAAGTTATCATATTGGCACTTATGGGGTTGGCATCTGATATTTCTTTTTAGTTATCACACTAGCTCTTGGGGCATTCGAGCATTACATATGGTGGTACTGCCTGAAGTCAAATTATGAAATCCCATGTTGTTTGTGCCAGACTTATTTTCTGAAGGTATGATGATATATACATGTCAGAATATCAATACATATCATTTTATCCTCAGTAAGGTGCATTTGTTTTTTTATGACATGATAAGGCCAGGAAAAGAGTTATACATTTACCTTGGCTTTTAGACATTCCTAGATTGGCTAATATGGCTTTTCACTGGGTTGTTTTCCACTAGCGCTTATACTTCTCTATCTCAGAAATTTGTTACACATGAGGAGACAAATTATTGGTCGATAGAGCCATAATGTGACCTGACCATTTTCCTGTTAGGTTGCTCCTAATACCAGCTCCTGAGTGGATTTTGCCAAATATTTTATAATTCAGTACTTTATTTGAAAGACACAACTATAAGCTCATATTACAAGCACCGTGATTAGTTACACACATAAAAAATATTGCATGAAAGTCTTGCCAGATCCTGATATTTATAAGTTAAAAGTATACCGTGAAAATCATTTGAATTTTCAGAACATATGTTCCATTTGTGGTGCATTGGTTTGTTCCATGAAGTAACAGATTTTGTGTCGTTTCTTCTCTCAACTCAAGTTGTTAAATTCTACGAGGTTTGAGGCTCTCGAGCCATGGTATCATCCAAGGAGGACACACAAACATGTTCAAGACGGCTGGTCTCATTCTCTACATAGGTTCTATTGGTATGCCTTTCTGTTCTAATTTCAAACTGTTGATATTTCTATGAATATTTAAGAAGTGTGCTTCTATTTAGTGTATTGCCTGTGCTCATGTTCCTTTTTTAAGTGAGTAATTTCAAGGATGAAAAGAGTGCTAAACCACCAAGTTAGAAGCCGGTTGAACCAGATCTCAATACGAGAATTGTTCTCTTTAGTTTTGCTACTACTCTCTGAAGTTTTGCTATTGTTCTGCACACATGATTCTTTGCTTTAGGCTACAAGTCAAACTGTGTGCTTCTAAGATACTCCCTATGATTCGATTTAATTGACTCAACTTTGTCTAGATACACATGTACCTAGAGCTAATGCTGTATCTAGACAAAGTCGAATCAATTAACTTGGATCGGAGGGAGTACCATAGTTATAGAAAGTTGCGACATTCACCTTTTTTTAAATACCTTTCATAACAGTTGTTGTACTGTTGTTATCTCTTACCAGTGGAATCATGTAACTTCACCAGACTATATTTCTGTGCCTCTCTGATGTTGATGCCTGCTAATTTACTTGGTCTTCAGATCAGTATTTTATGCAAATAATTTTAGTTGATGTTGTATCAGATTTTTTTTTTCAACCATCTTAAAGCCCGTTGTTCAAACAAAAAAACAGATGCATTACTTCTATGAGTTGAGGTGTGATCTTAAAATTATTACAACCATCAAATTACACAGTCGGCGCGGCGTGCCGCCGCGCCCATCCATGCTAGTTATTTAAAGGTAGCACTCAAGCAATTTACTTTGGAATGGCGGAGAAATACCATGTAGTAGGTAGGTATGGTGGACACAAATGACATAGTGGTTGGCTCAAGGATTTTGGATGCATGAGAAGTATTCCCTCTCGATACAAGGCTTAGGCTAGCAAGGTTATTTGAAACAAACACAAGGATGAACCGGTGCAGCAAAACTCACATAAAAGACATATTGTAAACATTATAAGACTCTACACCGTCTTCCTTGTTGTTCAAAACTCAATACTAGAAATTATCTAGACTTTAGAGAGACCAGTTATGCAAACCAAATTTTAGCAAGCTCTATGTATTTCTTCATTAATAGGTGCAAAGTATATGATGCAAGAGCTTAAAAATGAGCACAACAATTGCCAAGTATCAAATTATCCAAGACATTTTAGAGTTACTACATGTAGCATTTTCCAATTCCAACCATATAACAATTTAGCGAAGAAGAAACTTCGCCATGAATACTATGAGTAGAGCCTAAGGACATATTTGTCCATATGCTACAGCGGAGCGTGTCTCTCTCCCACAAAGTGAATGCTAGGATCTATTTTATTCAAACAAAACAAAAAAACAAAAACAAACCGACGCTCCAAGCAAAGTGCATAAGATGTGACGGAATAAAAATATAGTTTCGTGGGAGGAACCCGATAATGTTGTCGATGAAGAAGGGGATGCCTTGGGCATCCCCAAGCTTAGACGCTTGAGTCTTCTTAATATATGCAGGGGTGAACCACCGGGGCATCCCCAAGCTTAGAGCTTTCACTCTCCTTGATCATATTGCATCATACTCCTCTCTTGATGCTTGAAAACTTCCTCCACACCAAACTTGAAACAACTCATTAGAGGGTTAGTGCATAATAAAAATTCACATGTTCAGAGGTGACACAATCATTCTTAACACTTCTGGACATTGCATAAAGCTACTGGACATTAATGTATCAAATAAATTCATCCAACATAGCAAAAGAGGCAATGCGAAATAAAAGGCAGAATCTGTCAAAACAGAACAGTCCGTAAAGATGGATTTTATTAGGCCACCAGACTTGCTCAAATGAAAATTCTCAAATTGAATGAAAGTTGCGTACATATCTGAGGATCATGCACGTAAATTGGCTTAATTTTCTGAGCTACCTACAGGGAGGTAGACCCAGATTCGTGACAGCAAAGAAATCTGTAACTGCGCAGTAATCCAAATCTAGTACTTACTTTACTATCAAAGACTTTACTTGGCACAACAAAACTCAAAACTAAGATAAGGAGAGGTTGCTACAGTAGTAAACAACTTCCAAGACACAAATATAAAACAAAGTACTGTAACAAAATAACACATGGGTTATCTCCCAAGAAGTTCTTTCTTTTTAGCCATTAAGATGGGCTCAGCAGTTTTAATGATGCACTCGCAAGAAATAGTATGTGAAGCAAAAGAGAGCATCAAGAGGCAAATTCAAAACACATTTAAGTCTAACATGCTTCCTATGCATAGGAATCTTGTAAATAAACAAGTTCATGAAGAGCAAAGTAACAAGCATAGGAAGATAAAACAAGTGTAGCTTCAAAAATTTCAGCACATAGAGAGGTGTTTTAGTAACATGAAAATTTCTACAACCATATTTTCCTCTCTCATAATAACTTTCAGTAGCAACATGAGCAAACTCAACAATATAACTATCACATAAAGCATTCTTATCATGAGTCTCATGCATAAAATTATTACTCTCCACATAAGCATGATCAATTTTATTAGTAATAGCGGGAGCAATTTCAACAAAGTAGCTATCATTATTATTCTCATCAAGTGTAGGAGGCATAGTATAATCACAATAAAATTTACTCTCCATAGTAGGTGGCACCAAAAGACAACTATCATTATAATCATAAATAGGAGGCAAAGTATCATCAAAGTAAATTTTCTCCTCAATGCTTGGGGGACTAAAAATATTATGCTCATCAAAGCCAGCTTCCCCAAGCTTAGAATTTTCCATATCATTAGCAACAATGGTGTTCAAAGCGTTCATACTAATATTACTACCAAGCATGCAAATAAGATTCCATAGGTTTTTTAATTTTCGCATCAAACAATCCATGTTTTAAATCAGGAAATAGAATAAGAAGCTCATTGTTGTCCATTATGCCAAACTAGTGTAAACAAGAAACAAAAAGATGCAATTGCAGGATCTAAAGGAAATATCTTCGAGCACAAACACAATGACGCCAGAAAAGTAATGTTACCTGGAACCGGAGTATGAGTGCCTTTTTACCTTTCCTCCCCGAGCAACGGCGCCTGTAAAAGTGCTTGATGTCTACGGGAGCTTCTATTCTTGTAGACAGTGTTGGGCCTCCAAGAGCAGAGGTTTGTAGAACGAGCAACAAGTTTCCCTTAAGTGGATCACCCAAGGTTTATCGAACTCGTGGAGGAAGAGGTCAAAGATATCCCTCTCATGCAACCCCGCAACCACAAAGCAAGAAGTCTCTTGTGTCCCCAACACACCTAATAGGTGCACTAGTTCGGCGAAGAGATAGTGAAATACAGGTGGTATGAATAAGTAGTAGCAACGACACCAGAAAAGTGCTTTGCCCAGGACAGGAAACAAGCAAGTAGTAACGCAGCGAAGTAGTAACGCAAAGAAACAAGAAACAAGCAACGATAGCGTATTTAGGAACAAGGCCTAGGGATTAGACTTTCACTAGTGGACACTCTCAACATTGATCACATAACAGAATAGATAAATGCATACTCTACACTCTTGTTGGATGATGAACACATTGCGTAGGATTACACGAACCCTCAATGCCGGAGTTAACAAGCTCCACAATTCAATGTTCATATTTAAATAACCTTAGAGTGCAAGAAAGATCAACACGACTAAACCAAGTACTAACATAGCATGCACACTCTCACCTTCACGCCACGTAGGAGGAATAGATCATATCAATACTATCATAGCAATAGTTAACTTCACAATCTACAAGAGATCATGATCATAGCATACGCCAAGTACTAACACGGATGCACACACTGTCACCATTACACCGTGCGGAGGAATAAAACTACTTTAATAACACATCACTAGAGTAGCACATAGATAAATTGTGATACAAAACACATTGCAATCATAAAGAGATATAAATAAGCACTTCACTACGCCATTCATAACAAGTGAGTAAGTATTCTGTGAAATATAGCCTAAGAGACCCACACGGTGCACACACTCGTCACCTTTACACACGTGGGACAAGGAGTCTCCGGAGATCACATAAGTAAAACTCACCCGACTAGCATAATGACATCTAGATTACAAGCATCATCATATGAATCTCAATCATGTAAGGCAGCTCATGAGATTATTGTATTGAAGCACATAGGAGAGAGATGAACCACATAGCTACCGGTACAGCCCCGAGCCTCGATGGAGAACTACTCCCCCCTCATGGGAGCAAGCAGCGGTGATGAAGATGGCGGTGGAGATGGCAGCGGTGTCGATGGAGAAGCCTTCCGGGGCACTTCCCCGCTCCGGCAGGGTGCCGGAACGGAGACTCCTGTCCCCCGGATCTTGGCTTCGCGATGGCGGCGGCTCGGAAGGTTTTCCGTATCGTGGTTTTTCGCATCGTGGTTTTCGCGACGGAGGCTTTATATAGGCGAAGAGGCGGCGCAGGAGGGTCGAAGGGGTGGCCACACCATAGGCCGGCGCGGCCGGGGCCCGGGCCGCGCCACCCTATCATCCGGGGGCCCGGTGCCCCCCTCCGGTCCTTCCCGGTGTTCTGGATGCTTCCGGTGAAAATAGGAACCCGGGTCTTGATTTCGTCCGATTCCGAGAATATTTCGTTACTAGGATTTCTGAAACCAAAAACAGCAGAAAACAAAGAATCGGCACTTCGGCATCTTGTTAATAGGTTAGTTCCAGAAAATGCACGAATATGACATAAAGTGTGCATAAAACATGTAGGTATCATCAATAATATGGCATAGAACATAAGAAATTATCGATACGTCGGAGACGTATCACTTGCCAAGATCAATGACAATGCGTACTCGATAGATCTTCCAACTGATGAGTTTGATGTCAGTAATTCTTTCAATGTTGCTGATTTGACACCATATGACGAAGAAGACCTTGGAGCGTCGAGGTCGACGCCTTTTGATGGGGGGGGAGATGATGAGGACATCCCTACTATACTACTACCTCCATCATTGCAAGATGAAGACGATGCTGCTGTAAAGCTCAAGTCCAATGAAGTCATGATTGGACCAATGACACGAGCTCGTGCGAAGCTACTTAAACAACAGGTGAATTTGTTCCTAAGTGATACTTTGATCGATGAGAACTTTATACTGCCTAAGTCCTATTACTTATGTATGATCAGGTATGAGGAGGGATCAAGCATCACACGAGGAGGAGAGGAGCAGCTGGACAAGAAGCTGGACGTGAAGCTGGCCATGAAGCTGGACATGAAGACATTTCATGGAAGCGCGAGGGAGGAGAGGGAGGCGTGCGCGAGGGAAGAAGATCAAGTTCAGGTCGGCGCCAGATCCGGTCTGACCTGCCGCCACGCCGGCGCACCCGGTCCCAGGCCCGGTCAACCGGGTGCCACGCCGGACCAGCCCGGTGCCGACCGGATTTCCCACTTGTGCCAACCGGGCACTATCCAGTAAGCCTGGACGCTCCGCCCGGTTGCCACCCGGTCCCTAGCCCGGTCGACCGGCCCCCAGGCCGGCCGAGTCCGAGTCTGTCTCGACCATATCTATTCTGGGTCGGTTATTTTTTGTATCTTTTCGACCTGAGGTCGTCTTGAACGCCTATATAAGTGCCCAGGAGGCCCCCATAATAGTTTTAGACCACGCTTTAAGATAAACCCTAGTTAATAGTTGTTTTCTACGCAAATTTATTGATACACCACTCTCCAATTCGTTTCGATCTGGAGTTTTATGCTATTAAAAGTTTGTGTGATCTGCTGTTCCATTGGGGATTAGAAGATTGCAATTTACCGCTTCGTGGTCGGCGGCTACGTGCGCAAGTGTGTGGAGTTGCGAATATCTTGCAGGGTTGAGAGTTGTTGCATTGGCGATAGGAATCAATCGAGAGACTTCGTCGGCGTCATACAAGTTATCTTCCACATATCATCGATTCCATCCGCTGTGTTCATCGCGTGTTCATCAGATCAGGAATTGCCGATTAGGAGCAAGCCTAGCGCCAACGAGAGGAGGAGGGCTATGACTATGAGAAGGAGGAACTTCACAAGGATTTTTGATGGCGGAGAAAGCTCGACGGAAGGATAAGTGAGCGGCAAAGTGGGAGGTCCCCAAGGTTGTGAAGTATCGTTCTATCGAGATCAGTGCAGTCAAGGAGTACAAGTGACCTCAATACAAGCTTGATTCGACAATGATGAGCTGGATGCAGTGGAGCTAGAGGCCACTCACGAGGAGCCAAATGACACGATCGATCCATTACCACCTCTTCTATCTGAGAATCGGGTAACTTGTGGCACCAGATGGAGGTACATTCTAGAAATCATCTCTCACTATGACACACTTTTGAAGTGGGAGAAGTAGAGTTAGTCGGGTCATCATGCTTGAGTTTTAATTTATTTTTTTAGTACAAACTTGTTGTTTTAGTTAAATTATCTCTTGTAATGTTTGAATATTTTCTTAAGCTATGTAATAATGTTTAAACTATGTATTCATAATGTTTATGTTTGATTATGCATAGACATGCCATAAATAGGGCTGAACACAATGTTTAAGAGATATTTTTTTTTGATTATTTGTTATGGCAGAACACTTTCCATACTCGAAAAACGTTCATAATTATACTAAAATTAGATTTTGAGTACATGGTTTTTGAGTATCTACTGTAGATTCTATGACAACCGAACATGGAGTCCTACCTCGAGGTAAAGAGAACATCTAGACATATTAGAGCTCGTTTGACTCCCATCATTTGGAGTTGGAATCAATGAATTCATTTGTGATTCCAAGAACCCACTTGTTTGGTTGCCACATAATCGTTATGAAATTCAGTTGACAATTCAATGTATTCCATCCCATGTCTAACCTTAATTCTTTTTGATATCTCTGTCATTTCCATGGATTCAATAAATGAAAAGATATCAAAATGACAAGTGCCAAACGAGATCTTATGGGTTTCTATATTAGATTCTCTTCTCTCATGGATAGGTGCCGAACATGGGTTTCTATAAGATTGTGCTATAGTGGTAGCTGATCTTCATTTATCCCATTTATTTTATCTTTTTTTTGGGGGGGAGGGGGGGGGGGGGGGGGTAAATTACTTTTTTGTGGAATTCACACATATTTTTTTTACCATCAATAGGAAAATGGCACATGCGCTTGCAATGGGAATAAAAGCCAAGAGTTTCCTTCGGACATACCGAGTCCAACTAGGACTCCTCGTGCATTGGTAATGGTTGCAAGAAACGAGGAACTTGTAAATTAATTATTTTCCCCCATATTCTGTTCCTCTTGCGATATAACAACAACAATGGCCATAGAGGGCCGCATCGAAGAGTGAATCCATTTGAGTAGCCCACATTCCAGGTGGTGTTGCACGCCGGTGATGTTGTAACATCCCAAATTTTTGAAGAGAAATAAAAGACTTTGATTATGAGCATGTCATTCAACAAATTAGAATTTGAGAAAAAAAATGCATAAATAAAGAGTAAAACACTAAAATTGCCTAAATTCTCCATGTGTTAAAATCTCTCAATTGTTTCAACAATTTGTTTTAAAATAGGTTGAGATTCCCTAGTTGATTTAGAAGTTCAATAAAAGTTTTAAATTATTTTTAAAGCTTGTTTAAGCTGCTCAGGAATCTTACACTTCAGTTGTAATCTCTACTACTATTAAAAGAGGGAGAGTGGCAGATTCAGACGATCTTGACCATCTGATCATCAGAACCAGCGGCTCAGATTTACCTTAAAACAATTGTTAGACGCCCACCTCTCCCACGTCTAATCAAATTAAACCGCATGCACATAGTGAGACGCACGTCGAAACGCATCCAATTTCGTATCCCCTCCCCAGTATTTTCCCCAGCAATCTGTGGCCGATGCAAGCAAACCGCCGCCCTGCCCGACGCGAGCCTGCCGCCGCCCTGCCAACGTGCGAGCACGGCGCCTCCATGCTCACGCCGCCGCCCTGGCCATGCCACCCAGCCCGACACGAGCCTGCCGCCGCCCTGCCCGCGTGCGAGCACGGCGCCGTCCTGCTATTGCCGCCGTCCAGCCCACGCCTACCTTCCCGACTCGAGCACGTCGCCGCCCTGCAGACCACCCCATTTTATCAGCCCCCTCTGAAGCAAGAAAATCGTGCCCTACCGGCGCCCTCGAGGCTGCCTGCGACACCGCGTTCCCTGCCACCGCCTGCGACGCTGCCGCATCCCGCTACGCCACAGATCTCTACTGCTGCCTGTGATGCCGCAGCTCTCTACACAACCTGCAACATGACGGCGTCGCCGGCCGTGAAAGCCATTGTTCCCAGAGAACGCTGCGGCAGTTTCTTCAGGTTTGCACATGCAGTTTTTGGTTTGCTTCTGTAATCTGTACTTCGGTAGGGTTCAGTTATTACCCGAATTTAGCTCTCATATCTCTTGCAACCTTTGTAATCCCAAGTGTATAGTAATTGCTTGAACTATCTGATTAATTGGATTGGAGTTCATATATGGTCTTTCAACAGTAGTATTAGTTGTGAAAAAACTATAGTGAATATTTCATATGGTACAAAAGATAGTTAATATTTCTAATGTTCTCAGTGTATTATGTTCGAGTGTTTGAGATGAGATTTTTAATTTTTGTCTGATAATTAACGTAACGCAGATAACCGCCATTTATTTCAGGAGATGGAGCTTTACTTTGCTATGGTTCATGGAAATCGTATTTTGTCCATCTGTGGCCTAATTGATATTTTCCATTTGATAGTATTATTTTGTTTTGGCACATGTGGATAAGTGTTATATCGCATTACTGAATAGCAATGTTTTTTGATTCATGATATTGTAGCTCAACTATCCCCATCTTTTAATTTAATTTAAGATTTTCCTTTCATTCATGCACTACACTGAGTTGGAATGTTCTTAAACTATTACTCGCTTACGGAGATGAGTTGGCTGCACCTTCATTTTTTGCGGAAGTTTATTTGCCTGCCAATGCGTATCAGTTGCTCGATAGCGTTCCATTTCCTTTCAAGTAGCTTACAGGGAATGCTGGGATAAGTTGGGAAGAAAGTGTATGTGGAAGTTGCTGGAACATATGATACCTCTGTACCATGGGGTAAAGCAAAGCAGTACAGCTCTTTCAGTTTGCAGGTATGAACTCGATCGTTTACTGATCTATTTGTCGGTTTCATACATATGTCATTTCACATAGTTTCTCCACTTAGCTATTAATCTGATATGCATTTCTGATATAAAACGATCCTTGTAAGTAGTTTACTGTCAACTGCATAACAGGCTGGGAGCTTCATCCAATGATGTTAATTTGTCAGTAGTGTCACATGAAAATTTGAGTGATATATCTTTAGAGCCATCTATCTCTACTACTATTAAAAGAGACAGAGAGGCAGATCCAAAACATCTGGACCGTCTAACCATCTAATCTGCCGGCTCAGATTAGCCCTAAAACAAGTGTTAGACGCTCACGGCCCACGTCTAAATCAACCGCTAGCTTATACAATAAGTCAACAGCTGAACAAAACGCAACACCACAGCCACCTCCGCGCACGCCGCCGCCAAACCGCCGCTCCGCCCGACGCTGTGCACGCCGTGCACGCCGTCGCGCACACCGCCACCGCCGTCTCCAACGCGACCCATCGCCTCCGCTACCAGTGCGAACCGCCGCCTCCAGCTGGACCCGTCACCTCCGCTACCAGCGCCAACCGTCGCCGCCTACCAACGCGGACCCTCGCCGCCTGGCCGTCCCTGCCGCCACCGGCGCGGGCCATCGCCTCCGCCACCGGCGCGTACCCTCTCTGCCCGGCCGTCTACGACGCCTTGCCCTTCGCAAGGACGCCGCCACCACCTGCCAAAGTCTAACTGCTCCTCGAGGCTGCAGTTCTACACCAAATTTGATGGTACCTGAATTGCAAGTTCTGAACCGATCTAATATTGCTACCTGAATTTCATATGGAATAGATTGTAGTACAATCCATTTGGTTTATTACTGTCTTGCTACGTGAGAATCTGGCGAAATGAGTACTGGTTAAGGTTCGGTGTTGAGGATTCATTGAATATTTTCAGTGAAACCATGTTTTTAATTAACGAGGACCTTGAATATTTTCTAACCTGTTCCATGATTTGCTAATATATGCCTTGTATTACACGTGCTTGGCACGTGCACTTTTACTAGTTACAATGGTGAGGAGGAACTGCAAAGATTATTGGATGTGTGTACAATTTTGGAATGCTTACATGCCCATTGGACCCGACATAATTTTGGGCCTCATCTGGTAGAAAATACGACAGCAAAGGCTAAGATGTCTTCGCTATCTTCCCTCCTTCCAGCTTACCGACTACCGAGGCCCAACTACCTCCCTCCACCAGCCCGTAGGCCCTGATCCGCCTCAGCCGGGCACGTCCCCTTCCTCCACCGCGCCTCCCCCTCTCTTCAATCGAGCTGCCGGCCATCGGCAGCCACATCGCCCACCACCGCCACCTCACCGTCGCGCCACACCGCGCGGCGAACTTGTGGTCCGATATCAGAGGAGCCGTCGCCCAACTTTGTGACACAGATCCCCAATTCGCCGCACCCGATTCCATTCCATGGACGGCCGCCGCGAGGGCGAGCTGGAGGCGCACCGGTGGCCCACGTGTCCCAAGGAGGCGCGGGAGAGGGACCCCGCCTCCACACCAGCTGCAATCCTCATCCTCGCCCTCATCGGCGCCACCGTCACCACCGCCGCCGTACGTCTCTCTAACCTGTAACCTCTACCCCTCTCCTTTGCTGCGTGTTTCTTTTAGCTCTAATCCGAGATGCGTCGGTAGTTTGCAGGGTCCGCGGCGATGCTTTACCGTAGACTGTATAGCTAGTTGGGCAGCCTTGAACTGAACTAAATTCATTGAAATGATCATTCACTTGAACTGTTACTCAGTCTGTGTGTTATTTATACCTTTGGGAGTCTAATTGTGTATCTGTGTCTGGGAGGCTGCAGGTTGGTCAACTGCGCCGGACGGCTAGCTGGTTCTACACCCAGGTATATGGAAATGCCCATCTTGTGATTCTGAAATGTTACCATTTTTAATCAAATGATTGTTGTAAGCAGCATTTGGGAGAGATTGTTAAAACCGTTTCCTTTCACTGAAGTCTAGCAGGTCTCAACAACACGTCTACTGGGAAGACGCACCCCGTGGCTCGAACCGGTATGGTGATGCCTGGCGCTATTACCGGAGGACGCGTGAGACAAACGAGGATCAGAGGGAGAGAGTGGTTGGTTCCCTGTTTGCACACATGAGATTAAGAACATGTTTATGGAAACTTACATTTAAACAGAATGTGCTAAAAGTTTAGTTTTTCCAATGTCTCAATGCTTGTTCCTAAGTTTTCTAGATTAGTTTCATACGATCATCATTCGCTTTAGAGATTAATATAATGATTTTATGAACTTGCTCAAGCATTTACTCCATGGAGTTGAGATTGTTGATCTTAAAGAAATATTGGTGAATCAACAACACCATTTACTTGTGTTTAGAGCTACTATGTAAGTCGCTGTATTTATCTACTGATATGTTTCAACTAATCATCAGCCAATGCTAGTGCTTTCTGTAGGAACGCATCAAGCGCATGCAAGATATGTTCAAAAAGGAGAGAAGTAAATGTCGGGATTACAGAACTCGAGATGGCTATAATCCAAGCTATAATCAGCATACTCGAAGGGATGACTGGTATGGGGACACAGAATCATCTTATGCTAATCAAAGAGCAAATTTTAGATCGAGACCCAGAGAAGCTGTGAGTTGCAGCATGTCACATCATTATTCTGTCTTGGGCCTAAGCAGGTATATCACACAAATACTTCATATACTTTCTAGTTGTCCTTGTTGACATCCAAGCTTGTTATGAGCACTTTGATGCATTGGTCCTTTGACATACATATCGTGTGACCAGTAGAAGTCGAACATCGATGTTACATGTAACTATTCACCCTTGTCCTTAGTTTTAGCTTACCAGCTGTTTTGTGATAGTTCTATTTAAATTTGCATTTTATCCATACCAACATGATTGGTGCATGATTATTCTACTCCCTCCGATCCATATTACTTGATGTTAAAATAGATGCATCTACAACTAAAATGTGTCTAGATACATTTATATTAGCATCAAGTAATATGAATCACAGGGAGTATTTAAATTTGCCTTTTTATCCATACCAACATGATTGGTGCATAAAGCTTGTTGCCTGGAATCTAGTTTCTTCATAAGCTGTCCATGACCAAGTTTCTTACCTTTGATTGCACAGGGCAAGATCAGAGCCATTTTCAGATGCTGAAATTAAGGTGTGTCTTCTTGTACCTGGTCATTTATTTGACTTTTGAAATTCTCAGCCAAAATATCATCATGGTGTTCTTATATGTTCTGTAGCTCCAGCCTTGCGTTAATACATGTGAAGACATGAAATATACTAAGGGGGTGTTTGGTTCTCAACCATATTTTGCCAAGCCAAAGTTTGACATGTGTGGCAGCCACAAAGTGTGGCTAAAAAATTGGACGCCACAAAGTGTGGCAAAAGTTGGCAAAAAAATAACTTTATGACATATGGGTCCATGTATAGCAAAGTGTGGCAAAAACCAAACACATCTAAATTACCAAACTTTGGCGTGGCAAAGTTTGGCTAGAAACCAAACATCCCCTAAAATGTTTGCCGTTCTTAAGATTTTTTACCACTTTTCTTCTGCTGCCACAAATTCTGCAACACCTATGCACCAGCCTGTGTTAATATAGGTGAAGACATGAAAGTAACTAAAATGCTTGCCGTTCTTAAGAATTTTTACCACACTTTTAATTATTATCCGCAATTGTGAAGTGATAGAAGTTGGATGAGGGAGCAGGAATGTTGTGAAGTTCAAAAACTGACATTCGCTTGAGTTCATACTCTTATTCGCATCATGGGTCTAATTTAATAGAACAATCATCCATTGCTTAGCAAGGATAGCCCTGTGTAAATATAGGTGAAGACATGAAAGTAACTAAAATGCTTGCCGTTCTTAAGAATTTTTACCACACTTTTAATTATTATCCGCAATTGTGAAGTGATAGAAGTTGGATGAGGGAGCAGGAATGTTGTGAAGTTCAAAAACTGACATTCGCTTGAGTTCATACTCTTATTCGCATCATGGGTCTAAATTAATAGAACAATCATCCATTGCTTAGCAAGGATAGCCAAGCTAGATGATTGAGGCATGACTGTAAAATATGTTTTTGTGTCACTCCTTCCGTTGTGCAACTCTGGAACACCGGCACACCTTTTGTTGCGAAACTCTGGAACATTTAAATTTCAGTGTTCAAAAGTCAACTGAAAATTAAACTCATGCCTGTTTTGCATTGTTCTATGTCCTGCAAGACGGGTAAAGCTTTGAAGGATCCATATATCTGCTTGCTAACTTCCTTCGTGATGTGCATTCCAGAATGCTTTTAGGAGAAAAGCCATGGAGTACCATCCAGACCAAAACCAAAACAACAAAGGTAATACGGTTCCTTCTTTTTGTTCTCTCCTCTCATGGAAAGCTACCATATGTGCACTATGTGTATATATGTGCTCATAATCTGCCCCGTTTGCTTGTGGCAGAGGTTGCTGAGGCAAAATTCAAAGAGGTGATGATTTCTTATGAAGCAATAAAATTAGAAAGGCAAAATGGAAGTTGCTAGCACACTCATGATGTGGAACTGTTGTGTATATTGGTGTTTGACACAAGATAAAGTATGTCCAGAAACCCTCATTTTACCTTCTCAATGGAAGATGTAGCATCAGATTAGCCGTTAGTTACGGATTCTGATCATCTAGCCGCCCAGCTAATTACTGGCCCAAGACATGCGGATGGAACATGTTGATATCGCGATGTCCTTGATAAACCTGGTTGAGAAGTTTTGCTCTCACTGGCTGAAGATAGAATTCCAGTGGTGCGTTACATAATGAGCCAGTTCACTAACTTTTCAGCTGTTAGAGATTTGATTTGTTATAAATAAATATGTTTACACGACCTGTTCTGCTCCTGTTTTAAGCATTTAGAACACGAGCCTCTTTTAAACAAAAGCATGGAAACGCCTGCCTTTCAACCTGGTTTAGTGGAGCCTTCCATGCTCGATCAAACATGAAATCAGAAGAAATGTGGAAGATATATGTTTTCCGCAATTTAGAACAGAACTCATATCCCTCTTCTCTCTCGCCTTTAACTCAATCCAAATCTTACATGATTCACATGACCATTGTAGACTATCTGATGAGTAAATTAGCAATGTCTTTATGTTCCTTATATTTTCTCTAGCCCCTTTGAAGTCCTATGTAACACTGGCAAGCAAAAAAGCGACAACATACCCTCTTGGATGCTCTTGCACCTACCGTAGACACGGCCACTTCATATTTTTGTTCTAAATTTGATCATTAAGTTTACCAACAAAATGTGAAATATATACCACACAAAATATATCACATTGAGTAAATACTTTTCTTGACATAACTTATAGTTTGTTCGTTAAATTATTAGCCAAAGTTAGGCACATCATATGAAGCTTCTGAGTACCATAAAACAACCCTATGCACTGGCATAATTTTGGATATCAAAAAAATAATATAAAAAATAAAACATACTCCCTCAATCCTACGGAAATGAGTAGGCAACAGAACGAATACATGACACATGAATCCCTCAATCCTACGGAAACGAGTTCCAAAAAGGTGTTAGAATGATTGTTGAAATTCCTATGGAATTGAGCTGTAGGAATCAATCCATAGGAAGTTTGGAGGTGCCACTCATTTGATTCTAAGCGCTTCCTTAGAAAAGATGAGTCCCCATTCAAAAAGAAAAGATGAATCGTACGGATTAGAGTGGTCCAAACTTTTTTTTATGAAAATCCCAAATTACAGTAGAAACTACTATGTTCGTAGATCAAGATTTTTCAAGTGAAATTGTAGTTAAAACAAACAGTTCGGCTAGCAGATTTTAGAATTCGCCCTCAGATTTGTGGCTGTTTGATAGTCCAATCCAACGTGAACCATGACGCCCCGCGTGACATGCCAGTATTTTTTTTTTTCTCTAGTAGGTTGGGTTTCATTTGGACATATAATTGTTCACGTCGGTAGAACGAATATTGCAAAATGTTGCGGTGAATGTAGATCTAATGTAGTGTTTTTTTTTTTGCACAGAATTGGGGTCAAAAGACCCCGGTGGAGCATTTGTATTAACACACGTGGCAGGTATATCTTACAGAAAAGCCCCTTAGCATCTACTGCCGTGAAAAACCTAGAATTTGAAGAAGAGGCCTTCCACTTTGCAAAAAGCACCCTGACTAAAATGAAGAAAAATCAATCAAGTCCAAGTGCTCCTCTGCCACCTATCGCCGGCGGACTCAAGGCGTCGCCGCCGAGTCCCGAGCACAGGACACTCGAATACTCTTGTCCGGCGCGAAGATCAGGCCCCTGGTTACCACTTGAGAGTCGGGGATGCACCACTTGACTCCCCCGCGACGTCGAGCTCCAGCAGCCGACCATGAGGGCCTCCGTCATGGAGGTTGCAGATAGGCCACCACTACGGCCAAGTATCACAACGACGGCCGTCGCTGTGTGTTGCGCCCAAGTAGATGCTCTGAAGCAGCAAGAATCTCCCCGCCAGCAAGCAAGCGGAGCTCAGCTACCTCCTCCGCCACCATGACGACGAGAGTAACATCAAAGCTGATGAAAACCTTGACGTAGAAACTTTCTGCGGCGATTATTGGAGAAGATCTCGCCAGATCTGCAGCTCCCACCACGCCTCCACCTTGGAGAGTCGTCGGAGCGCCTCACCGGAGAGCAGCCGTTGCCTCGCCAGGGCATCGACTCCTTCAAAAATGAAGGACAAGGGGGAAAAGGAGCAAAGATAGCCGAAGCTACTCTTTGCCATGGATCCAACCTGGAGGAGTCAGCCAAGGAGCAAATCGCCACCTCATCCCCACCAAGAATGGCAAAAGGAGGAAGAAGATAGGCTCCAGATCTGACCTCGAATTTATTCGCCGGGGAGGAAGCTAACACTAAGAACCCTACAACTACTTGGACCCAGACCCCTCCCCCACCCAGCGCCGGCCACCATGGCCGCCGGCGGCGAGGGGGAGAGAGGCCGGCGGTGGTTTCACAGGCCGAGGTCAAGGGCGAGAGAGATCCACATGGGTATTCTCCACCATGGGTACTGTAGAAGGCTGAGAGGGGAAAAAGGGGGTGAATGCCTAGTGTAGTGGAAAAGTTCCTATAGTTACAAGCTTATCAATCAAGCGACTCTTGAGAAAAAATACTTCCAAAATATTTTTAAATAAGATCAACTAGATAACAATTAGACATTCACTATTTGTAATTAATAGATCGGTCGATTTGAGAATCAACCTATAGTTGGATGGTTAGGAAGGTAGTGGCATCCCAGCTCATCAAAGTTGGCTTGACACTTTGGTGTCTCGTAAAAGCGAAATATTCTTTATAGAGGTGGGGTGTGTTTGCGTTTATAGCATTCTGTGTACTTTGATGTCTCGTAAAAGCGAAATATTCTTCATAGAGGTAGGGTGTGCGTTTTATAGCATTCTGTGTGTACGTATTTGTGAGCATAGGTTTATACTTTGTTCTGCAGAAAAAGATTGTTGGATTTTTCGGAAAAAAAACATAACGCGAAACAAGACCACTACGTCACCTGTCTTCGTTTTCCTCTCGTACAGTACTTCACAAGTTTATGCCGAACTAGCTAAATGCCCGTGCGTTGCTACGAAACAAAATTTAGGTTTTAGTCACTTGTCGTTGTAATGCTTCCTCCCTCTTGGCCACCATTATGCACTATTTCCAATTAGCCACAAACAGCAAACTTTCATTCCTTCAGCCACCTCCTCATTAGATTTAGCGTAAAGCTGGAAACGAACATTGCCTCTCCTCTCTCCTCTTGTTAGACATTCTGATGTCTCCTTGTCGGTGTGTACAGGGAAGTCAAAGTTACCAATCTAAAAACTTGTGCCAAATAACCCAATAATGTAATAATGATAAAAAACTATCTACAAGGGACATATATATATAAATATATATACAATAATGATTGTGCTCTTAACAAAGTAACAGTCGTTTTTAATCTAATTTTATTTAGTAGTCTCGTAGTCAAAAATCATAGTGGCCATGTTTCTTACCTGATAAACCTTGTGCACGCCTAAACAACTAAATCAACTCGTGACAGTTTACAGCCGCTGCATACAGAAAATTTATTCGAAAGAAATACTTTGTACCTAAAGCCATGATTTCTTACTTGTATATGATGGAAAATATATACAAAATAGCCAAGCAGTATACCAACGGTGCAATATCTGTATATTCAGAACTGAAATTTCTTAACCAAGCCTGAATTAGTTATAAGCCAATAACAATTAACAAGGTAGTGACTACCCCTTTCGTGCCTTGTCATTTTAGGATCTTATCTGAATATATCCAATGAGATGGCTTAGGTTCTCTGCAACACCATCGATGTCTTCACGAGTCACGCCTCTTATTGCTACCATATTCAGATCTCCTCACCATTTATGTTTTGCGAAGACATGCATGTATTGTCTAGACATACGATCAAATGTGCAAAAATAACATTATGACAGCATTACAGCGCTGTGGACGGCAGACTCACACGAACGGCAAACAGACTCTCCTTCTTGAAGATCGCCAGTGAGATACCGTTTATGTTACATCGCTACTCCCTCCGTCCACAAATAAGTGGATATCTAGCTTTTTCAAAAATCCACAAATAAGTGTACATTTAGATTTTTTGGTATGTTTTTTACGTTTATGCCCTTAGTGCATGCCTTGATCTCAGCTCTCATTAATCATTTTTGGTTTCTCAATATTGTTTTATTGGTTACTAGCATGCACAACATTTATTAACGCCTAAATCAAAGAATTTTCTTGATTAATGAGAAGATTTATTGAAGGAATGAGGAATTTTTTACAAAAAGTTTAAGGTCTCTTGAAAACCGCGTGTGTCCACTTATTTGTGAACGGAGGGAGTATGTTTGAGATTTCAGACCGGGACGCCATCCGTGAGCTCTCTACCGTCAGTCCATCAACGTGATCAAGGCTCTATTGTTGATGAACTTGGTACACACAGGGCCACAGGGGACTTCATGCAGCGGTGGTTGTTCCGTCGTGAGATCATGGAGAAGCTGGTCGTGAGGATGTCGAACATGGGCGCCGAGCTCCCCTCACCTGTCCGTGGTGCTAATACTTGCTCGTTGCCAAGGCCAGTAAGAACTAAGAAGAGACTCATGTGTGAAGCTACTTGCTCCGTACCCACCGAAACTTCCGGCGCCGGCATGTAGGCGATTGTGGTGACGAACACTTGCGTGGCTCTGCCGCGAGAATTGGGGTATGTTCATATCTTGGCATACAGCTCGTGTTCCCCTTGTCCACAATTCGCCGACCATGTCGCCCTGTACCGACAGGCCGTTCCGTTGTTCTCCTCCACATAGAACGACATCAACGCCGGAGCTGCTCCTCAGAGTCCGGCCACCGCCACCGTAGCCGCGTCTTGCAGTTGGTACGTGTGGCGACGGAAGGATGCGGCTGTTTCTGGGGATCGTAGGGGAGGCAGGAGTCACATGATTGGAGGAATAATAAACTTGCACTTTGTATACGGGGCCAAGAGACATAATGGATCAATCGTATCTCGATCGGATTATAACGCGATTAGCAACGTATTCGAGTAGGACACAGTCACCTTGGCTTGGACAGATGAAACAATTGGGCTTCGGTTTTTTTGTTCGGCACAAAACGAAGTGCCAGTTTTTTCTTACGTATGCTCCGATCGAACACCGACTTTTTTTTTACCTAGCAAACACGGGTCTTTTCATAGCGGGAAGGAGGGATGAAAGCAGCTGGAAACCGCGGAAACTCTGGCGGCTCGGACCGGTTTATTTGACGGACGAAAATTTGTTCGGTTTTTTTACCTACCAACACCATCTATCCGTAACTTATTAGTAGAGATAATTTTTTTTGAAGTTATTTATGCCAGTTAATTCCGCAATCAACCGGATATCGCTCGAGATCGACAAAAATTCCAAAAGCCATGCACGCACAACCACCATTAATAAATAACTAGATTTAGATGTGCGCCTTGGCGCACGACCCCGTAGATTTCACATCTTGTATAATAACAGTAAAAATCAGGTGGAAAAATGATAATATATGTAAATTTGATACCCAGTTGAAAGTCATTATCTTGTGAAGTGAAAAATATAAGAAAACGTGGAGTGCAAAAGAACAGACACATGAATAAGGCATGGCGTTCCAGAACGAAGTACAGATGAGGACCACCATAGTGTGCATCCAGGCAAATTAGCTAACAACGTGAAGATAAAATAGAAGTAAGCAATAGACAGAGCAGAACAAAAACACAATAGAAGATAGAGGAAACGAACTGACACTTGAGTATCACAACAAAATCCCCAGACAACGACAACTCAATTTATCATAGGTCGATGGCAACACACCGCTGAGCGCCGACCTAAAAAAGAGAACCAAAATGATTAGAACAACAAAAAGGGGAGGGGGGTGAAACATATAAGGAAACAGAAAAAAACTAAATAATACCTCACTTACCAGAAGCAAGGTGCTGATCCATCAATTTCCGCGTCCGACGATATTCGGTAGCCTTTTCAGCAGGAACAAAAGGAGTAGAGATCTCTGCAAAGCAAACAGTGCAAACACATATGAGATAACCATTAAAAAAATATAATAATAGATAGGAGGACACGGTCCTCTGAAATGGACTGTAGCTGTAATCCTAGTTTGCCATTGATTTTTCTAAGGATTCGATATAATAGTTTCCGGTGTAATTTATTTGTGTGAAATAATCATACTTTATTAGTTGTGGCTGGAAGAATTGTATCTTAGGTATTAATTGATCTGGCAATCTTCTATGTATCAAAAGCTGGCAGCCAAATGGTATTATAGTGGTGATGGGACAGCTCCTCTCAACCTTGAGCCTGCAGGCATCAGCAGCAATTTGACTCAGCCAGTACATAGTCCAATTTGTAGAAGCGCATGTTTATTTGTAAGGGAGTAAGCATCACATGTACTGATAGCTCCATGGTTGGACCTGCAATTGGGGATTAATTCAGCCACGGTAGCCTCTCAACTATATATTATACTAAAAAAAAAATGAAAGGTTGTTTGAAGCTTCAGTAAGAAATATGTCACATGATCACAGTGGCACATAATTTCAGTCTACTACTCACATTGAAAAGACTAAACAAACTTGATTGCACATGTAAGGATAGATCATGTGATGCCTAATTTAGATGGTAACTATCTCTTGGACATAACCATGAAAGGACCATCAACTGATTACCTTTTCGATAATAGCAGATGTGCATGCCATACCTCAGAAGCTTGAATCGTAGAAATTCTGCAGTTGCAAATTGAATCCTACACCTAAGGAGAACATCAGGTAGCAGATTTCAGTTTCTTTACTACCTGATTACATCATAGTTATCTTTCCATGCTTAAAATTTAATAAAGATGGTGCACTATTTAATTATATAAAATCTGGTAGGATCTCTCCTTAAAAAATAAGAATGTTTCCTTGGCATCATCCATGAAAAATCTTCTGTATGACCTGATAAATGGTTGCTGTACCAAGCTTATTTTTATACGATGTTAGGGGTTGTTGGTGATACAAAAAAATTATCAAAAACAGTGAACTTCTCAAAAGCACGGTTCTCTTGTCAAAGCTATAAAAAAACTATTCTTCAAAAATGCACTTCAAAAATGATATACAACACGCCACATGAAGAATGTGAAGCTTCCTTTTCACAATAAGGGAATGGGTACAGTATTAAGGGAATATATAAGGACATCATAAAAAAAAATGCCCCCCACAAAAAAAGATGGTCTCGTTTTCAGACTATACTTGAACCAGCTTAGAGATATAAGTACTCAGCATAGAGTTGTATAACGTTCCCAGGTGGCACAACATTAGTGGAATATGTAGAAGTAAAAAAATGTGTATTGGCAATAATGTAGGCTTAATAAATGGCACACCTTGGCCCAAGGTCCTTGAATTTGACTGAAAAGACCAGATAGAAAAAACAACTGGAAATCATTCGACAAAAGCTACAAAATGTAGATGGATGATATCTGAAAAGGGAAACATGTATTCTTGTACTGCATGAAAGATATTTATTTTTCCCAGAGATATCTATCTGGGGTACATTGAAGTTCAAATGAAAGTGAACCTGTAGGTTTCTGGTAGTGTTGTTAAGCAATAGCAAGGCAATAGTGGTAACATGTAATTAGACATTGCAAAGCTAATGGGATTGCCTTAAAGAAGTAGTCAAGATGAAAGTAATTCCATCTGTTCGAAGGAGTTGGTTGGAGTAAATGTTTTAATTGAATGAAGCAGTAGTGCAGTACAACTAAAGGGATAGCTACTTCACCATACCTTAGGAAATTCTATATAGGTGTTGCTATGATTGTTGTCTCTGCCGGTAGCATCACCAACATAGAAATATCTGAAAAAGCATGGCAAGTCTCATAGGAGGAGCCTGTACTATAATCAAATCAAGGGTGAAAAGGTGAGGTATGAGTTCTTCCACCAACATGCTGAACGGACCTAAACCTTTAAGAGGCACGGTGAAATAACCTCAGCCTTCCACGTGTGTAGATCTCCAAGCTAGCTGTGAACAGAGTAAAAGATTTCTACTTATATTCATCAATTCAAAAGGAAAACTTATACAATAGGAAGCTCATGGAGGGCTGATATGTTCTCTAGAAAAAAGTATTACCGTATGCCTAGTCCAGAAAGAAAAAATATAGCACGCTTGTAGCTTAATGTGTTTCTACATGCCCTACATTGAAGAAGAATTAGCAATCCATCTTAATTGGCAGAAAGGGTTTCACTTCCAATGATCCGCAACCGTTGGCCCTTACCACACCGCTCCGCATACTTCCTGATTTATGTCTTCTCGTGGGCACTGCAAGGAAACAAAATTAGAGTGCAAAGTTTGAAATAATCACGGCCCGTAGCCCAAAAGCCCCAGACAATTTCAACAAAACGAAATGTTGCTGACCCCATATGCAAATCAATGACAGAAAGAGAGGATAATAAATATAAAAGGAGAAGCAAAGAAATTTAAAGAAGCTCACCTACGTCATTACGATCTGCGCTGTTATGTGCCATCCTCCATTGGCTAGTAGAGAATAAGCGGAGGAGGCCAGCAAGTTGCAGAACTGAGGCACGCTCCATGCAAATTAGCATCTGCATCAACCAGAAGGTCTCACACTCCTATAGTGAAGGGAAAAAATACTATCGGGAACTACCAGGTAGGAAAAATCAAATATACACACTGATTCAGCTTCCAATCTATCACATCTCAAACGTTCATTTGGAGCTAAAGTCAGAGAAAAACTAATATACAGAGTAATTTAATGCAAGACAGAATCACAAAACAGCTGGATTAGCTACCGTGCAAAGTGCACTAACCTCAGATAATACTGCATATATTTTCAGAGGATAAAAACATAGCACATGAAGCTGCAGCATAACCTTCTTGGCACAAAAAAAACCCGACTCTGGTACCTCTTCAATTGCTGACAGTTACATTTGCTTGTATAGACAAATTCTCAACCACCTCAAAAGACAATGGGTGTTAGGAGCTAAATTCAGAGAAAAACTAATATAGAGTAATTCAATGCAAGACAGAATCATAAAACAGTTGGATTAGCTACCAATTTAGATATTATGATATACATTCAGAAAACCAATCCTGTCTTATCTCTACACTGAAGTAGTGCAATATGCGCTCACCTATGATAATATTGCATATACTTTCAGAGGATAAAAAAATAGCACATGAAGCTGCAAGATAACCTTCCTAATTTACTTCAGCAATAATTTCAGGCGCTTATACTCTGGAGACTTCAATGTTCAAATGCTTCACCTCCTATATCAATCTGTGTTCAAGTAAAACACCTGTTAAAGCAGTAGTTCAGTCATGTAAAAAAGGGTAAGGTACTACTTCAAAATAAATCATATTTTTGGGCAGTGTCCACAAAATAAGTATAGAAAAAATTGAGTAAAACAGAATTCAACAAATTATGATAGCATACCAGAACAACCTACTTTAGCTTGCTTCGAAATGATCTCAAAGTGTGTATCACTGAGCATCAGTCTCTGCAGTGGGTTTCCTAATAGAGAATCGTAACAAGGAAATTAGCATTCCAGAATGATCGCAATGCTTACTGAGACACAGACTGTGACGAGAATAATCCGCTTATTTTTTATGAAAATAAAGTCTTGCTCTACCACCAAAAATTCCAATAGCAAATCTTCAACTAACTTGCATGTCCAGGCTATTATAAGATCACATTTCTTATTCGCCACAAAATTATTATGCATAGTAAATGTGTAGTACTCTAAAAGTAATAATTAGCTACCTTATAAAAGAGGAAAACTCAAGGAAAGATAAACGAACCCCACAATTAATTAATTTTGACCTTGAGTCTTTTGCAACCAAATGAGAGTAGCTAGTGTGCTCAAATGAACAGACATCAAACAAATAGAAATGGGGCCAGGAACTGACACCAAGTATGTCACCTGATAATAATCTGGCGCACAATTTCACACCAGACAAGCCTTTATCAGTTGCAGCAATACACACATTCTTTTGCTCAACCTTTTCTGGCCTTTATATCTTAGCTGAAATTTCTGGAAACAAAAACTAAAGAACAAATCAACTAAATCCTTGTTAACGAAAAGGTACAGAATGTGCACATCTGAAATCTCTCTGTGTGTATGTATGTGAGGACAGATCCTAATAGATTAAATGTAACACCAGGGTAATAATACATACGCCAACGGGACTTCACTATATATACTGAGCAGCGGAACATGTACATATATGCATTTATCATAACTTACCTTGTTGCAATAACCGATCACATATTTTACACCATGATTGAAAGAAAGGAGGGCATGTTCATGGATCCGTAGATGCTTCTGATCTATAAAAGGAGGCATGATTTTTTCTAATATAAAGCCAAAGATTAATGATACTGTAATTGGAAACAAAATGAGGAAAAAAATAACAGATCAAGTATGTTGGATGTGGTCTAGGACGTATGCAATAATGCATACCAGGTAACTCTTATAGACAAAAAACAAATCTCATTGATAAATCCAACCGCAACTCGTAGATAAGCTAGAGTAAATGAGTAGTACTCTCAAGGTTATTCTAGCGCTTTAAGTGGCAATATTTTTAGAGCTCACCAATGGAAGCAGATACGAAAAATCTTCATGGAAATGAGACCAAAATAAGCGATTCAAGCACATAATATCTGCATAACCGCTCCATCTCTAATGCATGAACTGCTAGTGCTGCAGCCATCTTCACAGAGCAGTTTTGCCCTTGGGCATTTACTCAAACACCTTTCGTGCACACCTCCAACATCAAAATAGGCGAGTAAATAAGGAGATGTTGATGGAAGGGGATTTGAAGGCAAGCTAAGAATGGCGATGCACCTGGGGATTGTGCGAGGACGGCGACGAAATCCACCCCGGCACGCTACTTGGACACCCTGTACAGCGAATCCATGGCAGCCTCTGCCATGTTCGTCATCTTCCTCACGTGGTCCTCCAGGTCGAGCTTCACCTCCACAGCCATGGCGTCGAGCTCCACCTCCTCAGCCATGGAGCCCTCCCTTCATCTCTCTCTGGCTTCGCTGCTCCATCCAAGAAGGTGACCAGCAAATGGGGTGGTGTAGAAGGGACGGGATCTGAGGGGATTTGGGAGAGGGGGTGTGGGGATTAGGTGAGAGGAGCAGCGACGGCACGGAAAACGGCGGACGACGGTGGATCTGCAGCGGAGCGACGAGGCAGAGGAGATGAAGATGAGAGGACGCGAGGACGAAGTGGAAGAGATGAGGAGAAAGTGAGGACCATGGCCTCTCTGAGGCGACGGCGCGCGTGGGTAGGAGCAGGCGGCCGAGGGGCCTTGCCGACACCGCGCTGTAGCGAGCGCGTACGGCGTCGCCTCCCATCCGCCACGCGCGTACGGCGGTGGAGGAGAAGGACGAAATGAGGATGCGAAATGGCAAAAATGCCCCTGACGGACAAGCAAAACCACAAACTCAGCCACCGCGCATTACTGTTTGCCTGTACACCCACAGAGGCTCACGTACACTCGGTCGCTGACGTTCGGGGCCCGCGGAAAGTAGGCCCACAAATCAGTGGTTGGGCGGGTGTACCACGCACGGTGAAAAGGGAGGCTTCGCCTGCTGGTTGTCTCACCCTCTAGTCGTGCTTGACCCAACCAACACTTACCCCATGCGAATGACGAGTGGACCCGGACGAACATGGGTCCCGAGCGCAGCTGCATGCGGGTAGACCATGGCCGTTGCATGGCTTGATCAAGGGAGTGCTGCTGTCCAGAATGGATGGCCAAGATCCCCTGTCTAAGAGCTGTTGGCAAGATCCAATGGCTCAGAATCGAGGATCGCTGTGAAGCCCCCTATGGGGGGCATCGTTTATACCTTTAGATACAAAAGCGCAGTCCTCCTGCGTCGTTTCAAAAAAAAAATAATTCAGCATATATGAAGATTGATTTGGTGTATGGAACACTCTTATGACTTCGTGATATACCATCCAACATGAATTCAAGACCATAGTTCTTCCGATCACCAAATTTCGGATGACATGCAGTACATTAGGTTACCGTTATTTGACATCATTTGCTAAAACACATCATCCTGGCAAAGATACAATCGGACTTAGTAAACCCCATAAAATAACTGTGTCATGTAGCAAATTTTTCCATAGACAATCATTTTATACAAATTAGTGACATGCTGCTCTACCCTGGCGTTGACATGAAAACTTTCGAGAAAAAATTAGTCCTTGCATGCCGTGCGCATTCTGTACATACGCTGTCATGGATGAAAAAAAGAATCAACACTATAGAGCACGAAGATGAAACTACCAACAGTACATCTGTACATGCAAACACAGAAAGGTGACCAGCAACTGAGGGATTAAGTGAAGCAGTATCATCATTGATATGAACCCACTGGTTCTGTTAATGCTGTTAATTACATCTTCAGTGGCCTCTAGCCGTTGGCATGCTCAATGATATAGAATTAAACGAAATTAAACAAAACAAAAAAAGGACAGCCACCAGATTATTCCTGCCCCTTCCATTTGGAATTCAGACCAACTACTGCATCCAAAAGGAAAAGAACAGACATTTTGAAGGACAGATGTGTGTTTGCCTAAAGAGTATCTTCAAGCAGATGACTTGGTAGCAGCTTGTTGAACTGTGGCAGCACGCGGGCCAGAAGCAGTTGCTGCAGGTGGCGGAACGTACATCTTAGCTCTGCGAAGAACCTCAGCAACAATCCAATGCTTATTTTTGCTCAGGGGCCTGCAGGGATCCAGCTTAACCTGAAAAGATATCATCCGGCCATTATTTTAGAAAAAAGTTATCTTTGGAGAGGGAAAGTGCTGTAGTCTATATTGCACGTTTAGTGAATCATAGTACAAAACAAACACTAGTCTCCAGTAGTACAATATATCACAGCACAAAACATCGCAAACTCATTATAGATTACATAGAGGAACTGTATGTCAGCCATTTCAGTAACCTTTTATAGACAGTCACACAGGCTTCTTTATAAAAAACCATGCTTCTTGGTGATGTGGGTCTCTGGGTGCTTAAAGAAAAAATAGTTTAGCAGAAACCATATTGTAAGCATATTGCAGTCACCACTTTTACAGATGTGAGATGCACAAAACACCAGGTCTAAGCAATATTTTCAAATAAGACCATGTTAGTTTATTAGAGTTCACTCTGTAGCTGCCAAAACTCCTCGTCCAGTCAGACATGCTTGGATACAGCTCGGCCCATTTCTGTATTTGTTTCCAGCAAACAATTGGCACAGGGATTTAGGGGCTCTATTTGGACCACCAATATGACTGGATGGCTTCAAACCGTGCACTACACATGTGGAGATACAACACACATCAAATGAATAGAGATGGCCAGCAGGTTAACCGCGTCGACAGTGACCAGGGGCCGCTTGCGAGCAAGTTAGATCTGAGCAGGCCAGATTGTCCGGGTTGTGCAGTATGAGATGAGATTGCAAAATAGATGTTCTGCATAAGCTCTGCTTAGAGATGGTATCCTGTATAATTATTTTGATATAGGTTGTGTACTGCCTGCCTGATTACATTGTTATTCACTTTTGCATAAAGCAATAATTGGACAAATCACATGCAAACATTTGGAAATATCCTTCACATAGGATTGTCTATCAGACATTCCTTCACAAACATAGAAGTTTGAGTGCCAAAACGTATGGTATCCTAGAGACCACGATGGAGAAAAAAATATCATTCTAGAACATCCACCATCATTACACATATGTTCAGGAGGCAATATTGTTTACTTTAAAGATCACAAAGCCTAGACTGGCTAGCTTTGTCCAATAAGCTAGCTAGTGCTTACTGTAACTTCAGTTTACAAGCTGAAAAAGTAAACCAGATTTGTCTTATTTGGACTTGGAGCTCCGGAAAGTTTTACCTTTTAATTTAGTGATGAATCTGAGAAGAAATAAACTGCTCAATCTAGCTTGCTTGAGCTGATAATAAGACAATATCACAGATTGAAGTGCAGAAATATGAGACAGTACTGCAATCACGTGACATGTCAAAAAACCTTGTATTGATTAATGTGTAGAAGCAAAAGGCTAGTAATGTGATGGTAATAAAGCAGCCATGTTCCTTCGATGGGCCTCAAAATTCCAAAGATACAAGAGAATATGTTGCTGGACTATCCAACAGTTAAACTGAAAGATTACCAACTATAGTACTCTGGAATATTTTTTTTTGAAGCGAGTACTCTGGAATCTAGTTGTATTGACATCACAACTACATAGTTCGAAAAATGAGTTCTAGTAATACACTTCACAAAGTTCGCATAATAACTGATTTCTACCATCTGGAACTTGTTCAGCAAACATGCAGGGAGAAGGATGGATATTAACTCTACGTACGTGTCGATCAGCACCAACCCCAATCTGCGCGGCAGAATTGCTCCACTACCACTAGCAGACTAGCTAGCCAGCCAGAGCGCGCACGCACGGCGTCGCCCAGCCGGCCGCCGCCACCGGTCCAAACCGCACTAACCCGCCGCGCTACCGTGTCGCTCCCCTGGACCCTATAAATGCCGCCACGGCGTCCCGTCATCTTCGCATCGATCGATCAGATCATCATCCCAGAGTGTTGGAGGCAGCATATATCGATCATCCAATCAAAGTGCAGTACCGGCTAGCTCGCGAGCTAGCTTCACGACATATACATAGACAGCGTGGTTCGGTCTGGTAGCGGCTTGCTCCGTTGCGCGTGGGGTAGCTGCATCCTGCGCGGCGCCATGGCTTGATTCATGAAGGCCGTTGTGTTTGGCGCCGCCGTGCTGGCTGCATTTGCTCTTGCGGCGGAGGGCCGCGCCGCCCGGAAGGACCTGGGACTGGGCCTCAACCTCGGCGGGGGTGGCGGTGGAGGCCTCGGAGTTGGCACCGGCGGCGGCTTGGGGGTCGGGACCGGTGGCGGCGTGGGGATCGGCTCGGGGATCGGTGTCGGCGTCGGAGGTGGCGGCTCTGGCGCTGGCTCCGGGTCAGGGTCAGGATCAGGGTCTTACTCAGGCTCCGGGTCAGGTTCCGGCTCATCGTCGGCAGGGTCAAGTGCAGGATCCTACGCGGAGTCAGGCGCCGGCTCGAACGCAGGCTCCGGCGGCGCAGGGTCGCACGCCGGTTCCAGCGCCGGCTCATACGCGGGCTCCAACGCCGGGAACGGAGGATCCGGCGCGGGCTCGTACGCCGGCTCCGAAGCAGGCTCGTATGCGGGGTCCGGCGCTGGTCCGCATGGAGGGTCCGGGGCCGGCTCGTACGCGGGGTCCAGGGCTGGCTCCTACGCTGGCGGCGGCCATGGCAAGTGAGCTCGCTGACGGCTAACAGCGCCGATATGCTATATTGTGTAACAAGAAATGGTGTGCTATGGTGATTACTAGCCTGTGCTCCACCATGCAGGATCACCTCCATGCACAGTGTTGTATAAATAAGTGTAGCTCTGGCGGCCGGGGGGCAAACCTAGCCGCCGCCGCCTTAGCCCCCCCACCTCCTCCCTTCCTTGCCTCGCCGCCGCCGGAGGGGGGCCGGCAAAGCCGCGCTCTACCCGAGGAAGGTGGCGGCGGGGAGTTTCTTCCCCTCCCGCGTCCCTGGCGGGGAGGAGCTCGCTCGGGCGCGGCTAGGGCGGCGGGCGCGGCGTCGTGCGGTGGCTTCGGCGGCGTGCTGCGGGCGTGGCTGCTGACGGGAGCGGCGGCTCTCCTGGCCGCTAGTGGCGTGTGGGGATCCGGCGGTCGTGGCGGCCGGGCCAGATCTGGGCCGGGCGGGCCGGCTGGGGGCGCGGCTGGCCGTGGCGGCGCGGCGGTTGGCCGGCGCGGGCCCCCTGGCCGTCGAGGTGCTGCTGCAGCTGGGTGGTGAAGTGCCGGGGCGGTGGCCCCGGGCAGCGGCGGCGGCCGCGGCGAGGTGCTCCTGGCGGCTGCGGAGTTTCTGACGTGGTGCCGGGCGGCGGCCCCGCGTCGCGCCGGCGTGATGGTGGGCCTGTGCGGTGGCTGCGGTGGCCGCTTGGGCGGAGGAGCCTGCCGGAGGTCTTGGCGGCGGTGCTGCTTCGGGAGGCTGCGGCGATGGGCGGGCCCCGATCTGGGCTTGTCGGGCCATGCGAACCGCGGCCGTTGTTGGCGTTGGCGGCGTCTCCGTCATGGCGTTGGGGTGGCGCGGTGCTGGCCGGTCATGGGCCGGGTTGGCTGTGTGGTGGCGGCTTTCGGGTGGTGCGGGGAGTTCATGTCTGCGGACTTCGGCGTTTGTCATCGAGCCCCGTGTCGGAGTTGGTCGGCGTCCCCTCTATGTGGCGTTCCGGCGGCGCCCACGGTGTTCTTCGGCGGTACTCCGTTGGCTTCGGGCTGGGCTGCCCTCTGCGCGTCGGCGGCTACAGGTTGGCTTGGAGGTTGCTCAGCGGTTGGAGGTGGTGGTTTGTGTCGGTCCTTGTTGGCGGGCGCGAGGTCTTGGAACTCTTCGCTGGGCGAATGCTCTGTCTTGGCGGCCGGCCAGGACCGACGACGGCGACGCCTGTGGGCGCCGCATCCTTCTTGAAGGCGTCGTCGAAGCGGGTGTTTCTTGTTCTCCGTTCGGGCTCTCCGGGGGAAACCCTAGATCCCTCACGGGATCGGGCGTGGGCGGCGCTCTTGCGTCGCTTTGCCTCTTGAGGCCTCGCTTTGGATGTCCACCGGACAAAGGGACTTGTGGAGTGTTTTGGTGGTTTAGGCGGAGGCGGGTTCATCTTCGGCCAGGCGGGACGCGGCCTCGGGGCCGGTGTGGTAGTTGGAGTGGTAGCTCCGGTCTTTCGCCTCCGCCTGTTGCGTTGAGGTGTGGTGTCGACCTGGTTGGTCGTCGACCCGTGTGGAGCGCAGCCTCGGGGCTGGCGTGTGGTGTCGTGTTGTAACGGTTTTTCGGCCAGTTTTCCTCATAAACGGGCCAACTCTTTTCTCCTTTATCAATGAAAGGCAAAGCTTTTGCCTCGTTTCAAAAAAAAAATATAAATAAGTGTAGGTGGTGAACGATCGATGAATAAGGTGGTATACGTATACATTGGTCCGGATGAAAATATATGAAGATTGATTTGACATATGGAATACTCTTTTATGAGGAAAATTGTGATATATGAAGGTAGCACACCAGAGACGTTAAACAGGAAACCGTTGGGAGTGCTCGATCAAGAACACCACAGGACAACAATCCTACACTTACAGGCTGGTTTTACGGGATCTTTAGTTACGGGCATAGGCGGCCGGAAGATCGTGGGGGATTTCACTTCCTAAAAGCATGGGAGGAAATTTTTCCTCCAAATCATCCCGTAAAACTTTTTCCGAAGGATAGTTTCCGTAAGTCTAGCATTTTTGTCCCTAGGAGGTAAAAACCTGCTAACACTACCCCCTCTAACATAACTAGATTTAGATGTGCGCCTTGGCGCACGATCCCGTAAAATTCGTTCTGATTTACACTTATATATCAAAGATAAAAAAAATTAGACAAAAATGATAACATATTCGGTAGGGCATATATAGCCAATTTACACATGTACACGGAACACAGTCCTTTCAACTATACTTCTTTATGTATTATCTACTTGCAATAGAAATATATAAAAAATGGAACACACACTCGAATGCGACCGTGTTTGCTAATTCTCTAGTGCAGAAGGTGCGGTCTAACCCAACACCTGCCACGCACACATCCTCAGCAACACATGTCCATCTCCCTCTACCTATCATCTTTTGTCTTGCGAACCCTCTGGTACTGCTTCGTCCTTATCTCCTTTCTCCTATCTTTGAGCTCCGACCTGGAGAGGAATGGTGGTGTTGAAGAGGAGAGGCGAGTAGACGGGACTCAGCGTCGCCGAGGCTGGGCACCTGCTCCCAGGCTGCGTTGTGCGCTCCTTTGTGATGGGGAGCGGGCTATCATGGGCTCATGGCGCTGGCGTCCGTGGCGAGCATGCTTTGGTGGCTGAAGGCGTGCACACACGTGCGAGTGTCGCGCCGCCGTAGCCAATTGTCGCTGGATGCAAGGGCCATCGCATCTCGCATGCCCAGCCGGCGGGGAGACGTGCGACAACGCCATTCCAAGCAATAGCAAGACAACATTTTGTCTGCAGGGCAAGAACGACATCAGAATTGCCTGTTTGAGCTAAGAATTTCAACAACTTTCTTCTCTTTCGTGCGGGTAAAAGATAGTTGCAGGATCCTAGGCTTGGGTCAAGATAAAGAGCGATCCAGGGTGATCTCTCTTAAGATAAAGAGCGGGTAAATTCTATGTATGGCTGTTTGTAGTACAGTACACAACTTACTGTAAATTGTTGCAGTGATGCAGGTCCGGCTGGAACGGCGGCATCCATTTCTAGGAGGGCCGTAGAGGAGAGGGGGTAGAGATTTTATAGCAGGTTGCCGGTATTCAGGCCACGCCCAAACACGCCAAGCCTATGGTCTTTGGCGAACTCATGGATGCTACTGTCATCATTGGCTCGTCTCGTCTTCCTCTCGAAGGTACATCGAAAATAAAACAAATGCACCTGCAAGCATAAGGTGTTATATGAAGTCAAATAAATTACCCAAGCCTTCGAAATATCCTATGAAAATAAAGCAAAATGCACCTGCAAATCTTATTCATGTAAATATGAGGTTCTCTGCGTAAACCAGGTAAACTATATTAGTATATAAGAATAAGCGAAATAGAACATAATACATGTCTAGACTGGTCATTCGAGTAATGTCTAACAAGAGCATATGAAATCACAGCAAGTAAAACATCAGTGTATGTTGTCTTTAGATTAAATCTTGTGGGTTCTCTCTTACTGTGGGTTATCGATAGATCACTGTATGTAATTCGGAGACGGCTGGATTTAGGAAAATAAGACCAATTAAGCAAAGAAAGAACTTGCATTATACTATCATCCTCTGAGGAATCACTGCCATAAGCACAAGTAAGCCCATCCATATAAAAAGACGAATTAGAACCTGCACCACAAATGAAAAGAAAATTAAGCTTTCATTGACAATCTCATAAGGAATAAGACTACTATTTTGAAAGCTATGTAACTGAATTTTATCATACTTAGATGAAAGGCAATAGGATTTCACTACTCATTGCTACCTCTATAGGCGTACTTATCCATGAGCATTGCTTACAAATAGTGCCCACTTCTCCACTCCCTTAAACTCTATGTAACTGAATTTATCATACCTAGGTGAAAACTAATCAGATTTCCTTACTCATTGCCACTTCTTGTAGCCCCTTTTAATTTCTTAATTACTTATATAGGCTCCTTCCGTCTGGTTCATATCATGTCCAACTTTTTCAGGTAACACACGTTTGGAAGATTTTATAAAGTCATCTTCGGCTACAGTAGTTGGGCCTGCTTACTACTCTACTTCCAAGTGCTCTTCTTTTATGACTACTTCAGGTAACCTTGTTTTGATTTTCATGTGGTTCTTTTTCGGGGCTAATTACATAAGAAAATTTAGAAATGCCCAAACACTACTATATATATATATATAGAAAATTTAGAACTATGCCAAGAGGTGCATACATAATAAACATCACCGAAAGATAACATAAACAAAATAATAGGGGATTTACACCTTATCGATCCCATGTGACTGAATGTACGATGCATGTAAATTATCAGCAGTATTTTTACATCACCACAAGTTGAAAAGTGTGATAAAAGGGAACAACAAATGGAAACTGTAGGATAAGACCTTGTTCATGGAATGGGATAAAACAATGTTCGGTGACCTTATTCTTTCTATACCTGAATACCGTGAAGGCATATATTTACTCCAGGCCTCCTCGATCCTCGTAGGTCAGCATGTCCTGAGATGTTTGTATCTTTAGCCTAGCAAGGTCGTAAAAATGATGGCCCTGACTCGTTTTTTAAAATAGAGGTATGCAAGAAACATGACGGAGAAAAAGAAAGATGAAAGTAGCGGTGATACCGAGTATGGAGGTCTGGCCCAGGGAATTTTGCTCACACACATGAGATCAAATTGTAGAAGCGTAAACTCAAAATTAAATCATATATCTCAGCGGCTGCCAAAAAAGCATATATCTCAGAGCAGAGTCAAAACATAAACAATCCTTGCTAGGCTAACATGAGTGACCGACTATAGAAACATCAACAATAGAAAGAAGGCTGATGCACCCTTAGTCAAAGCCAATGAGGGAAATACAGAAAATGGCACAAAATGAATGGTGAAACTTAGTGATAGATCATATAACAAAATGCAGTGAGTAAAACATCTAAACAGGGACAAGTTCTTACCAAACTCCAACTGAAAAAGCAATGAACCTTGACGGCGATACGGCTGAACAATTTTTTAGCTTATCTCCATCCCATTTGAAATGAACACATTCACACTGTTTTTTTATCTAACACGGAATGGAACAAAGGAGCGTCAGAATCAACTTCCAGCTGATATTCAAAAATATAATTCCAAGAAAGGACTTCACTTGTCCTTCTAAACCCAATAAAATATAATGTTTTTTTTTATCTAACACTGTCAATATACTGAGTGTAAAGACAACCATAATCAAGAAGTAATTTACAATGTAGAATCCAAAAATGAAGATGGGACAAATGCACATAAGGGAGAGCACCTGTGCCGGTAGAAAAACCATTTTCATTACCCCTCTACCCATAAGGAAACACACGCTTTCAGCTTCAGCATGTAAAACAAGCATATATATACCTGGAAGAAAATGCGCAGCGGGCAAGTTGGTGATGCCAAAAGAACAATGATAGAAAAATGATATACAAAGAAAAACTGACACTTGTGCATACACATACACCTAAATTTCAGAAAACAACATATGTATGTTATATTCGTGTGAGATATACTACTTTGTCTTTATTAGAGCAATTAATCTACTGCACCACATCAACTCTAGACAAAGAAAAATCTACCATATTTCATTATACAGTCTGACCCATCATCTGATTAAAATAATAGTATGTTCAAGCCGATCACCACAATGTGAAATAACTGAATTTGACAATATTAAATTAGGATAATGATACAAACAGATCAATGCAGACTTTAAAAGCAAGCACGGACAAAAGCGCAGAGACATGCCTACCCGCATAATTAGGTACTATATACCATGAATAAGAATTACTTTTGTCGGCTTTTAGACCATCATCCCATGACCGCCGCTAGTGTGTGTGTGTTTCGCAACCATTGCGAGGGAATCCAGCACTTGCTCTTAGCTTGGATTAGATGGCCGTAGATACTGCCCATCCTGCTTACTTAGAAAAGATAAGGCTTTAATAGTTTGCAATATTTTCTCTGGTAACATATATAACTTGCTAGGGTAAGATGACCATGCAAGTGAAGCAAATAACCAGGATCATATCTTTTTGGGTTACCATATAGTTGAATAGTACAAAACGACAAATAAGTTAATAATAAACTTACCATATAATATCTCAGCCAAAACTCTTAGTTCAGACCGAGCCAATCTACTGCTGCCCATTGCAGCCATTAATCTATTCTCAGTGCAAGCTGCCAAGAATACACCGGGCTCTTGATGAAACCAATAACAAACTAAGGTATCAAAAAAATATAGAAGGCTGACGGTTATCTACTGAAAAAGGAATCTATATGAGAAGTGACATCTTTATAGTGAAAATGGCTGTTGCATAACAAATAATCACAGAAAATTGTGTTTCTTGCAAAAATGATACCCCCATACAGAAAAGGCAACGGACCATTTTCTTGCGGCTGTTCTTTTATGTCAAAAAGCAAGCTAAGCTTTTCTTATCCTATGAAACTCCGCAACTAAAATTAAAGCTTGTGGCATTCACATTTATCACACCACTGAATCCAATACGCTAGTTACAGTCATATAACAAAGCCATACAAACCCAAAACTACCAGCCAAGTTCATCGAGCAATTAGTGTGTGCAAAGAAAAGTGTACCTAATTTCTGTTGGGGGATGTGGCAGCCAGCATGTAGGGCTCCAAGTATCCCAGTTTATCGGTTCCAGTGTAGAGATCTGTAGCGCCTTGGAGTTGAGCAAGGACTCCACACAACTGAGGTACTGCCTACTGTTCAGGGTCGCCATACAGTACAAAACAAAGAGAAATTTGGATTAAAAGCTTAGAAACATGGAAGGACTGCAAGATTTTTTTTGAACAAAGAGAATAGTACCAGAGTTCTACTTTTGGCATTCAGATGGTAGTTATAACTTATATACCTCAAGGTACTTAAATGTAGTTGCAAGATAATGTGGGATGCAGTGTGGAAATTGATGTTTTCACTCTCCTATGACAATTTCTCTTGAATCATGACCATCACTTGTCCTATTACAATTTTGCTTAATGAATCAAAGAGAGGAAAAAATGTTTTTTGCACGTTCTTCCTATAAAAAATGCTAGAACCTCTTAGCCATCACGACACTGAAACATACCCCAGAGCTGAAACTAAAGCCACGACATGACTAACCTTGGTTTAGAGAAATCCAACAGCTGCATCTTAAATTCTAGAAGCCATCTAGATCTTCCTTGATTTAAAGAAATCCAAGTCACCTAGAGCTGTAATTGGACAATCATCCTCTCGTGTAGTGTTTCTGCGGCTCCATTTGAACCGAAAAGGAAGATGTTTGCGTATTTTTATTCCCTATCAATAACCTGAGTGGGCTGCCTTTAAATGTTTATCATAATTAAGAAAGAACACTGATTAGAGCCCTAGAAACCTGAGCTGACTACCTACACAAATAGAAAATAAAATCACTGCTTGTGAATTCGTGTAACTGTGAATAATAAGATACAAAAATCTTACACAAAGCTAAAACATTATTCCGGAGGATGAAAATAAGCATATGCTAAGTAATTTAGCTGGGAAGAACGCCAACCAAAAGTAAGAATGAGTGAACTATTTCTCTCTTTTCCACAGCATGCGCATACAACCAAAAACTTATGGTATTATAGGTAGAAGAGAACACAGTTATCTGAAACACAACATAATGGGCAGTATGAGACTTTAACGTACATCATAGCAAGATGAAGATGTGCATGTTTCTGTTGCTCCCTTTAAATATAAAAAATGGTTTAATAGCACCACATACGTTGACAAAACATCATAATAGATGAGGTAAAATCAAACAAAACAATCATCTCGCTTGCTATGAAGGTTTCACAACACTAAATAGTATATATCAGTAAACCAGCCACTCGAAATGGATACAATGAAATTAACTATAGCACAAAGCAGAACAGTTGGTATAGCTTCAAACAAATCACTTTAGAGCTGTGGCATGAAAACTAAGCTACGTAAATGGACGGGCGTATATATTTCTTATGATTTTATTTACCTAAGTCAGAATAAAACATGTAGAGAAGTTGATCCCATTTTCTTTACCTTCTTTTCACCTCTTTGGCACTTCAAACGTGAGCTATCAAGAAAAGCCATCAGCTAAGCTCCATCCATGGAGTTCAGGAAAGCAACCTGGAAATCTAGACCCATGAAGTCACATTACGCAAGTCCATCAGATAAGATGTAAACTGAAAGTGCACAAGTCAGAGGGAAAGGTTGAGAATAAAATTAAATTATGTTTTCGAATCGCTCACGATTTTGCAATGCCTTTTTCTTATATATTTGTGTCAAAAGTACGAGGTGGAGATAAAATGCAACACATAGCCATCGACATAATATTATGACCGTGGTAAACAGGGGTAGATAAAACTAATAAGCACGTGGTTACATAGTAGAAGCTTGTGCTTATCAACACAAACAAGCATGTAAGATGCAAAACAGGGAAGGGCAAAATTCATAAATAGGCTGTATGAGCATATTAGCAATTACCTGCTCATAAGAAGAGGATGAAATCAAAGTGCTGGATCTTTCAATTGCCAGTACCAACACGGTAGTTCCATCTCAGCTATTAGTTTTCAAGCTGAATGTTTGAATCAAATATAACATAAACCAACATCTCTAATCTACCATAGCACAAACTAACACATGTAAAAGACAAAAGAGCATACACATTAAATCTAATAAATCGTATCTCTCCAATGGCAAGAAAGGCATCCAGTCCACCGCAGCAAACAACCACTACAACTTGATAGAACAGGTTACCTGTGGGCAAAACGTTTGTCACCACAAAAACTTCGAAAACAGCATCGAAACCTTGTTGTGTGGAGCAAATCCCACACCTTCATATACACGAAGAGATCTGGAGTTCCATGTCATCCATAAGCAAATATTTGACCATTTGAATCACAAATAATATAGTTTCAGTTAGGAACAAGTCATGAGTAATTTGCAAATTTTCAGTTGAAGAACTGAACCAGTACCTTCATTTATCTCATATTCATAGTTGCTTATGCTCATACAAATATACCAAGCAGAGAATGTATGCGTCGTGTAAATTAACCTGCAGGTTTACTATGCAAAACTTTATGTTTGCATTCCTGTGTTTTATGCTAATTAAACATTTTTCTTTCTTAACACTGATCATTCTATTGTAAATTAGAACAAGTTATAGTAGAGTAGATAAGAGAGACATAGCAAAGAGAATTAATTTAGTAGTAATGCCATAAGTTCAGAGCATTACCTGTAGCATGTAAAGCAGATCAAGTATGATTAATTAAATTATTATTCATGTAGAAAAAGAAACCTGCATCTGCATGAACAAGAAAAATAAAATTCAGAACACTGCACAAAGTTCTTCCAAATTCTCACATTCAGAAATACACGGATGCATTCACTTGTCAACCAAGCAAACTGTAATATATCAATTTTTACTCATAGATAACGAAACAGGGGAACAACCTTGCAAATGTATTCTGACACCCAAATATGTATGAGTGCTCAGTAAGGTTCCTACTAATACACAAGCAAATGCAACAATACAAAAGCCCTAACTGTGAGTAAATGCAAAACACATCCCATGGTACCTGGGAATCACATTGATTGTAAAATTTAGAAAACTTCCCAAAGTTGCTTCGCATTCTCACATTCAGAAATACACGGATGCATTTATCTGTCGACCAAGCAAAACGCAATATATCAATTTCACTCATAGATAATGAAATCATTCATTATAGCTTTCGCAATGCCAAAGTCAATTAGTTTCAGAGATCTCCTCACAAGCACAAAATTGGCAGGCTTCAGATCGGAGTGTACTATCCATTTCCTCTATGTATCGTATTGCCTGCTTCAAGCATTTATAAAAACAAAAAAAAAGGGAAAGTTGAGAATGTGCTCGAATGTTTGAAATTCAGAATACAAATATTGTGTTTCAGCATATTAATAATGCAAGTGCCGATCTTGCAAATAATAAATAAATGCACATACCTTTAGTGCACAATATAAGTTGTTAGATCAAAATTACTGAGCATACATGATACATGCATCTTGAAAAGAACATTGTTCCCTGTCTGAAAACCACATGCAACAGAAACATCATTTTCTTTTTTTCTTCTTCTTTAGAAACGTAATAATTTATAGACACAAATAAATAACAGTGGGGAATCTAAAAAACATTAATATTGTTTGATTATGCTCATCTCATTCTTCAAGGTAAAATTAAGAACCTACACAGAGATAAATCATATGCCTGGGATAACTCGACCAATTATAACAGAGAGTGCTAAACTTTACAATACAAATTGATCAACAATATAACTATGACAAAGTGAGGTTTGACTCCCAATTTATGTCATTTGAGAGCTCAGATCTTGTATTGGTTCAGGATACCTTACACACAAAAAAAAAAAACAGATGGTATTATAGATCAGATCTGCATGGCAAAGTTGTACCATCATGAGTAGAAGTTGTAGCTAGAAAAGCCAGTCACATCTGCATTAAAATCATCCTAAATTTATATTGATATATATATCTAGTAAATTTATCAAAGAACACTCACACAGAAAACAGAAACCTCTTCGAGTGCTTCATGATACTCATACAGAGTTGACTGCCAAAAAGCAATTTTAGATTTCGCCTGCAACTGCAGAGAACACTAATTTGAGTTAATTTGGTAGGGTATATAGAATAAAATACGAATGCAAGAATTCAGTTCTGGACATCAAAAAATGCACAAGAGATTGTTGTGTGCAGCAAGAATTCAGTTCTAGACACTACTAAAGCTGAACAGATGAGGCAAAATCACCGAGCCAATCTCACACTTAGATACTCCATGGAAAGCCTAGGACATATTATACCATTTACATTTAGAGAATAATTCCAACTCGTGGAAATAATAACCATTTGCTGCACGCCTAATATGTTCTTGGCTGAAGAATTGTAGCCCATTTTCCTCAAACGAAGTGTCCGTATTTGTTGGTCATTTGTGTAGACCTATGGGCATACCACCGACGCTCCGCAACAATCAGTCCTCGCCACATCAATCTGCATCCTCACTCGACTGGTGTTCTCAACACTACAACAAAACAAGAGTGCAAAGGCTTGCAGTAATCACATCTCATAGCTCAAAACAGCCCCTGGAAATTCCAACCAAACAATCCATTGCTGACCCATTTGGAAACCAATGTCTGAAAGTACAAGTAAAAGAGAAGGAAAAGAAGAAGAGAATAAATGTAAAGAAGCTCACATGCACAAAAGCTTTCTTTGCAGATCCGTGATACCTCTGGTAAACAACCCCTAAAAATTTCAACCAAACAATCCATTGCTGAACCATTTGGAAGCAAATGTCTGAAAATACAAATAAAAGAGAGGAAAAGAAAGAAGAGAATAAATGTAAAGAAACTCACCTGCACAAAAGCTTTCTTTGCAGATCCGTGATACCTCCGGTGGCTGCAGGAACATGGAGATCATGTGGGAGAGAAAAAGACAAGAGGAAATAGAGACGAGAGGAGGAGGAGGAGGAGGAGGAGGAACCTGCAGGCCCTCTTCAAAGAAGAGGCAGAGGAGGACAGACCAAGGTGGAGGAGGCCAGCAGTCCAGCACGACCCGTCCAGATCTGGGCACGAATCGGCTGTGTACCTCGGCAGGTCGTCTTCATCTCCATCCCACCCGGCGACCGACGTTCCTTGAGGTGCTCTTGGTAGTCCATCCGCCGTCCGTGCGGCGACCACCGGGAGCTCAAGCGAGGTGCTGGGGGCGCCGCGAGCGCACGTCGACGGCCTGGTGGCGCCCTTCCCGCGAGCCTCGTCGTCGTGCTCGGCGGCCCCTCGTCTCGCGCCGTCCTCCCTGCTTCCTCCTCCCAACCGCGCGACCAGCGCCGCTGCTCGCACGCCTCCGAGAGACCGCATCCATCTCGTGGCCGCCGCCCCTCTGTCGATTGGGGAGAAGAGGAGATTGGCCAGGGATTGGCGGAGGTGGGCGGCGGCTCATGGGGATAGGCTAGGGTTCCTACAGGCATGAGGGATTGGGGGAGGAGACAGCGACGGGATTGGGAGAGATGACGCTCGGGAGGGGATTGGCAGGCCACCGAAGGAAAGGACCAAACTACCCCGCGCGGACAAGATATTTTGCCTGGCCGGTGAGACGAGCGCGACCCAGAAACGACCCACAGAGACTGACGCGTGGACCCAACCGACCGTAGGACCCAAACGCAGCCAGATGCGGGTAGATAACGGCCATCGCATGGCTTTCGCTAGCGGGAGGCGCTGCAGAAACCGACGGCTGAGATTGATTTTCGGCCAGCCTCTGTAAAAATCGGACGGTTCACGTGCTTAGATCGCTGTGAGAGCCCCATGGGGGTGCAACAATCATACCTTTAGATCTCTCCTTCCTCTGATACTCTGCAGCTCTCCCTCCATCTGAGACGTGTTGAGCTGTTCTCCTCTCACACACTCTCTCTCTCTCATTCACTTGTCAGTTCTCACTCATCGTCATCTCTTCTCGACTTCTCCCCATTCTGGAGCTCCGCACTGCCATTTGCGTCGCACAGACTGGAGTGGGGGTTGTGGGCGAGATCGAGCGGCATTGGAGCTGGAGGTAGAGCTTTGGTGCTCAAAAGGTGGAGAGCCCCAGGAATAGTGTGTGTGTGCAGTGAGCAGAGAGACCAGGGTTTGCTATTTTGGGAAGAGGAAAGGTGTGAGCTCCGCCTGGTGGTGTGGGGGGAGTTGGCTGGCCGTTGATGGCGCCGTGGAGCGGCTTGTGGGCCGGCCTTGCCGGCGGCGACGCCTACCGCGGCACGCCGGTCATCGTCAAGATGGAGAATCCCAACTGGTCCATTTCCGAGGTCGACGGTGGCGAGGATTTCTTGCCCGGAGCAGGCGGGCGGCGGCGGAGGGGGAAGAACGCGAAGCAGATCACGTGGGTGCTGCTCCTGAAGGCCCACCGCGCCGCCGGTTGCCTGGCGTGGCTTGCCTCCGCCGCAGTCACGCTCGGCTGCGCCGCGCGGCGCCGCGTCGCCGCTGGGCGGACGGACTCCGATGCCAACCAGGGGGAATGCGAGGGCGAGGAGGAGGAGGCGGCCCACGCGGTGCGGCGGTCCCGGTTCTACGCGTTCATCAAAGCCTGTCTCCTGATGTCCGTTTTCCTCCTCGCCGTCGAGGTCGCCGCCCACTCCAACGGCCGGGGGGCCCTCGCCGTCTTCGCTGCCTCGTTCTACGCGTCGTGGGTACGCGTCCGCGCCGCCTACTTGGCCCCGCCGCTCCAGCTCCTCGCCGACGCCTGCGTCGTGCTCTTCCTTGTCCAGAGCGCCGACCGGCTCGTCCAGAGCCTTGGCTGCTTCTACATCCTGCTCAAGCGCATCAAGCCCAAGCCCATCTCTCCAGCATTGCCCGATGCGGAGGACCCCGACGCCGGCTATTACCCAATGGTGCTCGTCCAGATACCAATGTGCAACGAGAAAGAGGTTCGCACCATTGCATTGCCACCATGCCACCACCTACAATCGTCAATTGCCCCCACAGTTTCAATCTTTTCACAGAAGATTCAGATGTTTGATCATGATAGCCATCTTCTGTTCCGTTCAGGTGTATCAGCAGTCGATTGCGGCGGTCTGCAACTTAGATTGGCCAAGGTCCAGCCTCCTTGTACAGGTGCTGGACGACTCCGATGACCCGACAACGCAGGCGTTGATCAAAGAGGAGGTGGAGAAGTGGCGGCAGAACGGGGCGCGCATTGTGTACCGCCACCGTGTGCTTAGGGAGGGCTACAAGGCCGGCAACCTCAAGTCGGCAATGACCTGCAGCTATGTCAAGGACTATGAGTATGTCGCCATCTTTGATGCCGATTTCCAGCCGTACCCTGACTTCCTGAAGCGAACCGTGCCACATTTTAAGGTAGCATATATAGGCTGGAATTCAGTTGTTGAATCATGTGATTGTGTGGGTTTGAGTGATTTTAAATTCTCAACTCTTGCATTGGGTGGTGGCTTCAGGACAATGAGGATCTGGGCCTTGTTCAAGCCAGATGGTCATTTGTGAACAAGGACGAGAACCTATTGACACGCTTGCAGAACATTAACTTGTGCTTCCACTTTGAGGTGGAGCAGCAGGTGAACGGTGTGTTCATCAACTTCTTCGGGTTCAATGGCACAGCTGGGGTGTGGAGGATCAAGGCCCTGGAGGACTCAGGAGGGTGGATGGAGCGAACAACGGTGGAGGACATGGACATTGCTGTCCGTGCACACCTGAAGGGCTGGAAGTTTGTCTTTCTGAACGATGTCGAGGTGCATCTCGTGTCCACTTGCTTATAGATTATTTTGCTACATTGTTGGTAGTGAGTAGAATTAAATATCTTATGCTATTTTTTGTGTCAATCTTTGTGCAGTGCCAATGTGAATTACCAGAGTCATACGAGGCTTACCGGAAGCAACAGCACCGGTGGCATTCGGGGCCAATGCAGCTGTTTAGGTTATGCTTGCTGGACATCATTCGATGCAAGGTATTGCTAAGTGCTCTATAACTAGTGCATAATTATAGAGATAGCTGTTCTGCGATTAGAAATGTTACCAAGAACTTAAATATCTACTATCGTGTTTAACTCTTGCAGATACTTTTTCTAGATTTTTTGTGTCTGCATACGTGTAATATTATGTGCATCTGTCTGTTACTAAGGTTTTCTTATAGAACAAGAACCTAAATGCATGCCATTGTGTATGTTGCCCGCTCAAGGTTCTTGTTTTCGATTCCGCTGGCTATCCCTTAATTCTTAGATAATATTATCCTTTGCCAAAGATAACAATGTACTTCCTTACCGTGTCTAACGGCAACTAAATTTTGTTATGGCAGATTGCATTCTGGAAGAAGGCCAACCTGATATTTCTTTTCTTCCTGCTCCGCAAGCTCATCTTGCCTTTCTATTCGTTCACGCTCTTCTGTATCATCCTCCCAATGACAATGTTTGTGCCTGAAGCTGAGCTTCCCAATTGGGTCGTGTGCTACATCCCTGCGCTGATGTCCTTCTTAAACATCGTCCCCGCACCGAAATCGTTCCCATTTATCATCCCATACCTTCTCTTCGAGAACACCATGTCTGTAACCAAGTTCAATGCCATGATCTCCGGGCTGTTCCAGCTGGGAAGCGCATACGAGTGGGTCGTGACCAAGAAATCAGGTCGATCGTCAGAGGGTGATCTCACTGCCTCGGCGCCAAAGGGGCTGAAGCAACTAAAGGCTGGCTCCATGCCAGTCATTGACGCAGTAATCAAGGAGAAATCCAATCCCAAAGAGAAGCCCAAGAAGTACAACCGAATATACAAGAAGGAGCTTGCCCTCTCACTGCTTCTCCTTACCGCTGCCGCTCGGAGCTTGCTGTCGAAACAAGGGATCCACTTCTACTTCCTGCTGTTCCAGGGCATCTCGTTCTTGCTGGTCGGACTCGACCTCATTGGCGAGGACATCAAATAAACAGACTGTAGCGTAGACATAGAGGGTAAATTGTTTTCTAACCAACAACCTACGGACCGTGTATGTGCTTACACCTTCTGTCATCGAGGAGCGTAGGAGCTAGGAACTGGAAGGTCCGGAAGCGAAAATGTGTGGCTCTGTGCAGTTAGCGGGTTCTTAGAACAGTGTATGTAGATTGTGTGTAGATCCTTTTCGAAAAAGGTTATGTGTAGATATATGTTGTAGCAATCACCTTCTTGGCCTGTGAATCTTCCTAACTGTTGCAGGCCATTCATATTCTTTTGTAACATGTATGTCGTTAATGTTCAGGCTGGAATTTACATCCGAATTTTAGACCCCTTCCAGATTCCCAACCTTGTTTCAGGTGTGCTGATATATGCATCTGTTTGTACCTGGCCTGCTTGACTGGGCAAACACTGATGACATTCTGACCAGAACGGCCACATGGATAGGCAGAAACCATGCTACATTTCTGCGTCGTCTCAAATTTCCACTCTACAGGGTAACTGGTACAACTACTTTGTTGTTGCAACGCTCGCAGCGCCTCTAACCTCCCGCCTGGCAGCACACCTCCCTCCCCTTGGAAGCACCTCATTCACACCGCTTCCCATGGCAGCACGGTCGCCGTTTGCAGCACCTCCACTGGCCGCTAGGAGCATTGGAGGATGCCGCTGGCAGCAACGCCGCCGCCCGCTGGGTGAAGTGCAATCTGCCGCTGGCAGCAACACCATCCACCGCTGGGAGCTAGGCTGGCCAGGTTTGGTAGTGTTGGATCACGTCAGAGCCTACGGTGAAGAACAAAACTTTTTCATTCCTACTCGAAGGAAACAACATGAACACCTAAGATCCGGTTCTGCCGAAGTAAGCAATGAGATCTTACCACTAGACGCGCAGTTGTGGAATTAATGGCGCTTTGTGGGGGCAGTGTCGTCCTTGTACCGTGTCTGCATGTCTGCTCCGGTTCCTAGTCTCCTCCTTGTTTCGGTGGTAAAAAGATATTTTACCCTTAACCGTTATTTTGGTTGATGATGACGCCGAAACTTAAATGTGCAACCTAATGGTACCTACTGGTTTGAGTTCACAAGTATTGATGGAAGATGGCGGGAGACACCCCCCCCCCCCCCCCCTATTCGATAAAGAAGAGGTGCTTTGTCTTATTCCTTTTGTATTATGTTTGAGTCAAATAGGAAACACCACACTATTAAGAAGGGTGGTCTTGATGAGCTTGATGGGGATGTAACCAAAGCCATATACACATCCTACCACCATATATAGCTATCACACAAGTAAGGAGAGTGTAGTTCATATGAGCAAAATCATTTTGAGAGGTTTCTGTGAAACCGGCGTATATTTGGGTCACACCGGGTTCACTGCTGATCAAACCGGCTACAAAGGGTTGTGGCGCCGACCTTTTTCGGAACGCTACCAAAAAGCTATATCGTAGCGTTCCCGTAAGCTTCAGCGTCTGGCTTAGCCGCGACCAGAACGACCGACACCAACACCGGCTTGCTTCGGTTCACCGACTTGGTCGTTACACCATCTGTGCAAACCGGTGTATGTGTGAACCGGTTGACCGTTCGGTACGCCGTAACTTCCTATGTTAAAATCGGCTGTGCTAACTTACCACCAGAACTGCTTGACCAGAATCTCTCAAACGGCTACTTTACTTCCTTGAGCTATAAAAAACCTTTATTCCTCCTTGAGGGTTTAGGTCAACCATTCACTCTATTCATTTGATCTCTTTCTCTCTCTTTCACTCCATTTCTGAAATACCAAAGCTAGAGGATCTCCCATTCTACCCAACCAATTTCAAATCCTTTGGTAGGAAGCAAGAAGAGATCCCGATCTACGATTCCACCAAGCCATATTATATTCCCCACCGAGTGTGAGTTTGCTTCTTACTCTTGGGTTCGTGGGAAACCCTAGGCGGCTAGGGCAGCATGAAGGCTTTCTGCTTGTGGTTTTCCCCGTGGAAAGTTTCTGAGGGTTTGGAGGCTACCTTAACATCTGCCACTAGTGAGTGAGTTGTTCATTCAATTTCTGGGATAGGCTCTGGAGAACAAGATGAGGCTTCGTGGCATTGGGAACCCTTCATGGGATTTCACACCTGTCCTATGTTACATACCTTCCCAAGGTTCAAAAAAGCGCTGAGCGTAAAGCGAGTGGTGAGACACTGCTTAGAGCAACTGCTGCTTAAGCGAGCTTAAGCGTGCAGGGCAAAAACGTACGGCCGGGAGCACGAAAGCCAAATTGGGCCTACACAAGACTATAATCAGCCCTAAGCCTAAGAATATAACTCAGCCCAGCAACAACAGCCATAAATATCTAACTCAGCCCAGCAGCAAGAGCGCAGCATGCCAGCGTGTAGAAAATAGCAACCAACACACACGAGTAGCCCAACAGCAACACACACGACTAGCCCAGCGTGAAAGGGGATATCTGATGTGCGGCAGCGGCTGGCATCGACTAGGTCGATCTCGATCCGGGGCCCTGGGCGCTCGGCGGAGAGGGAATGAAGGGGACACGGAGGCTGCTTGGGGAACATAGTCCCAGCGGCCTGGAAGAAGATGTGGAGGGCAGTAGAGGAGAGGATTCACCAGCGGTGAAGGAGGAACATCACCGGCGAAATCGGGGTGCCTCGCCGCCTCTCTCCCATCTCTCTCTCTCTCTCTCTCTCACTCTATCTCTCTCTCTCTCTCTCTCTCTCTCTCTCTCGGGGGTGGGGGAGTGGTCAATTGGGGTGCCAGGGAATCATATCTAGTCGTTTTCCCCTCCTATCTAGCACCTCAAAATTTTAATTTCTGCCTCCGATCATGGACGCGCAGCGATGCGCTTTTCTCCGCTTTGCCTCGCTTCCACGCGCCTAATCATCACTCAGCGTTTAATCTCACCACCTAATCACGCTTACCGCTTAACCTCACGCTCAGGCCTGAAACAAAGCGGTAGGGCAACGCTTCGCTCGCTTTTGCGCTTAAGCGCGACTAAGCATATGCTGTTTTGAACGTTGCACCTTCCTCCCAAGGAAGGGAACATATGGATACATCTTTATCTCCATCGTTCCTCGGTAATTTCTATCCGAGCTTTTAGCTCTTTACTTGCATATTTATATATGTCATATCCTTCGTGCTTTGAAGTAATTTGTATCATCATCTAGGTTGGCTCACCTAGCTTTTACTAGGCTCACTTACATTTCCGCATAGCCTAAAACCGTTAGAGAATTTAAAGAAAATTCGTAGAACATATGCAACCTCTCTCTAGGTTACGATCTCTATTCTTTCATGCGGGTTCCCGCGAACTCCAGCTTAGGCTAGATAGCGACCCAACTCTCTCTCTCTCACTCAACAGGTCACGCAAACTATATCTACTGGTATCCACACATATGGGTGGGAGCAACGCCACGAGGTGCTAGTCTCATCCCGATGCCTTGGGGACTAAGGGAGATGCGATAGGATCCAGTGAAACCCTCGCGGTCACTTGCATTTGTTTGTCCACCGCCAGTCCCCTCCTTATATAGGGAGACAGAGTGGGTATGGTCTTACCTTCCATGGTCCAACTCCCTAAACCCTAGTCAATGTAGTTCTCCATCTACTCCCCTTACATGCTCGGAATATTCCATTTCTGCCAGTTGGCACAACCAGGTCCAACCCAATTAGCCCCTTGCCTTTAAGTGTGACCCCGCAGGCTTCCAACGAACTAGACACAATTTGAGACTTACTTGTACGTACTGCCCACTCGTTGTGAGTCGCAACCAAACCGATAGTCGGTAGTGGTCTCTAGCAAGACGCGTCGGCTCCCACACGTTGTGAAGTCGTTAAGACTTCCCTCTTCAACGTGTCGATATGGCCAATTCCCTTTGGCCTCACTAGTGCTGAGCTACCGGTGAGCCGGTGTCAGACCGTGTGTAGCAAAGCTGTCTCTTCTCGTCCCATTGATATATAGTTCATGGGTGACTAACACTTAGTCGCACCGACTCGGTTAAGAGTTAAACGATTTGCGCACGACCATGCTTTTGAACCATATCACCACGTGAGGGAACATCTTGGTAATCCACATCATGCAGCTTGGTTCCGAGTCAACCCGACCTTCACTTTTATAGCAGCCAGTTACAGACAGTATTTGGCGGGATAAAATCTGGCTAGTCCACAACTCGAATCATGCAACTTACTAGGTCTAGGAATTCCATTGTTAGAGTCGGTACACCTAACAACTAACCCGTGAAAATTCCACCTTGCGTCAGTACGATGATGACCCACAAGTATAGGGGATCGCAACAATCTTCGAGGGAAGTAAAACCCAAATTTATTGATTCGACACAAGGGGAGACGAAGAATACTTATAAGCCTTAACAGCGGAGTTGTCAATTCAGCTGCACCTGGAAAAGCACTAGTAACAGGGGTGATGTGAAAGCAACAATAATATGAGAGAAATGGCAATAGTAACACAACAGCAGTAGCAGTAACACAGAGGAGATGGCACCAGAAAGTATTCCAGTGCGGAGTTGACTGTAGAGAAATGATGATGGAAGAAGGACCGAGGTTCCCAGCTATCTACACTAGTGGTAACTCTCCAAATAACATGTGTTGGATGAACACATTACAGTTGGGCAATTAATAATTGTGAGGGCATGACAATGCATGATATGATAAGATAAAGCTTACTTAGTATTTAATTTGGCATTACAACATAATACATAGACCGTAATCCAACTGCGTCCATGACTAATAATCCACCTTCATGTTATCATCTGAACCCCTTCCAGTATTAAGTTGCAAGCAACAGACTATCACATTAAGCAATGTGTGTAAAGTAAACAATAGAATTATCCTTAGAAAAAACATTGTTGTTTTGTCCCTAGTAGCAACAACACGTCTACAATCTTAGAAGTTATTGTCACTCTTCCAGAAAACTAGAGGCATGAACCTACTATCGAGCATAAATACCCCCTCTTGGAGATACAGGCAACTACTTGATCAGGGTAACTACAAGTACCGGAGAGCATGAAAGATCTTAAATAACAGTATTATGATAATATGATGAACAATCTGATCACAATTCCACAATTTATCAGATCCCAAAAAACACAACACCGATTACATCATATGGATCTCAATCATGTAAGGCAACTCATGAGATCATTGTATTGAAGTACATGGGAGAGAGTACCAACTAGCTACAGCCGAGAACCCGTACTCTAGGGGAACTACTCACGAACCATCATGGAGTCGAAGAGGAGGCGGTGGAGTCGATGGAGATGGCTCCGGGGTTCAATCCCCATCCCGGCAGGGTGCCGGAACAGGAACTTCTGACCCCCGAAACTTGTCTGGACGATGGCGGCGGCGACGGAACTTTTCATGGACGGAGGCTGGTTGTTTTAGGGTTTTTGCATCGAAGGGAATTTATAGGCGGAAGGGCGAGGTCGGTGGCCGCCTGGGTGGCCCACACCATGCCATGGCGCGGGCCCATCCTTGGCCGCGCCATGGGGTGGTGTGGCCGCCCAGTGGCGCCCCTATGTTTCTCCTCCGGGCTTCGTCTTCGTTACGGAATAATAAGATCTTCGGCTTTTGTTTCGTCCAATCCCGAGAATATTTCCTGTACAACTTTTCTGAAATACAAAAACAACAAAAACATGAACTAGCACTGTGACATCTTGTCAATAGGTTAGTCCCAGAAAATGCATAAAAGTGCCACGAAGTGTAGACAAAACATATAGAAATTGGTGTAAAACAAGCATGCAGCATCAAAAATTATAGATACGTTTGCAACGTAACAGCATCCCAAGCTTAACTCCTGCTCGTCCTCGAGTAGGTAAGTGATAACAAAAATAATTTTTGAGATGACATGCAGCCAACACAATCTTGATCAAGTTATTGTAAAGCATTGCGAGCTAGGATCAAAGTACTCTAAACATAGGCATGATAGATATAATTCAATAGAACTTAGCAACTATGTTATAACACGAGAAGTAACTCAAACAAAAGATCATGAATAATAATGCACTGAAAGCAACTGTTTGCTTATGGGCATAGCGAAAACATAGAAAGTGGTATTCAGCTTGTCCTTTATGAAGTAGCAAAACATAAATACCATGACACCTTTAAAGTGTAGAGGGTGACTAGATACCAATAATTTGAGAACAAGCAATAATCACAATCATGAATCAATCAATAATAAATTTTGGGACTATGCATGTCAACACCCGGATTTTTAATTCCAGATGCCTATTATGCCGTACATCGCAATCCCAGGAAGATTGTTTTTGCGAGACATAATAAGTTAATATCACAGAACATCATTCATTACAAACCATAATAGTCTTACAACAAAGGATCTCATGATCCAAGTCTTAAAACAACAGTTGATCTAAGGATCAATTACAAAACACATAGCGGAAGAAACGTAGTAGCGGCCCATCTGTTCCACGAGCAACGCTTGACGTCGGGAGGTAGTCCTAGTTATCGTAGACATCCTGCTGTCCACCTTCCGAGTACTTGGTTCTCCTCTTCATAGTCTGGCCATTGGAATAGCCAGAGACAAAGCCATGAGTACTTTTAAAGTACTCGCAAACTCACACTAATAGAAGTACTAATAGCTCTAATGGATTTTCTAAGCTTCTAGGTTTATTTGCACAAAGCCAGTTTTATTTCATAAACTCTTTATAGCAAAGACTCTTTATTGACCTAAAAATACTTAAGTGGGAACATTAGTGTCATTCCCACAACTCTGTTGTGATCAAGTCAAATTCACCTTTCAAGTCACCATTCATTTTTAGAAAACATCTGACAACAGAACAATATGGCCATCCAACTGTCCATGACCGCGGACGCGGCTATTCGAATAGTTTAACACTCTGCAGAGGTTGTATTCTTGTGCCACAACTTTTGATTACATCCGTCAGGGATAGCCCTGAATCATCATACTCAGTATGCGGATCATCAACCATTAATCTTTCACTTACATACCCTAGTATAGGCACCTCCCCTATGAGCTTGGCCTCCTAGTGATGGCAATCTTCCCTCATAGGAACTGCACAGGGCTTGGGTAGGACATTCATCTCCTTTTCACGTCATTTTACTTTCAATGGAGGTAGCCTCAGCATAACCTCTATGACGCTTGTTCAGAGGGAACCCATACTAAAATACATAAATTTTCAGCTAAGCCTTACCCATTATCAGGTATTGTGGGGGTACTCTAAAGTTGGAATGGTATCGCATCCGAACCCAACCATCAGTTTTTGTCAAGTTCACCTTGTCACTTCAAAGTCATATTCACATTCAAAACTTTCAATAGAATGACTCATCATTCTAAGATTTTCAAAGTCATTTGATTCACATGTTCCCACCTAGAGTAGTCCATTTTATTTTTAGCACTAGCAACTAGTCATGAGGGGTGTTAACTAAATTTTAGCTCTCTAGGCTAAGTTTGAAGCTCTTGTGGTACTCTATATTTAGACCAAAGTTAACTATAAAAATAAGCCTTGATAAACAAAGTAAAAGATTGCAAGATAAAAACTTGGGCTTGGACAAATCCTTAAACACAAGAGTATGGCAAGGGTATCTTGCACTAGTATAGCTTGTATTAGTAGAGCTTGCCTTGGTTGGTACAGTGATCAAAATGTTCCTCCTCGTCTTCGTAGAAGACCTCCTCCTCCTCGTAGCCTTCGGTACTAGCGTCTATAAACGGATACGAGGTATACAATCACCAAACAATACTTAGGTAGACTATTTATCACACAAGATGATCTAGCATCATCACAATCATCACCCAACATAATACTAGGGTTTTCTCTATTTAGTTTTGGGAAAAATAATTTCTTCTCATTGAAAATTACTAAGATTTAATATCCTCAAATAATATAATATGAACTCATGGGGACCAAAGTCACCACTTCATATTTATTCATTTGGGAAAGTGATTTAAATGAGATACTACATCTCATACAATTTACATACTACTTTGGAAATGATTTAATATTCTCAAGTAATAACATATGAGTTCATGAAGACTAATGTCATCACCTCACATTGAATTACTTGGGAAAGTTATTTAAATGGGAGGCTATACCTCATAGGTTTTAAATACCATTTTTGAAATAATTTAAATGGGCTAGAAATAGCCACATAGCCATTATTTGAATCTAGCCCCTGATCATATGAAACAACCATGTAATATTTTTACATATTCAATTAGAGTATTTGAAATGTGAATTATGAGAGGTGGAATCACCTCAAAATCATTATGGTTGATTTTATAAAAAAGTTTGAAGTTTGAAAAGGTACTACCTTGTTATTTTTATTGCAAGTGTTCTGTAATGAATCAAGGGTTGAGACCAGTGGGGTTGGCTAGATAATTTCATCTAATTTCACACAAAATTTGGATCAACTCAATTGGCTTGGTAGATTTGTTTCTATTCAAATTTGAACAGAGCAACCAGTATTTGAATTTGGGTTAAACAGATTAAACGAAATTTGAACGGGTGGGCTTCGGCGGGAAAACGAAACGGGCCAGGGACAGAGCGAATGGGCCGGCCCAGCAGTGCGTCTCATGCACGCGGGCGGCCTGACAACGGACCCCACGCGTCAGTGGGTCTTGACCACACCGAGACGGTATGCGAACGGTGGCCGTGGGATTAGAAACCAGATCAACGGCTGAGGCTCGTCGTCGTCGACGACGAGCGCAAACCCTACTGGCGGCGAACCTAGGGGGTCGGAGGCTCACCGGAGGTCCGGCAAGGGTTGGCGAGGTGGGCAACTAGCGTGGAAGACGACGGCGAGTCCAGCGAGGGTCGAGGGAGCGGCAGAGGTGGTCGGAATCGTCGCCTCCTTCTGGCTACTGCCGCGACGACCTCCGGCCAAATTGGGGTGGCTCCGGCGACAATGTGGACGAGGAAGTGGTCGAGGAGAGCGAGAGGAAGGAGGGGAGCAAGGTCGTGTGAGGAATGGAGGTCGGGAAGGGCTTCTTTTATAGCGAGCGAGAGGGGCGGAGGTCACCGGTAGGTCGTTGGTGTCGACGATGCTAGAGCGGCGGAGAGACGTGGGCGAGGAGCGAGGACGATGCTGCGTCGTCTGGCGGTCCTTGTGAGCGTCATTGCGCAACAGGAGGTGGACGGGATGGCTCGGGCGACGTCGGTGTCTGTGCGGTACCGTGGCGTAGGACGTCGACGGTGACGATGGCTACAGGGCGCCGACGTCCACTTGGAGGTGTCTGGGAGCTTCCTAGTACTGGGGCGATGCGTCAGGCAGAAGCTAAGGTCACGGGGAGGTCTGAGGCGATGGGTCGAGGCTGCGCTCTGGCGTGCACGCGTCGGCGTCTATGCGCGTCCTGGCGCGTCATGGCGTCCCTGGGCACGTCGCGTTCCGGACGCTACAAGGCTTCTCTTCGACCAGGGCGAGCACAGACAGAGTCAGGGGAGTGAGAGGGGGCTGGTGGCGCACGGAGACGTGCTGGCTCGCAGCGTGCACGCGGGGCCGTGGTCGTGTCCGCGGGTGGTGCACGGGCATGGACTTGGCAAGGTCGAGGTGGCCGTTTTCCTTGGCGCCTTGTCATTGGGCTTGCATGGTTGGACGAGGGGGAGTACAGGGCACCTCCAGGACATGATGTAATGGATTGGTATGGGCTGTGCAAGTCTAGGGCTAGAGGTGGCCAATGTCAATGGTTGGCATGCTTGCCATGCCACACTTTTGTACTAGCAAGTACTGGGTTTGGGCAGGGGATATGGTGGAGGGTACAAAGCCCTGCTAAGCCAAGGTCAGCTCTAGGGTTTAGGCTATGATCCAATGGATCATTTTCTCACTTTTACCAACTAGTGAATAATGCACATAAGGTGTTCGTGTTAATGGCCGCAAGAAATTAAAATTTTAATTTTGCCAAAATACTTTATGGGTGTGATTCAAATAAAGTTTGGCACCTCTTGATGGCCTTGGTTTGAAAATTGGAGTTGGTTTGGTGAGATTCAAATTTGAGGTGATCTAGAATCTGTTTCAAAGTTGCCACTTTGGATGCTTTTTAAAATCATTTGAATTTGAATCAAGCAAGGTTGGTCAACACCAAATTGTTCACTTTTATGTGTACTATAGATCTGGACAAAAAGATGATGAGGTTTGGTGTAGAAAAGAATAACCAAAGGGGCTCAAAGTAGGCATCATGCTAAAATTTTCACAAGTGACCATTATCACATGTGCCTTTTCTTTTTCATTTTTCTCTTTATTTGTTTTGATTTTCACTTTTGTTTTGGTTTGGTGAGTACTAGGTTGGGTTTATTAAGGTTTTCAAACCATTTAAGCAAGGTAGAACATGGCATAGGCCAATATTTGCCAATATGGCCATATGCTCATATATGCCTCTACTTCTATTTTATTTTATTTTCTTTGTTTCTCTTTGATTCAAAAGGGGCAACGTTTAGGGTTTAGAAACATGTTCAACACTTCAAGCAAACAATCATGGCAAAAGCAATCATTCGCTCATTCACCTAGTAGAAAAGATTTTGAAACAGGCAAGTTTTTGTTGACTCTAAACTTTTGATGAATGGAAATTGATTCTTCTTTGTTTTGAAATTTTGGGGTGTTACAAACCTTCCCCCCTTAAACAAAATCTCGTCCCGAGATTTAAGAAAAGTTAGGATCCTAAGAGATATTGGGCAAATGGGTTAACAGGAAAACATACCCTGCATGACATTGGGTGCTTCCTGGGCTTCTGTTGCACTCATGCGGTAGAAACAACCGTTGCGCTTGTTCGGGTTCCTTCCAGTTGAGACACGGCGCTGTTGCTGGGCAGGTGCAGCGGTATTTGGGGCTGTCTTCATCAGTTTCTTGGGGCACTCATTGGAGTAATGACCAGTAACTCCACATTCATAACAGGTTACAGTTGACTTGTCCTTTGGGCAATGGGGACAACATTGCTTCCAGTCCTTGGGGCAGGCAAATCCTCCACTTGAGTTGGGGCGATACCTTGAGGTATTGCTGGTTCCACTCTGGTTCATAATTCTGCGCTTGCGGTTCTCATTGGCCTGGTTGAGCTTTCCTTCCATCTGAATGGCCGAGTCAACTAGGGCTTCCAGGTCAGTAAACTGGATATTCACTAGCACTGTCTGCATCTCATCATGCAGTCCATTCAGAAATCTTTCCTTCTTCTTTTCATTGGTGTTTGTCTCATCCGGGGCCTACCTAGACAGAGTAAGGAACCTGTCACGGTATTCCACCATAGACATCCTTCCTTGCTTGAGCTCTCTGAACTCATCTCTCACCATCTTGATCAAACCCGGTGGCACATGGTATCTGCTGAACGTGAGCTTGAAGTCCTCCCAAGTCATCATCTGTCCGGCATTCATTGCACGGGCACTGTTCCACCAGGCTCTAGCAGGTCCTGACAGATAGTGGGTGGCAAACAACACCTTCTCAGCAGCTTCGACTCATGCAACTTCCAGGTTGTTCTCCATTGATTGGAGCCAGTCATATGCATCTAATGGCTCTTCAGTCTTGCTAAACATTGGAGGGTTAGTATTCTGGAAATTATTCAACTTAGATCCAGGATGATCATGAGGTCCATGTCCTTGGTTGTTCTGGGCTATCTGCTGCAGTACGACAAGGTTGGCTTGCCGCTCAGCTCTTTCGACTTCTCTATCTGCCATCATCATTTGTAGCATCTGCAGCATTGCATCTTGGTTGTTGCTGCGGGTTGAAGGGGCCATCTGAACATTGAGGTAGATCATAAGATAAGAGGGAATTTTCTATGGTTTGTTTGGTTTAAGTTTGAAAAGTTTAAAACTTGAGTAGTGCTGAGGTGGTAAAAACCAACAACACTTTTTCTTTCATTCCAAACAACAAACATTACAAACTAACACACCAATGGTTTTAAGAACCATTTCCTCGTTCTACGATACAAAGGGGACGGATACAAACTCACACCTACGCAAGTGTTCTAGTGATACGACTCTTCATCCGGAATGGTGGGTTCTCCGTCTTCATGGGTAATGTGCTTGGTGAAAGGCGCGGGCGTTGTCCAACTCCTTGCGGGTCTTGTACAGCATGAAGTCCAGGTATGCAACATAGTGGTTCATCTCCGGGTGCGGTGGCATGGTTATTGGCCTTCCCATGGGGTCATGTCTTGGGTAGTAAAAAAACCGAGTGTTCTTGATCTTGTTCATATTCTGTCCACACAGACGGGCAAGTGCTTCTTGCATGGCTTTGGCTATTCCATCCCTCCAATTGTTCCCCCTCACAGAAAACCATATGGTTTCCAAATTGGGGCTCCCAGCTTTCCTCTCAGATCTGCAGTAACTTCCCACTGAGGTTGTCTTCCCGACTGATTATTGAGTGGCACTCCAAAGAACTCGGGATACGGGCGTTCTAGATATTCAGCTAGCTGCTCCAAATCCTTCTCGAACATTAGGTCTCCTCCGTGGCCAAGCTGATAGAACTCATAGTGGTACTCCATCTGTGAGCAATTAGGATGAGTAAGGTAATTAAGTGATCGAGTGTGCAAAATTTTATGTAGAATTACAAGGAAAAGTAGAGCATGGATTTCTCATTTGAAAAGATCTCAAGGATAAGAGTGAGAATAAGTTTTCATAAATATTCACTTCCTTTGTTTTGAAACTAAGTTTTTCAGACGTCCATTCTAACTAGGGCCTCCTAAGGTCAAACAATGGCTCTGATACCAACTTGTCAACACCCGTATTTTTAATTCCAGATGCCTATTATGCCGTACATCGCAATCCCAGGAAGATTGTTTTTGTGAGACATAATAAGTTAATATCACAGAACATCATTATACAAACCATAATAGCACTACAACAAAGGATCTCATGATCCAAGTCTTAAAACAACAGTTGATCTAAGGATCAATTACAAAACACATAGCGGAAGAAACGTAGTAGCGGTCCATCTGTTCCACAGGCAACGCTTGACGTCGGGAGGTAGTCCTAGTTATCGTAGACATCCTGCTGTCCACCTTCCGGGTACTGGTTCTCCTCTTCATAGTCTAGCCATTGGAATAGCCAGAGACAAAGCCATGAGTACTTTTAAAGTACTCGCAAACTCACACTAATAGAAGTACTAATAGCTCTAATAGATTTTCTAAGCTTCTAGGTTTATTTGCACAAAGCCAGTTTTATTTCATAAACTCTTTATAGCAAAGACTCTTTATTGACCTAAAAATACTTAAGTGGGAACATTAGTGTCACTCCCACAACTCTGTTGTGATCAAGTCAAATTCACCTTTCAAGTCACCATTCATTTTTAGAAAACATCTGACAACGGAACAGTATGGCCATCCAACTGTCCATGACCGCGGACGCGGCTATTCGAATAGTTTAACACTCTGCAGAGGTTGTACTCTTGTGCCACAACTTTTGATTACATCCGTCGGGATAGCCCCGAATCATCATACTCAGTATGCGGATCATCAACCATTAACCTTTCACTTACATACCCTAGTATAGGCACCTCCCCTATGAGCTTGGCCTCCTAGTGATGGCAATCTGCCCTCCTAGGAACTGCACAGGGCTTGGGTAGGACATTCATCTCCTTTTCACGTCATTTCACTTTCAACGGAGGCAGCCTCAGCATAACCTCTATGACGCTTGTTTAGAGGGAACCCATACTAAAATACATAAATTTCCAGCTAAGCCTTACCCATTATCAGGTATTGTGGGGGTACTCTAAAGTTGGAATGGTATCGCATACGAACCCAACCATCAGTTTTTGTCAAGTTCACCTTGTCACTTCAAAGTCATATTCACCTTCAAAACTTTCAATAGAATGACTCATCATTCTAAGGTTTTCAAAGTCATTTGATTCACAAGTTCCCACCTAGAGTAGTCCATTTTAGTTTTAGCACTAGCAACTAGTCATGAGGGATGCTAACTAAATTTTAGCTCTCTAGGCTAAGTTTGAAGCTCTTGTGGTACTCTACATTTAGACCAAAGTTAACTATAAAAATAAGCCTTGATAAACAAAGTAAAAGATTGCAAGATAAAAACTTGGGCTTGGACAATTCCTTAAACACAAGAGTATGGCAAGGGTATCTTGCACTAGTATAGCTTGTATTAGTAGAGCTTTCCTTGGTTGGTACAGTGATGAAAGTGCTCTCCTCGTCTTCGTAGAAGACCTCCTCCTCCTCGTAGCCTTCGGTACTAGCGTCTATAAACGGATACGAGGTATACAATCACCAAACAATACTTAGGTAGACTATTTATCACACAAGATGATCTAGCATCATCACAATCATCACCCAACATAATACTAGGGTTTTCTCTATTTAGTTTTGGGAAAAATAATTTCTTCTCATTGAAAATTACTAAGATTTAATATCCTCAAATAATAGAATATGAACTCATGGGGACCAAAGTCACCACTTCATATTTATTCATTTGGGAAAGTGATTTAAATGAGATACTACATCTCATACAATTTACATACTACTTTGGAACTGATTTAATATTCTCAAGTAATAACATATGAGGTCATGAAGACTAATGTCATCACCTCACATTGAATTACTTGGGAAAGTGATTTAAAAGGGAGGCTATACCTCATAGGTTTTAAATACCATTTTTGAAATAATTCAAATGGGCTAGAAATAGCCACATAGCCATTATTTGCATCTAGCCCATGATCATATGAAACAACCATGTCATATTTTTACATATTCAATTAGAGTATTTGAAATGTGAATTATGAGATGTGGAATCACCTCAAAATTCATTATGGTTGATTTTATAAAAAAAGTTTGAAGTTTGAAAAGGTACTGCCTTTTTTATTTTTATTGCAAGTGTTCTGTAATGAATCAAGGGTTGATACCAGTGGGGTTGGCTAGATAATTTCATCTACTTTCACAAAAAATTTGAACCAACTCAATTGGCTTGGTAGATTTGTTTGTATTCAAATTTGAACAGAGCAACCAATATTTGAATTTGGGTTAAACAGATTAAACAAAATTTGAACGGGTGGGCTTCGGCGGGAAAACGAAACGGACCAGGGACAGAGCGAATGGGCCGGCCCAGCAGTGCGTCTCGCGCACACGGGCGGCCTGACAACGGGTCCCACGCGTCAGTGGGTCTTAACCACACCGAAACGGTATGTGAACGGTGGCCGTGGGATTAGAAACCAGATCAACGGCCGAGGCTCGTCGTCGTCGACGACGAGCGCAAACCCTACTGGCGGCGAACCTAGGGGGTCGGAGGCTCACCGGAGGTCCGGCGAGGGTTGGCGAGGTGGGCAACTGGCGTGGAAGACGACGGCGAGTCTAGCGAGGGTCGACGGAGCGGCGGAGGTGGTCGGAATTGTCGCCTCCTTCTGGCTACTGCCGCAGCAAGCTCCGGCCAAATTGGGGCGGCTCCGGCGACAATGTGGACGAGGAAGTGGTCGAGAAGAGCGAGAGGAAGGAGGGGAGCAAGGTGGTGTGAGGAATGGAGGCCGGGAAGGGCTCCTTTTATAGCGAGCGAGAGGGGCGGAGGTCACCGGCAGGTTGTCGGTGTCGACGATGCTACAACGGCGGAGAGACGTGGGCGAGGATCGAGGACGGTGCTGCGTCGTCTGGCGGTCCTTGTGAGCGTCATTGCGCAGCAGGAGGTGGACGGGATGGCTCGGGCGACGTCGGTGTCCGTGCGGTACCGTGGCGGAGGACGTCGACGGTGATGACGGCTACAGGGCGACGGCGTCCACTTGGAGGTGTCTGGGAGCTTCCTGGTACTGAGGCGATGCGTCGGGCAGAAGCTGAGGTCAGGGGGAGGTCTTAGGCGATGGGTCGAGGCTGCGCTCTGGCGTGCACGCGTCAGCTTCTATGCGCGTCCTGGCGCGTCATGGCGTCCCTAGGCACGTCGCGTTCCGGATGCTAAAAGGCTTCTCTTCGACCAGGGCGAGCACATGCATAGTCAGGGGAGTGAGAGGGGGCTGGTGGCGCACAGAGACGTGCTGGCTCGCAGCGTGCACGCGGGGATGTGGTCGTGTCCGCGGGTGGTGCACAGACATGGACTTGGCAAGGTCGAGGTGGCCGTTTTCCTTGGCGCATTGTCATTGGTCTTGCATGGTTGGACGAGGGGGAGTACATGGCACCTCCAGGACATGATGTAATGGATTGGTATGGGCTGTGCAAGTCTAGGGCTAGAGGTGGCCAATGTCAATGGTTGGCATGCTTGCCATGCCACACTTTTGTACTAGCAAGTACTGGGTTTGGGCAGGGGATATGGTGGAGGGTACAAAGCCCTGCTAAGCCGAGGTCAGCTCTAGGGTTTAGGCTATGATCCAATGGATCATTTTCTCACTTTTACCAAGTAGTGAATAATGCACACAAGGTGTTTGTGTTAATGGCCACAAGAAATTCAAATTTGAAATTTGCCAAAATACTTTATGGGTGTGATTCAAATAAATTTTGGCACCTCTTGATGGCCTTGGTTTGAAACTTGGAGTTGGTTTGGTGAGATTCAAATTTGAGGTGATCTAGAATCTGTTTCAAAGTTGCCACTTTGGCTGCTTTTTAAAATCATTTGAATTTGAATCAAGCAAGGTTGGTCAACACCAAATTGTTCACTTTTATGTGTACTATAGATCTGGACAAAAATATGATGAGGTTTGGTGTAGAAAAGAATAACCAAAGGGGCTCAAAGTAGGCATCATGCTAAAATTGTCACAAGTGACCATTATCACATGTGCCTTGTCTTTTTCATTTTTCTCTTTATTTTTTTTGCTTTTCACTTTTGTTTTGGTTTGGTGAGTACTAGGTTGGGTTTATTAAGGTTTTCAAACCATTTAAGCAAGGTAGAACATGGCATAGGCCAATATTTGCAAATATGGCCATATGCTCATATATGCCTCTACTTCTATTTTATTTTCTTTTCTTTGTTTCTCTTTGATTCAAAAGGGGCAAGGTTTAGGGTTTAGAAACATGTTCAACACTTCAAGCAAACAATAATGGCAAAAGCAATCATTCCCTCATTCACCTAGTAGAAAAGATTTTGAAATAGGCAAGTTTTTGTTGACTCTAAATTTTTGATAAATGGAAATTGATTCTTCTTTGTTTTGAAATTTTGGGGTGTTACAATGCACATTATACTTAGAATGACAACTATGCTCTCTTAGCGGTGCATAAAGCAAGAAGATGAAGACTCAACTAAAAGTAAAAGAAAGGCTCTGCACAGAGGGAAGCAAGATTACTCTAGAGCTTTTTTATTCTGAAAGCAATAGGAGTGTTGAAAATATGTATTTTGAGAGGTATGCATGTCTATGTCAACGAATGGCATCAAACAATCTATCATCCTTCCATATAGTGACCTCAAGTGCGGTCCCATGTAGTTCTCCAATGCACACAATTATTTAGGATCTCTCCAGTACATAATGTGCGGAGCATTATTTGTTTATTTTATATTTTATTTGGGATTGGCACTCGGTTGCCTTGCTATTTTTGAAATATTAAGGACTTTAGCACATTATGCATGCTAGTTAAGGTGTGAAGTCATGAAAATACAATAAACCATTCAATACTTCCTCATGAGCTAAAACAAAACACAAAACAGGTAATACTTTTGAAGGTTTAAAGGTAGCACACAAGAAATTCACTTTGGAGTGGCGGTGAAATACCACATATAGGTATGTATGGTGGACACAATTGGAAACTTTTGTTTTCGGTGTTGGATGCACGAGTAGAGCTCATACTTAGTACATGCGAAGGCTAGCAAAAGACTGGGAGCGACCAACGAAGAGAGCAATAATGGTCATAATCATGCATAGCGACAAAATATTATTAATCGAAGCACAAAGTGATATTACAAGTAAAAAACTAAATGATCATAGAGGCTTTAGGTGATTGGTTTGTAGTCATAACATGGTGTAAGCATGTGCCAAGTCAACCCAATAACAACATCAAAGAAGAATACCACAATATTATGATTTTGTATGATGGAAACAACACATGATTCTTTCAATGGCGCATTAAGAACTCTCAGATATTTGAGACAAGTCATGCTACAACAATAATTACTAAGCATATGATTAAAATAACATCTAACATGACATGCCAAAGTCTACGCCACAATCTAAACAAGCTCCCATTTTCATTACTATAGGCATGAAACATTTTCTCGTCTCCAACACCAATCAACTTATTTGAAATAACTCCCATAGATAATAATCACTAAAGACTAGAGAGCTAATCATACCCAACTAAAGAAAACCAATAAGCTCTGAACAAAATACGAGTGGAAAACCAGAGCTAAACGCAGTACTAGCAAAAGAGAACACTCGCATAACAATAAGAGTGAAAACTAGAGTGTTCTATGCAATGAAAACGGAGTGTGTCTCTCTCCAAAACAAATATGTTAGAGTCCAACCATATACTACAGCAAACAAAAGAAAATAAAACTAAAACACAAACAAATACGCTTCAAGAACAAATGCAATCAAAATAACAAATCCACTTGGTTCAGTTCTAACATAAGTCAAACATCCATTAATTTTTTTAGCTATTGTAGAAACTGAAGGAGATATGCCCTAGAGGCAATAATAAAGTGGTTATTATTTATATCTTTATGTTTATGATAAATGTTTATATATCATGCTATAATTGTATTAACCGAAAGATTAATACATGTGTGATATATAGACAACAAAGAAGTCCCTAGTATGCCTCTTAAACTAGCTTGTTGATTAATGGATGATTAGTTTCATAATCATGAACATTGGATGTTATTAATAACAAGGTTATATCATTATATGAATGATGTAATGGACACACCCAATTAAGCGTAGCATAAGATCTCGTCATTAAGTTATTTGCTATAAGCTTTCGATACATAGTTACCTAGTCCTTATGACCATGAGATCATGTAAATCACTTATACCGGAAAGGTACTTTGATTACATCAAACGCCACTGCATAAATGGGTGGTTATAAAGGTGGGATTAAGTATCCGGAAAGTATGAGTTGAGGCATATGGATCAACAGTGGGATTTGTCCATCCCGATGACGGATAGATATACTCCGGGCCCTCTCGGTGGAATGTCGTCTAATGTCTTGCAAGCATATGAATAAGTTCATAAAAGACCACATACCACGGTACGAGTAAAGAGTACTTGTCGTGAGACAAGGTTGAACAAGGTATAGAGTGATAGCCACGTAAACGTCGCCATGTACAGCTGCATGCGAATTCTGATTAAAGCCATAGTAATAGTTTTCAGGCGCACTTGTTCTTAGTGTTTACTTAGTAAGTTTTTCACGCATCATTTTATGCGCCTACTTAATTTGCTTGTATTATACACGATTTTGTGCCGCCCGTGCTACATATACGCTTATACACAGCAATACGTATACACAATACGTATACACAAGCTATATACAGCAACATTCGTATATAATATAAATATCATGTACATTTAAAATATATAAATATAGAAATCATCAATATTTACTAGAGCCCATCAGGATACATACATATAGTAAGTGTCAAATGTTGCATACAACTCTTAATTCATACAAAATTCACAATTTCGAGATACAAAGTAGTCTTCATCCCAGTTCCTCCTTTGTTCCGTCATCTCTACCCACCAGGCTCGCTTTGCATCTGGGTCCTTCCATCCAAGCCTCCTAACAGTGATGAAAAATGGAAGAAAGTGAGACTCAATGCCATCCCATACAAGAGAAGGGAATAAATGTGCTCAAGGTCATGAATACACATAACATTCAGCATTCTGCAAGTGATTCAAGTCCATGCACATGAGATTATTTAGCATCTTACCAAAGCCTCACTGGCGCGCCCTGAAAAGCGGCACCAAACATTTTAATCACTCCGCATTTTGAAAATCTCAAAAGCAAATGAATGACACAAATGGAATAAGCAAGGCTCATACATTGTTGGTCAACACAAATATTAACATTCAGTGGATGGCGCAGTGAGACCAAGTCCGATGCACAAGCGATTGATATTTGTGCTATCTTACTGTGCTCACTTACTGCCACCCCCAAGTGTACTGTGCGACCAAAACATTTTAATCATCGGCATTTTGAAAACTCTCAAAGCAAATGGAATGACAAAATGGAATAAGTGCCTCATACATTGTTGGTCAGCAAGATATTAACATTTAGGGATGGGGTGTTTGCATGCACAAGAGATTGATATTTGTGCTATCTTACCAGCTCACTTACGCCACCCCCCAAGTGTACTAGACTAAACATTTTAACATCACTTAAAATCTCAAAGCAAATGGAATGACAAATAGAATATAGTCTTCATAAGAAAATGTCAATAAATATTTTAGAGGTTCTCTTTCTCTCATTGCCTGGTTTAATGAAAGATCTACACACACTGATTTAGCATCTCCGCTTAGTAACCACGCAATTGCTGTCTGAAGGAACTAGGATTTAAAGACTGTCTGCCTGTCTGATTATGCTGCCGGGGAGGCTGCGCTCTGCCACGGTCAACGACTGCTGCTGCCCAAGTGGAACCACAGGCCGGATCGCTGAGTCCGATGACAGCCTTCTGGCTGCAACAAGACACTGCCTATAATTTACTGTCAATTCTGCCTTATTCCAATGAATAGTCTATTAGTTCACCGTGACAAGAAGGCTGAAGGAGTGAAGCATGGACTATTACTGCCCCAAGGCTACAAATATGGCCTCTGCACATGATAGGAGGCCGGCACCGTCTTGGCATTAAGGACTGTCAATGACTGATGTTGCAGAATAGAAAGTGGTGCTGCCACGAGAGGCATGTCGGCGTTGTTGTCTCATCATGACTGTCATTGTAACGGCGTGGGTTGCAGCAAATTTCGTCTACAAAGTATTGCGGCGTATAGGTGACTGAACATTCTTAATCATCGGCACATCCAAAATGGAAGAAAGGGCTACTGCAATTAAGAAGTGCAGTGCCGGTATGAACTAAACAATGGAATGCCTCATACCTTTGTTGGTCGAACAAATATGAACATCCCTGGATGCTGCAGTGATGGCTTGTGTAGATGCACAAGAGATTCTCTTTCGATGATGGTGTTTTCATCGCCATCTAGCGCTCAACCAGGCCACCACCCCCGGAAAGCGTAACAGCCGACCGAACACCCTAATCATCTGGAGACTTCCAAAATGGAAGATATTAGTAGCCATTCGCGCGTATCAACCAAATGGAATGTCATACTTCAGAATGGAGATCTAAACAAATACTAACATCCAGAGATGTGAGGTAAGAGACTGTAGAGATGCACAAGATATTGATATCTGTGCCACTACACCAGTTCACTCGCTCTGTTCACCCCTGAGTGTACGATGTGATCGACCTCTAACCCATCTAATCATCGTACAAGCAAATCACTTGGGGTAATGTTAAATGTTTGTTCCACATTTGGGACATTTTTAATATCGGAGTGTCTAGCTAATGCGAGAAAATCAAGAACTAGTCTTGACTCTCCAAACGGTGATTTAGAGGAATCTATTCAATCTTAAGCAACATTAGGGCACAAATGTGGGACTCACGGCAGATCAAGTCATCGGGATCATAAGGCATCACTCAGCGGAGGCAACCAGCGATGCAAAGGAAACATTCGATGGGCCCATATTATCATAGGCAACAGAGCAAAGAACTTTTTCCCTGCTTAATCGAAGCTAGAGTCGCTAAAAAGAAATCCATCATAAGCACAATGGTCAAATACACATATATAGCATGGGGCAGTATGCTCACAGCGTGATTATATGTCCATCACTGGTAAATTTGGAGACAAGCAGCAAAGAGCGCCATATCACTCAATCCAACAATATGAAGGAAATTCTGTGACCGTTAAGGCACCAATTAAGGAGGCACCCAGGGACGCGGAAGCATTTATGATCCATTATCGATAGGCAATACAGCAGCAAATCTTTTTCCTTCCAACCCAGCTTAGAGTCCTCAAAAGAGAATCCATCATAAGTATGACAACAAGGGACATATATAGCAATAAAGGAGTTCCAAAGGGATTACTGAATACTTGGTAATTTGGAGAGCAAACAAGCAAGATGCTGCTATCACTCAACTAATACGCAGGTACTGGATCATAAGGCATCAATTAAGGAGGCAACTGTAGGGACAAAGGGAAACATTTTATGATCCATTATCATAGGCACAAAGGCAACTTTTTCCCCTCTAATCTTAAGCAGAGTCCCTAAAAGAAATCCATCATAAGCATGGTCAAATACATATATAGCATGGGGCAAACATGCTCCAAAGACATTTTTAATATTGGAGTCAACCCAAGTCCCAAGCCAAAGGCACACACACACAAAATAAGAAACATACTACTGCAAGTGTATGCATGTCTAACAGCACACACAGCCATGAGTCACCACATGTTGTTTGTGCCAAATGGGTAGAATACCTGGGCTTTGTATCATCATCTGGCTACTAAGCCATTTGGTGGAAGCAACCGAAAGATCACCAAGGAACAATTAAGGAACATTGCAGGCTTGAGAAATATTATCTAATGAGAAATCCAACATGGATTAATCCCTAACTAGCCATCCAAACTCACCTAGCACCACAGCCGCCTAGTTATACCATCGTAATATAGACATTTTTAAATGTCTATTTTGTTTTCAGATTGAAGAAAAGCTAATGGGTAATCTAGTCATGGATCAACCGAGTAGCATGAGAGAGTCACAACAATGCCTACAAGAGAAGGGGGAGCCACCCTTGGACAAACATAGCACAATGTGGCTACCCCTAAACCCATAGGAACATTCACTAAGCCACTCATCATAACCCAATAGCTCAAGATGAGCTAGGTACCCAATCAATGATTTGCAAACCTCACTACATCCACCCATCCATGAGATCATTACTGCCAACATTCATCTCATTTATCTAATCAATCAAGTTAAACTAACCAGATAAATGAAAATGACAATTGCCTCAAAGGCATCGTACTATTGCAAATGATCCAGAGGGATTACGAACCGAATAGCAATTTGGAGAGCTAAACAAGCAAGAGCCATATCACTTGGTAATTTGAGAGCAAACAAGGCAGAGCCATATCACCAATCCGAATAGTAATTTCGTTTCGAGCACTTTTAGCCCGCACGGAGAGGAAGAGGCAGGGAGGGGAGAGGTGGAGCTCACCGACGATGTTGTTGGAGGAGCGGCCGGTGAGAAGAGGCAGGGGCCGGGGCAGGGGCGGGACAGAGGTCACCGATGATGGCAAGGGTGGCGGCTCCTCCTCCTGACGCGGAGCCCGCCCTCCTCCAGGCGCCGCCCTCCTCCTCCACGCCGCGTCGCCAGCCGCCGGGTGGCGGGGATGGGTGGAGCGGGACAAGATGCGGCCCTCGCGGAGGAAGGAGGCGGCGGCGACGACGATAGCCATGCCACCAGGAAGGGAGGCAGCGCGCGAGGAGAGGAAGAGGTGACGAGGGGAAGGCACGGCGGGCGGCGCGCGAGGGAGAGGAAGAGGGGTGAGGAGGAAGAAGGGACGGCGGCGGCGCGAGTGGCAGGAAGAGGGGTGTGGAGGAGGGAAGAAGCACGGCGGGGGGTACTGTGGTTATAGAGTTATGTTATTTCTCAGAAGGCACTGAAGATAAGCAGCAACTACTGCATCAACTACTTCACAGTATCAGAGGCGCCTACGTAAACACTTATTTCGTGGCTAAAGAAGTCATGTGCGCCACAAGAACATCCACACTAATTATTGGTGGTGGCGTGATGTGGGCCCCACATACCCCTTGTGGCGCACGGCACGGTAGTGCGCTATTGTAACAGCATTTTGTGGCGCATTCTTCCT
>NC_061514.1:185671812-185760675 GCF_022539505.1 Lolium rigidum
CATGAGCATGAAGTTCTGGAGGTACCGCACCGCCTTGGTCCGTGTCCTTGAGCCGTCCTGGAGCTGGCTATCGCGCATGTAGTAGGGATCCGCTACCGCGATGTGGCGGGGTCTCTCTCGTTGATCTTCATCTGAAGATTGATCGCGTATAGGCGGACCAAGTTATAGTCGAGCCGTTTCGAGTGAAATAGATTGAAGACGTCCTCGAACGCTATGAAGAAGATATCCGCGGGTCTTCATTGACGAAGTTCTGGTTGGACGGCACCTTGACCGAGAACACCGGGTAATTTGGATCCTTTTCTTTAAGAAGGACGCTCTCTTGATAATGAATAGAGTGCTGCAAAGGGAGCATTTGTCCACTTGCGAGGTGTTCCATGTCCGGAGGCGATATAGGTTTACCAGCTTCATGACACCCGGGCAAGCCATCCGGTGTAGGTGGTACCATGTCGTCGGCCCGGATCCTCTTAGGAGCAGGCTGGCTCGAAGATGCGCCCTTCTTGGCTCCTCTCTTCCTTCCCTTCTTCACTTGACCTACCGGGGGTGCTTGTGGTGCCGATGGTGGTGCTTCGGGTGCTGGTGGTGCTTCGAGGTTGCCGGGGTTGATTTGGGTGGCTCCCCGATGATCGTCTTACGCAGCGTGTTAGGGCTGAAAACGGTAGCAGGCTTGACTTGAGCTGGATTGCCAGCCTCCGGAGGAGTGTCTTGAGAAAGCTTCGTGACTGTAGGGGGACGACTAAGTTGATCGCCGTGTGTGCGGAAGGCTTGTTCATCCATAGGAGGCATGTACATATCTTGGTTGCAGGCGCCAGTGTTGATGTAGGCATCGATGTCATCATCATCATCTACATCGTTGCCATCAAGTGGCGCCATGTCCTTGGACCTTAGGTGGTGGCGGTTGCGATGCCGCCGCTTGGCGTACCGTGCGTCTAGTAGACGGTCGTTGCGGTAGCGCTCCCAACAACCTGTTTGTGGCGTCCGGTGGTGACGGCGATCGTCGGTTCCTTCCGGGTGGCGGCGGCGACCGCCGGTTCCTTCAGGGTAGTGGGGGCGGCGACCGCCGTTTCCTTAAGGGTGTCGTCGGCGCTGGCGATCTTGGGCCGGATGATAGGGGAGGTGGCGCCGGTGCTTCTCTTACAACTCGGAAGACCCCCCCCCCGCACGAATCTGGTTCTTCGGCCATTTCATAAAGCCATGAGGTGCAATCCCCAAGGGGCAAAACGTCGCCTTCTTCTGTGCCCGGAGGTTGAAAGGGGGGATGGCGTAGCGGTACTCCGGCACTACCATTACCAACTTGACCTTCGCCACGTCTTCCGCCAATGTAGCGCCGTGCATAACGCGGGAAGCCATGACATAGCCGCTAGCAACTTCCACCAACTTGCCGCCGGGCTCCACCGTTTGCGTAAGTATGCATTGTTCATCCCGAGTCGTGGGCGCCATGTTGGGCATCGTGAGATGGCAGTCACGAAAGGCATATATAGTTAAAGAAGATGACGCGAAGGAGTAACTAATGAGTTTACCTCCTTGATGGCGTCGATCTCGGCCATCGTCGATACAAGGGCGGCGGTTGGGGGCGTCGATGCGACCAGTTGGAGCTGCGGCGGCGGTTGGAGCTGCGGCGGCGTCTGGTGGAGCCCCGACGCCGGCGTCGGGTGGAGCGGCACCGTCGGCGACACGTGGAAGCTTGAGTTGCTGCCGCTAATGCTGGGCACATGTATCGGCCCCACTTGACCTCCCGCATTCCAAGTAGCTAACCCCTCCATCAACCCGTGGGGATGATCTGCCGGATCTTCTCGTCCAATAACTTGTTCATCATCTCCGTGTTCTCCACAGGCTTTTCGGCCACCAGCTTCTCTAGTGACTCCACCTTCTTCTTCAGCTCCCGAACCTCGGATTTATCCTTAGCCGATGACCTCCTCTCCAGCCTTTCTCGTCTTGGCATCCGATCCGTAGTACTCGGATAGCTTCATACTTGTGCCAAAGCCGGACACACGGCCACCCGACGTCGGTGGCTTGTCCGGCTCCCTCTCCTTGTACTTGTTCATCGCCCTGTTGAAAGGCGTGTCCCACGGTTCCGTCGACCCCCGGGACGACGGGCCAGCCTTCGTCAACTCTTCATCCTTTAGACAAAGGAACTTAAGGTTAGCCCATTTGGCTTCATTGCCTAATAAGATGAGCGAAATAATATAGAACTATCCTTACCGTGTACTTCTCGAAATCCCTCACGTCTTCGTGATCCGTAATAAATTCCCCCGTCTTCCAGCCTAAGTAGTAGCGGGACCGGACAAAGTTCCTAGCCTGTTCATCCCGGATTTTGTGCCAGGGGTTTTCTTTCCCCGCACGTACCATCTCGGCATCCTCCTTGTCCCAAGTGGGCTGTTTTCCTCGGTAACCGCCGCTTCCGCAATGGTGGGTCCCTAAGTTCAAATCCCGCATTTTCTTCCCCAGGCGGTCCATTTTTTAACAGCGTCACTTCGTAAGGAAGACTTGAATGCATTAAAGTCTTCTAAGGAGAGCGACGGGTCTTTGCTACTTATCCTCTCCTAGCTTTCACCGGCCTCGATCTTTCCCTTCAGCCGGTTCTTCCAAACTGCTCAAGGCGGTGCTCATCTTCGTGAGAGCTAAAGAGTCCACCTTCTTATTTAACGGCTCCGGGAACGTGTATCGTTGGTGAAGCTTCGGAGGAGGGATTGGGCGATAGCCTCGTTCTCCTTGCTTCGAGGTCCCGAGTTAGGATCGGCACGGTTTCACGGACGATGCACCCTAGTTGCATGCCGTACCCTTTGGCAACCCACGAAGGCTCCAAGGGTAGGCCACTTTCGGAGACTACCGTGAAATGATCGGTGACGTTGGCGAGCACTTGCGGCCTCCGATCCCTCCTTGGCCTCCTCGCCGTCCTCTTCTTCTTACCCTCCTGAGGGTTGCCGCCGCTATCACCTTCCGTGCGGTTGGCCGCGTTCTCTTCACCGGTCGTCTCGTCACCGGTCTGGGCGGCATCGTCCCGTGTATCGCCATCGCCGCCGGTGTCGGCGGCGGCCCCCCGGCCCTCTCCCTCGGAGGCGGTGTCCCGGCCCTCTCCCTCGGAGGCGGCGTCCCGGCCCTCTTCCTCATCGTCGGGCGACTCGGCGGCGGCCTTCCGGGGCTGCTCGTAGCCCTCCCGTAAGTCCTTGTTGGCCTCTCTCGCTTCTTCGTTCGGCTCCTGGGCTTAGAAGTGTTGCCCGACATGTTTATTTGCACTTCATTAAAAAGAGGCAACAAGTTAGTACAAAAGTCAACCAGAAAATTCGGCATGACTTTTGCTAATTTTTCTACGTAGGAGTGCCCATTTCTCAACCGAAACGGAAGTTAATCAACGCTTCGGGAGAAATGGGCAACTCAATGAAATCCCCGCAAAACCTGGAGCCCACATTCATCACCATATTCACAGATTCTAACCATGTTCATCATCATACAAAATTGTATCCAAATACTACTACATCAAAACCTGGAGCATCAAAAACCTGAAGCATCAAAACCTAGAGCATCTACAACAAAACCTGGAGCATCAAAAACCTGAAGCATCAAAACCTGGAGCTACAACTACATCAAAATCTGGAGCATCAAAAACCTAAAGCATCAAAACCTAGAGCATCTACAACAAAACCTGGAGCATCAAAAACCTGAAGCATCAAAACCTGGAGCTACAACTACATCAAAATCTGAAGCATCAAAACCTGAAGAATACAACTACATCAAAACCTGGAGCATCAAAACCTGGAGCATTACACTTATACTTACAGTAGCACTAACCACTTATACTTACAGTAGCACTAACCAAAATCCTAGCTAGCAGTAGCAATAAAGAACATCAACATATAAAATTCCAGAGATAATTAAATAGCAGAAGCTTGAGCATCATATGGAAATGCTAGTGACTACAAATGAAAATGCTATTACTCATAAATATTCCCCAAAATGAAATGCTAGTGACTTCAAATGAAAATGAAAATGCTTGAACATCAACCATCTATGCATTCTCATCTTGCAACCAGGGAGCATGAGCATGATCATTTCATAAAATTCAAACAAGTAGCATTTTCTAAACCTAAATTTTCTACCGCCAACAAATCCTAGCATCAATTCAAAATCAACTAGGCAAGTAGCATTTCATTTTATTAAAAAACCTACTGCATTGTATTGAAAAACCTACCGCATTGTTCATTTTATTGAACCATTAGCTATACCGCAAGCAATGAATTAAAAAACAGCAAGCAATGAATTAAAAATAATTGCAAGAACTTTATTAGCTTTAGTGCAAGCAATGAATTAAAAAAAACAAGTAACCAATGAATTAAAAAAATAGCAAGCAATAAATGAAATAGCATTTGATCGCATCATTTGCATTTACATTTAAACCAGTAGCATCATTTGCAAGAACAAGAGAACCTAAATCAATTTACAAAAGGCAGTAGCAATGTTTTCACTTCATTTTACAAAAGGCAGTAGCAATGCTTTATCTATTTGACTTCAAATGAGAATTTTTTTATAGGCAGTAGCAATGTTTTGACTTCATTTTACAAAAGGAGGACCTTATCAAATGAGGCAGTACTAAAGGCTTTTTGGTCATATATGTTGCCCAATGAGGACAATGGCCAGAGACATAGAAAATTCATATCAAAATTCTTATCATCTGTCTAAATCAAAATTCATACTGACCATCAAATTTCTATTTGACTAACACATCAAAATTCATAAATTGAATGTCCACATAAGCTACACCAGGCACTACATCAAAATTCATACCGACCATCAAAATTCTATTTGACTATATGTATATGCAACATTGTCAATTGCTCAATCAAAATTAAGTACATCACCAGCAAGAAGTTAAGCAAATTGAGAACCAAATTGAGAGGCATAGGGGAGAGGGAGGGAGGCACAGGGGAGAGGGAGGGATGCATAGGGGAGAGGGAGGGGGCACAGGGGAGAGGGAGGGAGGCACAGGGGAGAGGGAGGGATCTCACTGATGGCGGCGCTAGGCGGTGATGGCGAGCGCAGGCGGTGGCAGGATTGGGGATGGGCACGGGGCGGTGGGGAGGGGGACAAGTGAGTGGGGACGGGGGAGAGGGCCTCTCACCGAATGGCGGCGGCGCAAGGTTGCGATGGTGGCGGCGTTGTCCTCCTCGTCCTCCCTCCTCCGCGGCGGCGTGGCGGTCCTCCTGCGCCTCGATCTGCGGCGGCGGCTCGGGCTCGGGCGGCCGGCTCGGCGGCGGCGGCGTGGCGGTCCTCCTCCTCCTCGGCGGCGCTAGGCGGTGGCGGTCCTCCTCCTCCTCGGCGCTAGGCGGTGGTTGCGAGAGCACAGTGGGCGCGCGCTAGGTTTTGGCTCGTCGGGGAAGAAACTGATGTTGTGAGGGGGAAGAAAGGTTCGAGTCGATTATTTCACCAAGTGTCTAAATTCTGTGGCGCACCCCTCCATGTGCGCCACAGAATTAAGCATTCTGTGGCGCATCAACTCTGACGTGCGCCACAGAATTCCTTAATTCTGTGGCGCACCTAAAGGGGCGTGCGCCACAGAATTTAGACACTTAGCAAAACAAAATGGTTTACTGCTGTGTACTGACAGTTACTTAGCACTAGCCCAGTGGTTAAGGTCAATGTTAGCCCATTAGTAGCCAGGTTCGAACCTTGGCTGCTACACAATTTTTCTTCTTTTTTTCATATTTTAGTTACATTTCAATAAATAACACAACATTATTTAGTAATTAGTAGAGTATTATAAATTACTTGTCTCATACAAACATGTACGTTCTTGTTTCTCTCACACACACATGCATGTACTTGTCTAACACACACTCACACACATGTGATAGACCAAAAAAGATCTTCTTCGTCCCGGCTCCGAGCTCTAGCTAGCGTCTCTTCGCAATCTTCTTGCCCTTTCGGTTGTTGGCGGTTGAATACTTTATACCGGCCACCTTGAGATTTCTTCGCGTGAATGGACAACCTTTAGAGGGTAGGGAGGTCTTCCTTCTTACTTTACTAGTAGTAGGCATGTCGAAGTGTCTGTCGAATTCCTCCTCCATCTTCGGGTCACCGTTCTTGTCCAAGTCTTCCTCGTTGGCGTCTCCTTGCATTCCTATGATGCTCCTCTTGCCCCTCCTCACGACAACACGGCTAGGCCTCGACGGATCGGTGATGAAGAAGCATTGGTCAACTTGGCTACCGAGTACCCATGGCTCATTTTTCACGGATGCGTTCTTCGATTTTGCATCGGGTATAACCATGGTTGTGAAATATCGGCCTTCTTTTTCGACCTTCTTGGCCCATCTCACACGAAACATTGGCACCGTCTCTCCACAGTAATTGAGCTCCCATATCTCCTCGATCCTTCCAAAAATCTTTCCTTGACATTAGTCTCGTCATCGGCGTATGACAGCGATAGTTACTCCCGAGTTTTGATTTTCACTATTTCTGTCCTTTTCCTCGGTGTAGAATCTGTAACCGTTGATGTCTTACCCCCGATAGGTCCTTACGTTATGCGCGGGTCCCTGTGATAAGGTGTATATGAGTTTTTCATCTTCGGTAGAAGGCGTATTTCTCTGTGCTTCAACCAGCTGAGTTTGCTTGAACCAACGCGTGAAGCTGGAGTTGTGCTTTTTGGTTACGTCTCCCATCTTCCTCGGCCGGCCCATATCGATGTAATTCTGCTCGACCATGCTTTTGTGCTCTTGCACGAAAGGTTCGGTCAGTTTTAAGTGTTGTAGCGCGACCCGGTGAGCCCCGTCAAAGTCGTCGCGTCGATTTTCAATGCCGACATGGACCGAGCGGTAGCCCTCGCGGTGACCGACTCCAGCCGAGCCTCCCGAGGTGCGTCCCGGGGGTAGACCAACATGATCCTCGTTGTCCTCGGTGCTTAGATAATTCGGCGGAAGGAGATGCACTCGTAGGTTAGAAACCCCTTGGCCATGCTTGCGTCCGGACGGGCCCTATTGCGAACGTATCCTTTCATGACACCGTTCGCCTTTCGAAAGGCATCATGTTGTGGAGGAACGTTGGGCCGAGCTGCTTGATGTCTTCAACGACATGGAGAAGGAGATGGACGCATATATCACAGAATGCAGGCGGGAAGTAAATCTCGAGCTCACATAGTATCACCACGATCTCATCCCGTAGCATCTTGAGCTGCCTCACGCCGATCGACTTCCTGGTGATAACGTCAAAAAAGTTGCATAGGCCAAACAGCGTATCACGGACGTGCTCGTCCATTATGCCTCGGATCGCAACGGGAAGTATCCGCGTCATTAGCACGTGGCAATCGTGAGACTTCATCCCGGTGAACCTCTTCTTCGCTACGTCCAGATATCTGCTTATATTCCCCGAGTAACCGTGAGGAACTTTCACTCCTAGGAGGCACCTGAAAAACTGCTCGAGCTCCTCCGGACTCGTTGTGAAGCGAGCAGCGGGAAGCTGCACCGCGTTCTTCTTAGCCCTTTTACGGAGACGTTGAGTCCCTTCCGTCCGATCATCATCATCATCATCATCGTCGGTATCGGGGGCTTGAAGATCTTTCCCGATGCCAAAATGTTTAAGATCGTATCTTGCTTTCGGTCCATCCTTGGACTTTTCTCGAGTTGCAAAGAGTGCCAAGCAGACTCTCGGTAACGTTCTTCGTAATGTGCATGACATCGAGGCTGTGGGGCGTGTGGAGGACCTTCCAGTACTCCAAGTCGTGGAAAACAGACCTCGCTTTCCATACACCGAGCAGCGGCTCTGGCTTCGGTCGCTTCTTTCCCGGCGCTGGGCACTCCTTCCAATTTTTCAGAAGATCATCGATTTCTGCGCCGCTCCTCGGGCGTGGGGGTCCATCGGGCTCATCTTTACCATTGAACAGATCACCGCGTTTTCTCCACGGGTGATCCAAGCGAAGCCACCTTCGAGCACCTGGGTAGACGGTTTTCGAGGACCCGGGATCCCTTGGTAGTTGTAGATGCGGGGTATCTTCCATGCACTTCACACAGCCGTTGAATCCGTGGCCCACCTGGGCAGATACATATGCGTAACCAGGATAGTCCGTGACCGTCGCGATCAACGCGGCTCTCATATCGAAATAAGTTCTAGTGTAAGCGTCCCACGTACGGGGTGGCGTCTTCCACAACGTGTCTAACTCCTCTTTCAGCAGCCCGAGATACAAATGCATGTCGACACCTGGTTGTTTCGGCCCCTGAATGAGAATACTCAGGTGTATGTACCTTTGCTTGGTGCACAGCCACGGGGGTAGGTTGTAAGGCCATACAAACACAGGCCAGGTGCTATGCGTGCTACTCGGTTGCCGAACGGATTGAGTCCATCGGTGCTCATACCCAGCCTCGATGTTCCTTGCGTCGCCCCCGAACCTAGGGAAGGCGATGTCCAATGTTTGCCACTCGTCCGGCGTCCGAAGGGTGTGTCAAGCATATAGCCCATCTCTCGGATCTTCTTCGGGCTTCGCCTTTCCTCGTGCCATTGCATGAGCTTTGCTTCCTTAGGGTCCACGAAATACCGCTGCAGATGGGGAGTGATAGGAAAGTACCATACCACCTTTCGAGGTACCTTCTTGTTCCCAACCTTGTACCGTCCGTGGCCACACACCGGACATGTGGTTCTGTCCTTGTACTCGCACCTATAAATCACACAATCATTAATGCGGGCGTGGTATTTTTCGTGCGGTAGGTCAAGGGGACACACGACTTTCTTGGCCTCCTCGGTACTACTTGGCAATGTGTTCTCCTCCGGGAGACGATCGTGCCAGAATTTTAAGCTCTTGCTCGAAGCTGGAATCGGTCCACTTGTTCTGCGTCTTCATCCGCAGTAATCAAGCGTTACATGCAAGCGCGTATCCTGCGGACGACACCCGGGAAAGATCGGAGTCATCCCGTCTTTCTCCATTTGCGACAGCTTGGCTCTCTCTCTAGCTGCAACTCTATCGTTGCTCGTCTCCTCGGAGGAGAAGATCTTGAACATGAGAGTCCCGCAAGGCCGAAATTAGCGGGGTCGCGCCGGAATCTTCTTCTTCATCATGATGATGTTCTCCGCCGGCATCTTCTTCTTCATGATGATCTTCTCCGTCGACTTCTTCTTCATGATGATAGTCCCCGTCGGCATGATGATAGTCTTCTTCATGATGATAGTCATCTCGCTCGACATGGTCTTCATGCGCACCATTTGATGGGGCCGGCCGCGCCTGGTTTTCTTGCATGAAACCGCGCCTCAGCAGGTGCTCCTCCAGCTTGTCCGGAATCAGGGTTGATCCAGCGCTCGAGTTTGCATGATCGACACGGACATCTTATCCGGCGCCTATTGTTCCGAATCATGTCCTCCTTCGCGTCTATCTTGTATCTAGAGATTCGAGCGGAACTCATCGAGAGGACCATGCTTGCCCGCAAATGGTATACATAGAACAGGAAATTAGAACCGCACCAAATGCACACACATGCATGGGCCGTACCTCTCCTCAAGGTATTACATGGAGTGGAAAAATTCGGCATGACCTCTCCTCAAAGTAGGACATATGGGTAGTGCAAAACTTGCCGAAACGGAAATGAATCAACATTTCGGCAAACATCCATGCACCACACCGGCACACACACAAGCGCTTCACCTGCAACAAGCATCCATACACACGACGGCCACACAAGATCTACAAGCATATGCATGTCTCCTCCAAGCATATGTATGTCTCGTCCAACTACTCACCTTCTAGATTCGATACCGAGACGAGACCGCGATCGATGACTTCGAGAGGAGGAGAGAGTATGGAGAGCCTTCTCCTCAACTCCAATTAAGTATCAACCAAAGTAAGTGCAATAAATACCCAAGCAAGTGAAAAGTAGAGTCAAAATGGTATGAGAGAGAAGGGGGGACGAGCTAGATGGAGGAAGAAGAATGGCTTGTGTAGTGTGGTAGGTGGGAGGTTGGCTCACTTTTGTAGATCTGGTTCGCTAATTCCGTGGCGCACCAACCACGAGTGCACCACAGAATAGCTTATTTCGTGGCGCACCGAGCGCAGTGCGCCATGGAATACCTTATTTCGTGGCGCACACAAACCAGTGCGCCACAGAATACCTTATTTTTGTGGCGCACTGTTGCCGTGCGCCACAGAAGAAGTAATTTCTGTGGCGCACCGAGGTTTGTGCGCCATAGAAATTGTAAAACCAATGATTGGGGGTGACAGGGTGTGGGGCCCACCAAGTTTTTGTGGTGCACGGTTTAGTAGTGCGCCACAAAATTAAGCTATTTCTGTGGCGCACCGAGCTTTGTGCGCCACAAAATAAGTTTCTGTGGCGCACTCAAAACGGTGCGCCACAGAACTAAGCTTCGCCTATAAGGGTTTTCCTACTAGTGAGCATAGTATCCATCCCTTTGTCTTGGCTCGATTCTGATTGGCTGCAATTTGATTCGTGCAGGCTATGGCTAAGGGGAAGGCAAGGTACGAGAAATTGGTGGATCTGGTAATTGTCTCCGATGTGCATGTGCGTTCAGCTATCTAATAGATGTAGAATGGCTTGCTGAATTGATCATGTGAGCTCTCCTCATTCTGAATTCCTGGTTCTTAGGTTGCTGAATTTCTCATGTGAGCTCTCGCCGTGTTTATTCATTGATTACTGAATTTCCCACCTGAGCACTCACTGGTATGGTTTGCTAAATTTTCCCCTTAAGATATGATAATCCCACAAATTTCACAAACCACTATGGGCGTTTAACCAACCGTGGACCAACCAGCAAAGTCATTCATTGATGTATGAATTGGAATTGTCTACCTTAATTTTTAGGAGAGAGATCTGTATGTGGATATAATATTATGTTCGACGACCACAGATATAGCGACAGGATGATGATGTAGCAAGATTCTAGAAATGGTACATTGAGGTTTCTGAAATGTGTGGGGTATAACACTGTCATTCTTATGCAGTTTGCTTTATTTTTACACATTGCTTGGTTTTATTGCAGAGTTGGCGGCTAGGGTTGGTGAAGTTGATCGGGTGGAAGCGAAGGTGGTGTCCTTCGGCAATGGACATTTCCACAGAGCTCGTGTCAAGTTGACTGCGGATAAATCTCTGCCTAGGGTGGTCTCGTTTACACCGGAGGGACGTGAGAGCATGATGTTTGTGGTGAAGTATGAGAAGCTACCCAAGTTTTGCAATTTATGTGGCAAGATGGGTCATGAACACATGATGTGTGGGACGGGGGAGTATGTTGATACTGATTTGCAGTTTGGGAACTGAATGCTCGCGTCGGAAGCGTCGTGGCACCCGAGCACACCGAGGGTACGCCGGGGGTTTGCACCATTTGGAGACGGAGCAAGAGGCGGCCGTGGTGGTATGAGGGAGCGTGGTGGTAGGTTCACTGGGAGAGGAGGAGGCAGGAGTCGCCCTTCTGCGAGTGGTGGACGGGGTGGGAGGGTCTGGGTGGAGAAGCCGAGCTTTGAAAAGATGCCACCACGGAAACGTAATTCAGGAGAAGCAGGCCTGGATAATGGTAAGGGGAACGAGCTGGAGGACTCAGCGACGAGTCCGCTCAGCTGATGGAGGGGGTTGAAAAGAGTGCAGACAAGACAGGAGCACAAAGGCATTTGAACCTGGATGAGGTCGATCTGGCGTTGGTGGCTGTCCCTCCGCCACCGCCTCAGTATGTACCACCGAAGGACAAGAAGAGGCAGAAGAAGGACAAGGAGGGTGCGGAGAAGACCAAGAATGATGCTGGCAATAAGGCGGGATCCTCCGAAGAGTGCCGCCAGCAGCAATGAGTTGCTTTGTATGGAACTGCCGCGTACTTGGCGAGGCTGCGACAGTAAAGGAGCTTCACGACTTCGCGAGGTGTTTCGCCCCCTCGATTTTATGTGTGATTGAAACTCAAGTGCATAGATCGAGGGTAGAAGGATTACGGCATACACTAGGTTATGATCATTCTTTTGCTGTAAGTAGCTCTGGACGTAGTGGAGGGCTAGGTATTTTCTGGAACAATGGAATAAAAATCGAGATTTTACCGTATTCGCAATATCACATTGACACTATTGTTACGGAGGCTGTTGGGCCACCGTGGAGATTGACGTGTGTATACAGGGAAGCACAGATAAAGGAAAGATACAAGACTTGGGATATGTTGAAATTCATCAAGTCATCATCAGATTTACCTTTGGTTTGCCTAGGGATTTCAATGAAGTTTTACATCGATCGGAACATGTAGGTGTGCAAGAAAGGAGTCATGCTCAAATGGCAGGGTTCCGAGAGATGGTGGACGTGTGTGGACTCAGAGATCTTGGATTTGAAGGCCGGAGTTGGACTTTCGAGAGGAAAGTAGTAGGGGGCACTTACTGTAGGGTGCGTCTCGATAGGGCGCTAGCTACACCGGAGTGGAGTGACCGTTTTGCGGGGGCTTTTGTCCGAAACCTGACAGTGCATCATCAGATCATGGTCCGATCCTACTCAACTGGCGCTATATGGATGATCTTCGAAGGAAGCCGGTGGGTTTTAAATATGAATTGATGTGGGAGGAACATAAAGATTTCTCGCCGATGGTCTCTGATGCTTGGAAGGGAGCCGGCGAGGCGAGGGATTTACAGTCCTTGCAGGGTAAACTCGCATCCTTTGCGGGTGATCTCAAGAGTTGGGGCAAGTCCACGTTTGGTAATGTGATACTTGAGCTGGGTAAGCTCAAGGATGAGCTGGAGCGTTTGCAAGCAGTACCTGGCAGACTAGGCCCAACACACGCTGAAATCAAAGTGACGGATCGTCTGGTGGAACTGAACCATCGAGAGGAAATTATGTGGCAGCAGAGATCAAGGGTTCAGTGGCTTGCAGCGGGAGATAAAAATACTCGTTTCTTCCATATGAGAGCGAGTCAGAGAAGGAAGAAGAACCGCATAACACAGCTGAAAAAGCCTTGCGGTCAGGTGACGAACGACGAGGTGGAGATGAAGAATATGACCACGACTTTCTACAAAAATCTGTACACTTCGGAGGGTACGACATGCATGGAGGGGGTACTCGATACAATACCAACTAAGGTTACATAAAGGATGAATGATTCACTGCTAGCTCCTTTCACGGAGAGCGAAGTGAAGGAAGCGCTGTTTCAGATGTTCCCTACTAAGGCACTGATACGTCTCCGACGTATCGATAATTTCTTATGTTCTATGCCATATTATTGATGATACCTACATGTTTTATGCACACTTTATGTCATATTCGTGCATTTTCTGGAACTAACCTATTAACAAGATGCCGAAGTGCCGCTTGCTGTTTTCGCTGTTTTTGGTTTCAGAAATCCTAGTAACAAAATATTCTCGGAATTGGACGAAACGAAGACCCGGGGGCCTATTTCGCCACGAACCTTCCGGAAGACCGAAGAGCATACGAAGTGGGGCCACGAGGTGGCCAAACCACATGGCGGCGCGGCCAAGGGGGGCCCGCGCCGCCCGTGGTGTGGGCCCCTCGTTAGCCCCCGACTCTGCCCTTCCGCCTACTTAAAGCCTCCGTCGCGAAACCCCCGAGGAAAAAACCACGATACGGAAAACCTTATCGAGATGCCGCCGCCGCCGATCCCATCTCGGGGGATTCCGGAGATCTCCTCCGGCACCCTTCCGGAGAGGGGATTCATCTCCCGGAGGACTCTACACCGCCATGGTCGCCTCCGGAGTGATGAGTGAGTAGTTCACCCCTGGACTATGGGTCCATAGCAGTAGCTAGATGGTTGTCTTCTCCTCATTGTGCTTCATTGTTGGATCTTGTGAGCTGCCTAACATGATCAAGATCATCTATCTGTAATACTCTATGTTGTGTTTGTCGGGATCCGATGGATAGAGAATACTATGTTATGTTAATTATCAAGTTATTTCATATGTGTTGTTTATGATCTTGCATGCTCTCCGTTATTAGTAGAGGCTCTGGCCAAGTTGATGCTAGTAACTCCAAGAGGGAGTATTTATGCTCGATAGTGGGTTCATGTCTCCGTGAATCTGGGGGAGTGACAGGAACCCCTAAGGTTATGGATGTGCTGTTGCCACTAGGGATAAAACATTGATGCTATGTCCGAGGATGTAGTTGTTGATTACATTACGCGCAATACTTAATGCAATTGTCTGTTGTTAGCAACTTAATACTGGAAGGGGTTCGGACGATAACCTGAAGGTGGACTTTTTAGGCATAGATGCAGTTGGATGGCGGTCTATGTACTTTGTCGTAATGCCCAATTAAATCTCACTATACTTATCATGCCATGTATGTGCATTGTTATGCCCTCTCTATTTGTCAATTGCCCGACTGTAATTTGTTCACCCAACATGCTTTTATCTTATGGGAGAGACACCTCTAGTGAACTGTGGACCCCGGTCCATTCTTTTTATACTGAAATACAAATCTGCTGCAATACTTGTTTTACTGTTTTCTCGCAAACAATCATCTTCCACACAATACGGTTAACCCTTTGTTACAGCAAGCCGGTGAGATTGACAACCTCACTGTTTCGTTGGGGCAAAGTACTTTGGTTGTGTTGTGCAGGTTCCACGTTGGCGCCGGAATCTCCGGTGTTGCGCCGCACTACATCCCGCCGCCATCAACCTTCAACGTGCTTCTTGACTCCTACTGGTTCGATTAAACCTTGGTTTCTTACGAGGGAAACTTGCCGCTGTGCGCATCACACCTTCCTCTTGGGGTTCCCAACGGACGTGTCAACTACACGCATCAAGCAAATTTCTGGCGCCGTTGCCGGGGAGATCAAGACACGCTGCAAGGGGGGTCTCCACTTCCCAATCTCTTTACTTTGTTTTTGTCTTGCTTTATTTTATTTACTACTTTGTTTGTTGCATTATATCAAAACACAAAAAAATTAGTTGCTAATTTTACTTTATTTACTGTCTTGCACTTTATATCAAAAACACAAAAAAATTAGTTTACTTGTATTACTTTATCTAGTTTGTTTTATTTACTACTGCTAAAATGGCCACCCCTGAAAATACTAAGTTGTGTGACTTCACAACCACAAATAATAATGATTTCTTATGCACACCTATTGCTCCACCTGCTACTACAGCAGAATTCTTTGAAATTAAACCTGCTTTACTTAATCTTGTCATGAGAGAGCAATTTTCTGGTGTTAGTTCTGATGATGTTGCTGCCCATCTCAATAATTTTGTTGAACTATGTGAAATGCAAAAATATAAAGATGTAGATGGTGACATTATAAAATTAAAACTGTTCCCTTTCTCATTAAGAGGAAGAGCTAAAGATTGGTTGCTATCTCTGCCTAAGAATAGTATTGATTCCTGGACTAAATGCAAGGATGCTTTTATTGGTAGATATTATCCCCCTGCTAAAATTATATCTTTGAGGAGTAGCATAATGAATTTTAAACAATTGGATAATGAACATGTTGCTCAACCTTGGGAAAGAATGAAATCTCTAGTTAAAAATTGCCCAACCCATGGACTGACTACTTGGATGATCATCCAAACCTTCTATGCAGGACTAAATTTTTCTTCGCGGAATTTATTGGATTCAGCTGCTGGAGGTACCTTTATGTCCATCACTCTTGGTGAAGCAACAAAGCTTCTTGATAATATGATGGTTAATTACTCCGAATGGCACACGGAAAGAGCTCCACAAGGTAAGAAGCTAAATTCTGTTGAAGAATCCTCTTCCTTGAATGATAAGGTTGATGCTATTATGTCTATGCTTGCGAATGATAGGACTAATGTTGATCCTAATAATGTTCCATTAGCTTCATTGGTTGCCCAAGAAGAACATGTTGATGTAAACTTCATTAAAAATAATAATTTCAACAACAATGCTTATCGGAACAATTCTAGTAATAACTATAGGCCATATCCTTATAATAATGGTAACGGTTATGCTAATTCTTATGGGAATTCTTACAACAATAATAGGAATACACCCCCTGGACTTGAAGCCATGCTTAAAGAATTTATTAGTACACAAACTGCCTTTAACAAATCTGTTGAGGAAAAGCTCAATAAAATTGATATTCTTGTTTCTAGAGTTGATAGTCTTGCCTCCGATGTTGATCTTTTGAAATCGAAAGTTATGCCTAATAGGGATATTGAAAATAAAATTGTTACTACAGAAAATGCCATCCAAGTTAGAATTAATGAGAATATAAGATTAATGGCTGAACTGCGTGCTAGGTGGGATAGAGAAGAAAATGAAAAACTAGCTAAAAAGGAAAATGTAGCTAAAGTTTGGACTATTACCACCACTAGCAATGCTAATGATTCATATGTTGCTGCACCTCCTACTATCAATGGTAAAATAATTGGTGTTGGCAATGCTTCTACTCCTAGTGCAAAGCGCGCAAAATTACCCGAAACTGCTAAAACTGCTGAAACTGCTTGTGATAAAACTGCTGAAATTTTTTCCAACCTTGGGGATGATAATCCCATTGCTTTAGATTGTAATGATTTAGATTTTGATGATTGCCACATCTCTGAAGTTATAAAGTTCTTGCAAAAACTTGCTAAAAGTCCTAATGCTAGCGCTATAAACTTGGCTTTCACAAAACATATTACAAATGCTCTCATAAAAGCTAGAGAAGAGAAACTAAAACTTGAAACTTCTATTCCTAGAAAGCTAGAGGATGGTTGGGAGTCCATCATTAAAATGAGAGTCAAAGATTTTGATTGTAATGCTTTATGTGATCTTGGTGCAAGTATTTCCGTTATGCCTAAAAAGTCTATGATATGCTTGACTTGCCACCATTGAAGAATTGTTATTTGGATGTTAATCTCGCTGATAATGCTAAAAAGAAACCTTTGGGGAAGGTTGATAATGTTCATATTATGGTTAACAATAACCTTGTCCCCGTTGATTTTGTTGTCTTGGATATTGAATGCAATGCATCTTGCCCCATTATATCGGGAAGACCTTTTCTTCGAACCGTTGGTGCTACCATTGATATGAAGGAAGGTAATATTAAATATCAATTTCCTCTCAAGAAAGGTATGGAACACTTCCCTAGATAGAGAATGAAGGTACCTTATGATTCTATTATTAGAACAAGTTATGATGTTGATGCTTCATCTCTCGATGTTACTTGAGTTACACTTTCTGCGCCTAGCTGAAAGGCGTTAAAGAAAAGCGCTTATGGGAGACAACCCATGTTTTTACTCCAGTAATTTTGTTTTATATTTGTGTCTTGGAAGTTGTTTACTACTGTAGCAACCTCTCCTTATCTTAGTTTTGAGTTTTGTTGTGCCAAGTAAAGTCTTTGATAGTAAAGTAAGTACTAGATTTGGATTACTGCGCAGTTCCAGATTTCTTTGCTGTCACGAATCTGGGTCTACCTCCCTGTAGGTAGCTCAGAAAATTAAGCCAAATTACGTGAATGATCCTCAGATATGTACGCAACTTTCATTCAATTTGAGCATTTTCATTTGAGCAAGTCTGGTGGCCTAATAAAATCCATCTTTACGGACTGTTCTGTTTTGACAGATTCTGCCTTTTATTTTGCATTGCCTCTTTTGCTATGTTGGATGAATTTCTTTGATCCATTAATGTCCAGTAGCTTTATGCAATGTCCAGAAGTGTTAAGAATGATTGTGTCACCTCTGAACATGTGAATTTTTATTATGCACTAACCCTCTAATGAGTTGTTTCGAGTTTGGTGTGGAGGAAGTTTTCAAGGATCAAGAGAGGAGTATGATGCAATATGATCAAGGAGAGTGAAAGCTCTAAGCTTGGGGATGCCCCGGTGGTTCACCCCTGCATATTTTAAGAAGACTCAAGCGTCTAAGCTTGGGGATGCCCAAGGCATCCCCTTCTTCATCGACAACATTATCGGGTTCCTCCCCCGAAACTATATTTTTATTCCGTCACATCTTATGTACTTTGCTTGGAGCGTCGGTTTGTTTTTGTTTTTTGTTTTGTTTGAATAAAATGGATCCTAGCATTCACTTTGTGGGAGAGAGACACGCTCCGCTGTAGCATATGGACAAATATGTCCTTAGGCTCTACTCATAGTATTCATGGCGAAGTTTCTTCTTCGTTAAATTGTTATATGGTTGGAATTGGAAAATACTACATGTAGTAATTCTAAAATGTCTTGGATAATTTGATACTTGGCAATTGTTGTGCTCATGTTTAAGCTCTTGCATCATATACTTTGCACCCATTAATGAAGAAATACTTAGAGCTTGCTAATTTGGTTTGCATATTTGGTTTCTCTAGAGTCTAGATAACATCTAGTATTGAGTTTTGAACAACAAGGAAGACGGTATGGAGTCTTATAATTTTTACAATATGTCTTTTATGTGAGTTTTGCTGTACCGTTCATCCTTGTGTTTGTTTCAAATAACCTTGCTAGCCTAAACCTTGTATCGAGAGGGAATACTTCTCATGCATCCCAAAATCCTTGAGCCAACCACTATGCCATTTGTGTCCACCATACCTACCTACTACATGGTATTTCTCCGCCATTCGAAAGTAAATTGCTTGAGTGCTACCTTTAAAATTCCATCATTCACCTTTGCAATATATAGCTCATGGGACAAATAGCTTAAAAACTATTGTGGTATTGAATATGTACTTATGCACTTTATCTCTTATTAAGTTGCTTGTTGTGCGATAACCATGCTTCGGGGACGCCATCAACTATTCTTTGTTGGATATCATGTGAGTTGCTATGCATGTCCGTCTTGTCCGAAGTAAGAGAGATCTACCACCTTTATGGTTGGAGCATGCATATTGTTAGAGAAGAACTTTGGGCCGCTAACTAAAGCCATGATTCATGGTGGAAGTTTCAGTTTTGGACGCATATCCTCAATCTCATATGAGAATAATAATTGTTGCCACATGCTTATGCATTAAAGAGGAGTCCATTATCTCGTTGTCCATGTTGTCCCGGTATGGATGTCTAAGTTGAGAATAATCAAAAGCGAGAAATCCAAAATGCGAGCTTTCTCCTTAGACCTTTGTACAGGCGGCATGGAGGTACCCCATTGTGACACTTGGTTAAAACATGTGCATTGCAAAGATCCGGTAGTCCAAGCTAATTAGGACAAGGTGCGGGCACTATTAGTATACTATGCATGAGGCTTGCAACTTGTAAGATATAACTTTCATAACTCATATGCTTTATTACTACCGTTGACAAAATTGTTTCATGTTTTCAAATAAAAGCTCTAGCACAAATATAGCAATCGATGCTTTCCTCTTTGAAGGACCATTCCTTTTACTTTTATGTTGAGTCAGTTCACCTATCTCTCTCCACCTCAAGAAGCAAACACTTGTGTGAACTGTGCATTGATTCCTACATACTTGCATATTGTACTTGTTATATTACTCTATGTTGACAATTATCCATGAGATATACATGTTACAAGTTGAAAGCAACCGCTGAAACTTAATCTTCCTTTGTGTTGCTTCAATGCCTTTACTTTGATTTATTGCTTTATGAGTTAACTCTTATGCAAGACTTATTAATACTTGTCTTGAAGTACTATTCATGAAAAGTCTTTGCTTTATGATTCACTTGTTTACTCATGTCATTACCATTGTTTTGATCGCTGCATCCACTACATATGTTTACAAATAGTATGATCAAGGTTATGATGGCATGTCACTTCAGAAATTATCTTTGTTATCGTTTTACCTGCTCGGGACAAGCAGAACTAAGCTTGGGGATGCTTGATACGTCTCCGACGTATCGATAATTTCTTATGTTCTATGCCATATTATTGATGATACCTACATGTTTTATGCACACTTTATGTCATATTCGTGCATTTTCTGGAACTAACCTATTAACAAGATGCCGAAGTGCCAGTTGCGGTTTTCTGCTGTTTTTGGTTTCAGAAATCCTAGTAACGAAATATTCTCGGAATTGGACGAAACGAAGACCCAGGGGCCTATTTCGCCACGAACCTTCCGGAAGACCGAAGAGCATACGAAGTGGGGCCACGAGGTGGCCAAACCACATGGCGGCGCGGCCAAGGGGGGGCCCGCGCCGCCCTGTGGTGTGGGCCCCTCGTTAGCCCCCCGACTCTGCCCTTCCGCCTACTTAAAGCCTCCGTCGCGAAACCCCTGAGGAAAAAAACCACGATACGGAAAACCTTACTGAGACGCCGCCGCCGCCGATCCCATCTCGGGGGATTCGGAGATCTCCTCCGGCACCCTACCGGAGAGGGGATTCATCTCCCGGAGGACTCTACACCGCCATGGTCGCCTCCGGAGTGATGAGTGAGTAGTTCACCCCTGGACTATGGGTCCATAGCAGTAGCTAGATGGTTGTCTTCTCCTCATTGTGCTTCATTGTTGGATCTTGTGAGCTGCCTAACATGATCAAGATCATCTATCTGTAATACTCTATGTTGTGTTTGTCGGGATCCGATGGATAGAGAATACTATGTTATGTTAATTATCAAGTTATTTCATATGTGTTGTTTATGATCTTGCATGCTCTCCGTTATTAGTAGAGGCTCGGCCAAGTTGATGCTAGTAACTCCAAGAGGGAGTATTTATGCTCGATAGTGGGTTCATGTCTCCGTGAATCTGGGGAGTGACGAAACCCCTAAGGTTATGGATGTGTTGTTGCCACTAGGGATAAAACATTGATGCTATGTCCGAGGATGTAGTTGTTGATTACATTACGCGCAATACTTAATGCAATTGTCCGTTGTTAGCAACTTAATACCGGAAGGGGTTCGGACGATAACCCGAAGGTGGACTTTTTAGGCATAGATGCAGCTTGGATGGCGGTCTATGTACTTTGTCGTAATGCCCAATTAAATCTCACTATACTTATCATGCCATGTATGTGCATTGTTATGCCCTCTCTATTTGTCAATTGTCCGACCGTAATTTGTTCACCCAACATGCTTTTATCTTATGGGAGAGACACCTCTAGTGAACTGTGGACCCCGGTCCATTCTTTTTATACTCGAAATACAAATCTGCTCGCAATACTTGTTTTACTCGTTTTCTCGCAAACAATCATCTTCCACACAATACGGTTAACCCTTTGTTACAAGCAAGCCGGTGAGATTGACAACCTCACCTGTTTCGTTGGGGCAAAGTACTTTGGTTGTGTTGTGCAGGTTCCACGTTGGCGCCGGAATCTCTGGTGTTGCACCGCACTACATCCCGCCGCCATCAACCTTCAACGTGCTTCTTGACTCCTACTGGTTCGATTAAACCTTGGTTTCTTACTGAGGGAAACTTGCCACTGTGCGCATCACACCTTCCTCTTGGGGTTCCCAACGGACGTGTCAACTACACGCATCAGGCACTGGGGCCAGATGGCTTCCCTGCTCATTTCTTCCAGCGTTATTGGGAGTTCTGTGGCGCGGGGGTGACAGCAGTGGTGTTGAGGGTTTTGAAAGGAGAGGATGATCCGGCAGTCATTAATAAGACTTTGTGGTGCTGATACCAAAGGTGGCGAGCCCGGAAGAGTTGGGTCAGTTTCGGCCAATAAGCTTGTGCAATGTCATCTATAAGATTGTGTCGAAGGTGGCAGCAAATAGAATGAAGGTGATTCTACCGGAGATCATCTCAGAGGAGCAGCCTGCGTTTGTACCTGGCAGACTTATTACGGACAACATCATCATAGCATATGAATGTTTACATTTCATGAAGAAGAAGCGAGCAAAGGGGCTTCGTTGCTGTGCCCTGAAGTTGGATATGAAGAAAGCCTATGATCGAGTAGAGTGGACCTGTTTGCGTGCAATCATGCTTAAGCTGGGTTTTCATAGGCTTTGGGTGGAGATGATCATGCGATTGGTCATCTCTGTATCCTTCTCAGTACTATTTAATGGAGGAGCTACAGAGAGTTTTACCCCTTCTAGGGGGATTCGGCAGGGAGACTCAATCTCCCCCTATCTTTTCCTGTTGGCAACAGAGGGCCTTTCGTGCCTCTTAAAATCAAGAAGTGAGTCATCGATCTTAAGTGGAATTAAAGTGGCCACATCCGCCACGGTGGCAGGACACTTACTCTTCGCTGACGACAGCCTGCTGTTCTTCAGAGCTGATAGGGAAAATGCGGAGGAAATTAAGGATGCGTTGGAGGTTTCTTGTCGTGCTTCAGGCCAACAGGTGAATATGGATAAATCGTCCATTCACTTTGCCAAGGGTTGTAGTCAAAGTATCAGAGCTGAGATCATGGATTTGTTGGATGTTCATAACGAAGCTCTAAGTGAGAAATACTTAGGGATGCCTATAGATGTTGGTACTTCAACTAATGGAGCCTTCAAATATTTAAAGGATAGAGTTTGGAAGAAAATCCAGGGCTGGTTGGAGATGTTACTATCCTCAGGAGGTTTTGATAAAATCAGTAGCCCAGGCACTAACAACATATTGTATGTCCTGTTTCAAGCTACCAAGGGGTTTATGCGAGCACATCAACGGTTTGATTTGAAACTTCTGGTGGGGTAGCAAGGAAGGCAAGAGGAAGACCTACTGGGTGGCGTGGGAAGCTATGACTAAACCAAAAGGGCTTGGAGGGCTTGGGTTTCGAGACATAGAGCTCTTCAATTTGGCTCTTCTCGCAAGGCAGGCATGGCGAGTTTTGCAGGATCCTCAGAGTTTAAGCGCTCGGATTCTCAAGGTAGTTTACTTCCCATCTTGTGATCTCTTGGAGGCGGAAGTTGGATCATCTCCGTCTCGGGTATGGAGGGCAATCAGAGAAGGGAAGGAAATTCTCAAGCAAGGCTTGATCCGCCGCATAGGTAATGGAGTGGGTACTAACATTTGGAACACGAACTGGCTGTCGCGTGATTGCATGTTGAGGCCGGTCTGTTGTCTACTCGAGGACCCGCCCCAGATGGTGAGTGAGTTGGTTGATGATCACACAAGGACCTGGAACAGTGACAGAGTTCAGGAGGCGTTTGTACCCATGGACGCTGAACTAGTGCTGAATATACCGCTTCCGACGCGCCAACAAGATGACTGGTGGGCGTGGCACTATGAGAAGAGGGGTATTTTCACGATGCTATCAGCATATAGGATGTTGGTAGAGGTGAAGGAACGGCGGACTGCATGGTTGGAAGACAATGCAGGCAACTCAGATAAGAAGAGGGAGGAGAAGGACTGGACATCGCTGTGGAACGTCAGAGTTCCTTCAAAACTGCGAGCTTTCCTTTGGAGACTGGCTAAACAGACTCTCCCCTCGATGGATCTTCTCCACCACAGACATATGGCGCCTAGTGATTCTTGCAGGTTGTGTGGAGTACAAGATTCCTGGCGGCATGCCCTTCTCGAATGTAATATGTCAAGAAGTGTTTGGGCCTTGCTACCTGATGTTATGGTAGAGGTGGTTGTCAACATACAGGAGCCTGATGCTCGAGGATGGTTGGCAGCGACAATAGAGGCGTTGTCGCATGAAGAGTTCACTCTGACGGCGGTGAGCCTATGGGCGATCTGGTATGTGAGGCGAAAGGCGGTGTATGACGAGGTGTTTCAGATCCCCTTGTCAACGTTGAGCTTCATCAACCGTTTCTGTGCGGACCTGGAGTTACAGAGGACGGCGGACAAGCCAGAGAAGGGGGCAGGGCCGGCTGCGCCGAGGTGGATTCCTCCACCACCGGGTGTCGCAAAGATAAATGTCGACGCAGCTCTGTCGAAGAATAGCAAGCGAGCAGCTCTGGCCGCTATAGCAAGGAATGATGCGGGAGTTTTCCTGGGAGCATCAACCGTGGTGATAGCATGTGTTGATGACCCAGAGGTTTTGGAGACTATGGCTTGCAGAGAAGGAATGGCGTTAGCTGCCGACTTATATTTGCGCCAAGTCAAATTAGCGAGTGACTATGCCAATGTAATCAAGAGCATCAACATCAATGATATCCTCACATTGTATGGCCAGGTGGTGAGGGAGATCAGGATAACCAGGGAGGAGTTCGAGGTTTTCGAATTTGTTCATGAAGGTCGGAGATCCAATGGGGATGCACACGTTCTAGCTAGAGGCTCTTTGTACTCCTGTGAGGGAAGGCATGTTTGGCTTAATGATCCACCTGATGGGCTTTGTAAGAACATTTTGATTGAATAAAGCAATAAATGGGTGGTGTGCTAAAAAAACCAGTTTTTTTGACGGAAAAAGATCGCCGGAGAAAACGAAATCTAGAAAAGAAGGCGGTTAAACATCACCCACGCATGATGCAACGCACGCACGGTCTCCTCGAATGATTCGTCCCAACTACCCACGACTCCACAATCCATCCAATTGTCTTCACGTCGTCGGAATTTCCCCCTCGAGCAGAAGAGAAGACGACCGAGCCCATGTAGGAGATCCTGGCGCGCCACGCAAGGGGCCTGGTGCGCCGAAGGGGTCAGCCGCCAGCCTAACGGGACCTCACCGGAACCATGGGTAGCGACCTCCACCTCGATCCTGGTGCTCGACCTGCTTATGGTTGCAATCCGTACGGAGCGCGCTGCCCAAGCGCCCGCCGATTGTGAAGGTCGATGCTATCGCTGAAGACGGCCACAAGCAACCAAGCGGGTTAACATTTTCTTCGGGCTTAGGCAAGGTCGTGGTATGATCAGCCCCTGGTCCGTAAGTTTGCTTGTTTTTCTAGCATAGTATTCATCCCTTTATCTTGGCTCGATTCTGATTGGCTGCAATTTGATTCGTGCAGGCTATGGCTAAGGGGAAGGCAAGGTACGAGAAAGTGGTGGATCTGGTAATTGTCTCCGATGTGCATGTGCGTTCAGCTATCTAATAGATGTAGAATGGCTTGCTGAATTGATCATGTGAGCTCTCCTCATTCTGAATTCCTGGTTCTTAGCTTGCTGAATTTCTCATGTGAGCTCTCGCCGTGTTTATTCATTGATTACTGAATTGCCCACCTGAGCACTCACTGTTATGGTTTGCTAAATTTTCCCCTTAAGATTCTAGAAGTTCTTCAGTTTGCTTTATTTTTACACATTGCTTGGTTTCTAGAAATGGTACATTGAGGTTTCTGAAATGTGTGGGGTATAACACTGTCATTCTTATGCAGTTTGCTTTATTTTTACACATTGCTTGGTTTTATTGTAGAGTGGACATTCTTCAGTTTGCTGCCCCACGTGTGGACCGAGATCCTTCTTCCCATCGCCTCCCCAATGCTAGGGCATTACACATATGTATGGTCTACATGTACAAACCGTCTGAGAGGAACCACGGCATTCTAAGGGCATCCACAATGTATGGATGGCCAAATCTGACAAAACACAGTATTTGGCATCGGAACTACATATGGCTACAACTCCACAATGTACCATAGCTAAATATATGTACGGTGAGTCCCGTTACCGAATAAAACCATCGTAAAAAAAAAGGTGTTCTCTCTGTGTGCTATTGTTGTATCACAAAGAAATGAATATTTTATTGTGAGGGGGGAGATGGCATCGGAGCAAGTAGTTGCTCCGGTTCCCAGTTTTCCTAGCTTTGGAACCACCTTCACAATATAGGGAACTAGTTCCAAAAACCAAAATGCATAAATAGAACTACTTTTAGCTACACATTGTGGATGCTCTAATTCGCATGAAGGCTGGATCCTACAATGAAAATCACTAGCAGATTCTTCTTCCCTTTTGGCCATTCACCTCATCCAATCTTCGTTGTCCATGTACATCAAAGAAGATTGCAAGTAAATTTGTTTGTGCATATTTTATTTTACGTAGACAAGGTGTTTGATGGAGATACCAGGTAAAAATAAATATATGAATTTTGTATCCACCACTCAATAGCATAACGCTTGAGGAAAGTGACATGCACTGCATATATGATGGATGTTCTACTGAATATGGACTAACGTAAGACTGTCTAGGAGTGAGAGGATTGTCAAGGATTTAAGTTGGTTCTGTTTCACGCCTTAATTCTAGCATTTGGATTTGCCGCTTTCGTTAGTCTGACTCTGTAAACTAAAAGCCTCACTCATTTTACTGGAAAACGTGTTCTGGCTAATCCACTTCAATTCAATGATTATTCTTCAGAAACTGATCCCAGGGTAGAAATAATGATTCGGCAATTTACTAAAATGCTGAAGTACTTATAACCTCCAGTTAGTGTTCACTTTCTTCCCTTTGCTGAAATGCTGAAGTAATATCAATCGTGCAGCCATCACTAGCATCTGCAAGCTGCAGTCCATGGTTACAGACCGCGTGGCTGACGCGCCGCACCAGATATCTGGTGCTCTGTTTTCCATTTAGCACTTCTACTAAATTCTTGTAAATTTCAATATTTATTGCCACCGTTGATACTGTTTTCTTTGTAAAATTTCTAAACTCGTAGGTTTTAACTGGATTGACTGGTGGTACTAAGATAGGCTGACTAAAAAGAGTGATACACTCTTGGAGTGCCATATTGCTACCGGTTTGACTGTTATCTTTCTCCTTCCGGGTGATCTGCTCTTCTGGTGGTAGGTATTAAGCATTTTGCTACCTTTTACCACTCCTTAAAAAAGAGAGGTATGATTTGAGGCAACGGTCAGGATTAAACGAGGTAAATTAGGCCCGACAGTCCATCAAGAAGCAGATAATAAAATAAAAAAATCATTCGGCCCAGCCCACGCTCTGCTTAATCGGTTGCCCAAAGCCCCGACCTGACGCTGCCGCCGCCGCCGCATCAACTCTGCTGCCACGACTCCGTGTAGACGCGAGCGCCGCTGACGCCGACAAATTGAGCAGGGACGCCGCCAAGACATTGATAAGAGACGCTGCCGCTACATCGAGCAGGGTCTCCATCGCCGCCGCCACTCCATTGCCAAATCCACCAGCGACCAGCTCGGCGGCACGCCGCCACTAGCTCGCCCCATGCTGCATCGCTGCCATATTCATCCGTTGCTGCCATCTTGGAGGTGGTAGATGGGTCAGGTACGCAAGTCTTGACATGTATCCTAAATTCCACTTCTCCTGAGACTAACTGCATGTTGAGCCACTGTGACCACCGGCGAACCGTCACGGCTGCTCTCCTCTGTCGTGGAAGACCAAGTGCCTCGGAGAACCAGCAGCTAACCCAATCTGAAAGATTAGTCCGATTGGTAGCCAAATTCATCAGCTAGGAGTATGTTCGTAGCTGAAATTTTTTGAAGCAGTAGAATTATTTGTATACGTCTAAAATGTCTAAAAGATTTCTCTAGAGAAGCCATCTGAAAGTTGTTTCAAGAAGATATTCGTCCAGAAGTATAATACTGCGGTCGACATTTGTCATGTAGAATGCACACCAATGTATCATTAAGCACACATGCTCTTTTTCGAAGTTTAAAGCAACAAACTATCTCCTTCATATTATTTTCTAGGAAGCAGTCTACAATCATAGTAACTAACAAAGGATGTGCAAGAAGTATCTTGGTGCCTTTTATTTTATCTGAGGTTCTTTCTAAACAAGTTGACTCACATTTTTGGTGAAGAGTGATGGACTTCCACAGAAAAAATTACTAGCTTGTAGAAAGAAAGTGAGGAATGACCAATAAAACAACTATTTATCCTATCTGATTAGGATGGCAACTTAACTACATTCCATGGAATGTGTTCAGCTGTACTTTGGGCCTAGAAGTTGATCCACTAAGTAAGTGATATAATAAAACAGCAAAACAGGTATTAGTGTCACGTGTCCTGGCAACGCGGACGATTTTGTACTTCATGTATTTTACTAGTTAATCTACTGTCTCCTTTATATAATTTTTCATGAAGCAGTCTACTACCTCCTGTTAATAACATGCTTGTTTTCTAGTTAATGTACTAGTTCATGCCTTGCATTATTTTTTGCAGATTCCTACTTTAATGCATATATTCACCCCTTTTTATCCAGGTACTTTGACTATGGATGCTGCCCTCACGGGATTCTTGATCACTGGTTATGCATTGGCTATCTATCTATCACAAAGAGCAACGGAGATGTAATAAGTACTTGGCTGGTAGCAGTTTTGCTATGTTATTACATGATCTATTTGTTGCTGAAACTGAATGTACTTGCAACAAAATTTTCTTAGTTAGCTTATTGTACTTGGTACTTATTTGCTGTCAAACATGACATCTGGAGTGCTGTCAACCGTGCTTTTGTTTCACATATGGTGCTGTGAAAATAACTTTCTTTTTTATTTGCTGTCAAACAATATATTTCGATTATTTGGAGTGGTTGTGCTTATATGTTGTCAAAATTGATAGCGATTTCTAGTATTTGGCCCAACTTCAGAATTGGATTAACTGGAACTTCGGAATAGTTCACCTTACTGAACTCCAAATATAATTTACATATTCCCAGGCACAATGACAATACAATATAAATCAAATGAGATAACAAACTTAGCTGCCAGATTTCTACTTCAAACTGTGACAACTTCGATTAAACACTAGTTCCAAACTGAATTAAACATAAATAGTACCAAACATTACAAACTGAATTATACACCAGAGAGAAGCTGTTCATAGCAAACTACAATCATGCCTCGCCAGGAAGACCAGGATCTGCGCCGTCGATCTTGCCGCGCCATGTCAATTTTGGTGCAAAGGGCACCTGTTTAGGCTATAACTTGATTTGGCGGAACAGACATTGATGACGCGGCCACACCAGCAGACTGAATAGATGACGAAACAACATCATTTTTCACCCAACCAGCTAAACATGGACCAGCAGGAGGAGGCTGAAATGGCTGCATGGATGAACATACTGGATGTAAAAACAAAGCACTGATAAAGCAGACATAAACAGGAAATTATTTGTAGAAACATACAAGATGGCCCACTAAGTGGTGGGTACGTGGCACCAGCCTTTGGAACAGCTGCCAACGCTACATACATAGCTTATGTACTGCTCCATTTGGAGGAGAGCAAGTAGGATCAATGAATAAAGTATTGATATCTGGATTTGGCCGAGGGTTCTTACGTACAAAGTTAATATATGCTGCCAGTTCAACCTACGTATGTTCTCAAGGAATCACAAATTTGCACATTCACAGAGTAATGGAAGATTAAATATAACATCAAGCAGGAACTCACATAATGTAACACTATTAGATTATTAATTACAGGCCTTTGGTTAATTAAAGTCTGCAAGCATGATGCCTTGAGAGTTGTAAAGACAAGTTTCTTGCGGAAAAGGAGATTTGCTTCAATTAGTTTTTTTTAGCTCAATCAGCATAATACTACGAGCAGATTCTGAATCCCCGTACTTACATAATTATTCATTTTCCCTGCAGGTGAACATCAGACATCAAATAATTTGAGCTACTTCAAACAAAAAGTAAAACAAGTATACTAATAATATACATAAAAGCAAATTAGATCAACAAAAAAGGCACACACCACATCCCCACTAATATAAAAAGAGCTAGAATTGCGGATCCAACGGATCTTGACCATCTAACTTAGATATCCAACGATCCACATCGCCAATCAAACATTGTTAGACGTCCCGCAAATCACATCGCCCCACTACCATCCCCACTCATCCAAACCCGTTTTCCTAACCGCCACACGCCGCCGTGCTTGCGCGAGGACGCATCTGCCCTGGTTCCCAACACGAGGAGCAAAAGTCAGCTACTTGCAGCATTAAACGGTTACAATGATCTGTTGAGATATCCCATCACCAAGGTAAATTACATATATTGACCGCCTTGTTTACCTATAGTTCTCTACTTCATACAAACCATGGAGGCAAATCACCAAGGTAATTTTTTTATAATAATGATGAATTGGTCCAGGCAGCAAAAACAAAGCTATTTCACATTTTTATGACATTCAGGGACAGTGAATACTACGGAAAAAAATGAAAAGAATATGTGGGTTGTGTTTTCATCTTACTGTGCTTAATCCATGGAACATTTGCACGACATCATAGCTACGGAAGGTGTTAAATATGGTTACTACCTCGATGCTAAACAATGGTCTCATTGGCAAGGAAATGCTCTTTAATTTTCTATGTATGGTACACTGTCCGTATCACAAATGACAAGATACATGTTCACACACAAGGTACATATGTTTGACATTTTGCAACTAGCATAGTACTCTGTTTACAAATCTGAACGTGAATCTTCTGAAATGATATATGGTTGATGTATCCTCTCAAACAATATGTTTCATTTTGAGTATATTCTATATCAACTTCATGGCCGGTTTTTACTAAGTAAACTTTCATGGGTTGTTTTAAAAGTGTGCTCTTACAATCTGGATATTGCTGGACATATGACCACATGAAAAAAGGTTTTACCTGTAGGCCATGTATAATCTTGGCACTGATCAAGTAATCTCATGGTTTTATATTTGAAAATTGATATCAACAGAACTTTTATGGAACAACTAACAGTATTGCGTACACGCGCGAGTGTGTACTTATTTGATGACTAACTATCCAATGAAATAGCTCTGGGATCCTTCACATTTATGTTCTTCGCTGATGCCTTTTAAGATTACACGTGCACGTGCACGTTTACTAGTACTGTTAAAAGCAACGGTTGTGAAGTGCCACATTCGAGCAAGAAATTTACATACTAAGCACAACTAGTGATCCCTTATTAATAGTGTTGACAAGGATGCTCACTCAGCTACAGGTTCATTTCAATTCAGGATATGCCAAATGATTGAACAATGTGATTACTGATTACAGACAAATTGCAACCGCACCGAACATAACAGTTCAATAATATGTAAGCAAAACGCTCTAAGAATGAAGTTTGTATTCCAAACTACAATTCTGTAATATATCTGAAGCTAATAATGGTACCAACCCTAACCCTTGATGCTATGGTCGTAGAGGACGATCACAAATCGAAAAGAACCTAGATAAAATGGATGGATGCTTAGTTGCTTACAAGGTTGTAGCCAGGGAACCCCTCCTCCCGGTGTGTAGCGGCGCGCCGCAGGACCACGAGGAGCACCAGGAAGGACCGACGCCGGAGAAGGCTAAGCGCCAGCGACGCCTTCAATCACCGAAACAAGCGCCTGTGACGCCTCCCAGCGACTCCATCCATTTCGCTTCCCAAACATCGTCGGCCTCCTACCATATCCTTCGCCATCGCAAAGCTGGCAAGGGCGGCGCGTCGCGATGAACGCCAAACCCCACTCGTGGAACCACGCAACGAAATCGGCCGCCTTGGCGAGCGAGGACGCCGTCGCCGAGGATCGGCTGTGAGGCAAGGGCGCGCGGCGGGGACATGTAAGTGGTGGGAAGGAGGCGGGGGAGGGGGGGAGGTGGAGATCTTGCCAAGCTTGCAGGCGGTAGGGGGCCGCGGCGGCTGCGGCGCCAAAGCCAACGATCGTCGGCGGCATCCCACCCAGCGAGCTCGTGGAAGAACGAGGGTTAGGGCGATCACGATTGGACATGGGCTGGGACGTCTACTGGGTCGGGGCCTGGGTACGGCCTTTTTCTTGTTTGTTGCGAAAAATGACGGAGGTATGTATCTTTCATACTGGTCACGTCTTGGAGGGGAGTATGAATTTTTTTAAGCCATTAGATGGACGAAAATGGAGGGCTACTATTCACTTGGGGGTACCACAAAAGAACTCTTGTACTCTCGATTGTTTGTATCTGTTGAAGTTTTGTTCTGATATTCTTAGTATTTTTCATTGAAGATAAGTTTGAAGTGTTATGTAGATGACATCCTAGAGGATTGTGAAATTAATGATCATGTTCAGGTCAAGCCAGCATTGAGAACCAACCTGAGGTTGGGTGGTTAGGAGGGTGGTTGTACCCCCAGCCCACCAGAGTTCAAACCCCAGGTTTGACATCTGTGTGTCTCATAAAGGCGGAATATTCATTCAGTGGGAGGCGACGTTCCCGTCGACAGCGGCGCCTGTGGTGACTTCGTCAATTTCAAGATCCAATCCGCCGGCTCAGTCTTCCGGAGGTGCTCATAGGGGTAGGGGTGTGCGTGTGTGCGTTCATAGGGGTGAGTGTATGCGCGTGTATGTGAGCGTCTGCGTTTGTACTGTGTTTCTCAAAAAAAAAAGGTCAAGCCAGCATTTGAACCGATGAAGAAAACCTTCAAAATTAAAGAAATGAGCAAAGATCTAGAAAACAATTACTATTGTATTGCTATGCTGCCTTTGGACGTGTCAAAGAAAAATAAGGTTGGTATTTCTTTTAGATGGAAAAGCTAGAGCAGCGAGTACGCATCATTTCTGTTAGCAAGTGTGATGTTCATGGTTCGGCTGTGCCTATTTGTCTTATATGTAACCATACATGATACTAGCATTCTCTTATGTATGTGGTTAGCTGCTGGAGCACGAAAATCAGGTTATACATCAAATATTTATATCAGATTTCAGAGGGTTCATAATTCTTTTGTCAATATATATCAAAGAATGGTTATGAGAAGTTGATGTATTTGAAAGGATTGTAACATGATGTGGCGTTGTTCTTCAGATCATTACCATATTTCTGGCTTGCTTGCTTCATATATTAATTATGCATGGAAGTGTGGCAGTAATAAGGTTGCCATACAGGTACCATGATGTACACATAACAACATTGTTGCATGAAAGTGAGGAACCATATTTAAGCAACTCACTCAACTTGCAGTTTGACAAAAGGGTAGCCAAGCTATGTATATATGCACATATAGAGATTTTCAAACTCACATGCCCTTCCAAAGTTTATTTGATTTAGTAATTTACTATATTCTATTGAACGGTGAAGAGATTTGCCTCCTAATACATGGAAATATGTTTCCTAATACACAAGATGAGGAAATGTATTTGTGCAAAATGCTTGAGATCTAAATTGTTACAACCATTAATGCCAAATGTTCTCAACCGCCTTGGGTAAGAATATCAACAAGTTTTACATCCGGTTGCAAGAAGATACTTTGGATAGCCCTCCCTCCCATCCAAAGAGAGAGAGGGAGAGAGAGAGTTTCATCTTCCCCTGATCACAACAGAGGAGGCTATAACTGGGAGTTCCTTCATACTCCATCCGCCGCTCTAAGACAGGGAGGAACCTCAGTGTCATCTTTGTTCACATGTTCCAGTTATCGGCAATATTAATGAGCATTATGTTTACATCTGTGAAGAGGATCCGTTGCAACGCACGGGCATTCAACTAGTATAATCATAGTGGAAGAAAAAATAATCCAGCGGAACATGTCATGACATTTAGAAGAAACACCAACAAAAATACGAGAAAACAAGCTGATACGAGAAAAAAGATGATAGAGGAGAAATTTACGATAATGTAATAATACCACTAGAAAAAATAGTAAAAATAACAAAAACTAACCAAGTGAAAAACTTTATGATTCTAGCATACACAAATGATAAATACCAAGAGTGAAAAACGACATATTAACAACTCTCGATTAATAGTACAGAAAGAAACAAGTAGACCTATTCAATTTAGTTGTTGGAACAAAATCAACACATGTCTACTTGAACAATTCATGACAAGTTGAAAACTTGAGGAAGCGTTTTCAACCACGAAATGGTACAATTATTACTACTAGTGGAACAAAAGAGAACCCTAGTCAAATTAAAAGTAAACTGAATGCAAATAATTTATGGTGAAATGAAAATACACCTAGAGGAACAATTCCATACTATTATGTGGACATTAATGGAGTAGGATAAGTTCTTGGTAGAACAAACCTATGCTAACAGAAAAAAACATACATATGTTAGTAGGACTAAAATTAAAATAGTAGTGGACCAAACTAAGACTATTGCTGGAAAATAGTACCAAGTAAATTGGCTTAAATATACAATAAAAAGATGATAAATATGCGAGGAGGAAAAAGATATTTATGGTGCACCGTGAAAAATGTAAAAAAAAAAACATGTAGATACAACCTATCAGGCAATCTACGATTGGTGCAAAACCAGGCTGTGGCTCACCTAGCCTAGGAGATATTTGTAGATTTTAGTCCACTAACACCCATTTTAATCCGCTACAGCCTGCCCAACCTTTTTTCAGTTATGTCCGCCAATGCTATATATGCAGTTGTGTATAGTCACATTTGTTTAAAGATCACAAAATCATTGTTGCTTTCTAGGTTTTAGAGGAGCGAGACTACTAAGAAGATTACCAATACAAAAATAGGTATGACAATGCAATACTACTAGTGGAACAAAACCATTGTAGGTCTACTAGAACAATTCATGACAAGCCAAACATAAGATTACAAGATTCTAGACATAACTTAACAAATGTATTTTTTTAAATCGATAGGGGACTATTTGATGGCAAAGTATATATACGCCCATAGGAACAATTAAAACTATTATATGGATTATAACTTTTTAGTAGGATTGCTTATTTGTGGAAGCGAATATGTTGAGGTTCAACCATACACATATTAGTGCAAAATATATTGAGTAAATTGGCATAACTAGAAAGAAAAAATATTAAAACAATGTGGAAATAAGATGTGAAGAGGAGACAAAGGATTAAAGGTCCACCACGAGAAAAAAGTTAATAGCATTGAGAACTAGCTATGTGGTTTTGCATAGTCACATTTCTTTGAAGACTTTAAATCTTAATTGCTTTGGTCGCTTTGGAGCAGAGAACCGCTACCGTAAACATGGTATATGTGTCACATGTGGCAGGTAGTTAGGCGCTGCCAATACCAGCCACATATCATTAGGGGTCCATGATGAAAGAAAGTAAAAAACTTAGTAAGAGGTGGTCATGTCCTAAGAATAACTATAGAACAGTTTCGTTGATCACAACCTAACACCTACAAAATACTGAGACAACTCAACCTCATATTCACCCCTAGTCAGGGAAGTGACTATAGCTCGGTTGACTTATAGATGGTTATTTGGTAGTTCGGCATTGATAGTCAATCAATGTCTTCTCATAATTATCTTATCATCGTGTTTTTTTTGAAATGGGGAGTGTAACCCCGGCTTCTGCATCATGATGATGAACACGGTCTTTTATTAAAAAAGTGTAATACTTAGTCTGACAACTCTCACAGCTCAATCATCACCTACAGTTGATACAAGAATTAACCAGCGGAACAAATAAAATATAGTAGCACTACACATCACTGTAGCCTCCTAGATGCCGCCAGCCAGTCTGGCACAAGATATCCTGAGCGACCGTCTGGAGCCGTGTGCATCCGAAACCATGGCATCCCACTGTCCCTCCGGCGAAAGGAGAGCCCATAGCTGAACCCAGTGTGTCATCATATGGACCTGCAAGTAATGAAAAGATTGTTTTTTGTTAAAGATAATATCATTTCTTGCCCTCCAAATAGACCAACATAAAGCAGAAACCCCAATTCGGATGAAAGCTTTAGATTGTCTATCTACTCCATTTAACCAATTATCAAACATATTTGTAATATTGGTTGGAGGTGGAAGATCAAAAGTGAAATTAACCGTGCGCCAAAGAAGTTTAGCTAAGGACACTCAATGAATAGATGTTCGACGGTTTCCTGTTCACCACAAAAAAAAACACTTCATACACCCATTCCAATTCCGTTTAGCTAAATTATATTTAGTTAAAAGAACCTTGTTACTGAGGAACCACATTAAGTTTTTTATTTTTAAAGGGAGTGTAACTTTCCATAAATATTTTCTCATTTATGGGGTGTGATCACTCATAAGATCCTCATACATAGATTTTACCGTAAACCGACCATTGGTTGTCAAGACCCAAACAAAGCGATCATGCTCATCATTTAGATTTACCCTCATTAGTTTTTGGCATAACTGTATGCTTAAAGTCCATTTGTTTCCCAACAGCGCCCTCTTGAAACTAATATTCAGCGGGGTTTGAGATAATACATGAGCTACCGTTACATTTTTGTGACGCACAATATTATATAACGACGGGTATTGATTCGCTAAAGGGGTTTTCCCTAACCAAGTATCTTCCGAGAAACGAGTGTTCATTCCATTTCCAATTTTAAAGAAACCTCTATTAAAAAACTCCTCCTTCACTCGCATTAAACCCTTCCAAAAGGAAGATTCTTTGGGCTTAGCTTGTACTGCCGATAAGTTCTTCTGTCTTAAGTATTTATTGTGTAACGAGCTCCTGCCACACCCCGTCCTCATTAAGCAACTTAAAGAGCCATTTACTCAATAAGCATTTGCTTTTGAGTTCGAGTACCTCAATACCTAAGCCACCTTGATCTTTAGGCCGATAGACAATATTCCATTTTGTAAGCCTATATTTTTTCTTATATTCATCAAACTGCCAGAAAAACCTAGATCTATAGAAATCTAATCGTTTCCTTACCCCAACAGGTATCTCTAGAAAGGATAACATGAACATATGTAAACTAGTTAAAACTGAATTAATAAGAACAAGTCTATCTCCGTAAGACAATAATTTTCCTTTCCAGCATCCCAGTTTGCTTTCAAACCGTGTCTCAACTGGATACCAGTCAGAATTTCTTAGTTTTATGTAGTGGATAGAAATACCTAAGTATCTAAAGGGAATAGATCCAACATCACATCCAAATATCTGCTTATACCGATCCGCTTCATCATTTGCCTTACCAAAACAGAAAAGCTCACTTTAATGGAAATTAATTTTTAGTTCCGAAAGTTCTTCAAAGATGCATAAGGTTAACTTCATGTTTACGGCTTTGAGGAGGTCATGTTCCAAGAAAAGGATCGTATCATCGGCATACCTGTAGTATAGAGATACCTCCCTCAACAAGATGAGGAATAAGCCCTCCAACCTGACCATCATTTTTTGCTCGTTCAATTAAGATGGCAAGCATATCTACTACAATATTGAACAACATAGGGAACAAAGGTTCCCCTTGCCGCAGTCCTTTCTTTGTTTGAAAATAATGACCAATGTCATCATTTACCTTCACTCCAACACTCCCCCCTTGCACAAATTGATGAATTAAGCTACACCATTCTGTGGAAAAACCTTTCATTCTCAAGGTTTGTTGTAAAAAAGGACCACTTAACTTTATCATATGCTTCTTCGAAATCAATCTTAAACAACACCCCATCTAATTTCTTACTGTGAAGCTCATGAATCGTTTCATGGAGAATGACTACCCCTTCTAAAATATTTCGACCCGACATAAAGGCAGTTTGTGTCGGTCTAATAACCTTTTGGGGCAATCCCCGTTATTCTATTTGCTCATACTTTTGTAAAAAATTTGAAACACATATTTAGTAAGCAAATGGGTCTGTATTGTTGTATTTGTACCGCATCCTCTTTCTTGGGTAACAAAGTGATGACACCAAAATTGAGTTTCTAAAGAGACAAATCTCCTGTACTCAACTCATTAAAAAGTGCCATTAAGTCAAACTTTATTACCTCCCAGAACTTTTGATAAAACTCCGCCGGAAAGCCATCAGGGATGGGTGCTTTCTTATGTTCCATCTGTGAGATTGCCTCAAAGACCTCCTCTTCAGTAAAAGGAGTTGTTAAAATCTCATTTTCATTAGGTGAAATCTGCGGAATATCATGCACCATTCCTTCTACTAAAGAAATGTTGGTCGGCTCCGGTGGCCCAAATAACTTTTTATAAAATTCGGTGATATACACCTTAAGGTTGTCCTCTCCAACAATTGTCTCTTCTTGTTGTTCCAATTGAAAAAAAAATCTTCTTTCGATGTTTACCATTTGCAATCAAATGGAAATACCTCATATTATTCCCCCTTCTTGGATATGCTTAACTTTCACGCGTTGAGCCCACTTAGATTCTTCCTCCCGTGTTAATTTATTCAAACCCTCATTTGCTTTTTTAAGTTCTTATCTTTCTTGCGGACCCAAAGGATTTGTTTCCGCTTTTATATCAAATTGATCTATGATGGCTAATAGTCTCTCCTTCTCCTTTTTATATTTCCCACTTTGATTTTTTGCCCAACCTTTAAGGAACTTTCTAATATGCCTTAATTTATTTAACCAAACATCTATGGGATTCATTCCAGCCACCACCGAATTCCACTACTTCTCTATCATCTCAAAAAAACCTCCTGTTTCAACCAATGTAACTCAAAAAAGAATTTTGATATATTACCTAGATGTGCTTTAACCCCTGAGCCAATAAGAATCGGTGTATGATCAGAATTCGCCCTTGTTAATGAATAAACAGTCACTAAAGGAAATTTTTGTTCCCAAGAGATGGATGCTAGAACTCTATCTAACTTCTCATAAGTAGGTTCAGCTCGACGACTCACCCACGTAAATTGTCTCCCCGAAAGAGCAATTTCTCTTAAATTCAAATGTTCAGTAATTGCATTAAACACAAATGGCCACCGAGAATTATTATTATTCTTTTCTTCCCTCTTCCGAATAATATTGAAATCACTACCCACCAACATAGGTAATGTTTCAGACTCACACGTTCTCACTAACTCTGCCAAAAATTCTCCTTTGTGCATGTCATGGGCAGCCCGATAAACCGGCACCAAAATCCATTCAAAACCATCTCTTTTGCACTTGATATGAAGTTTTACACAAAAATCTCCAGTAGTCACCTTTATCACCTGTAGGGTATCTGACTTTATTCCCACTAGACTCCAGACCTACCATGAGGAGGTAAACAGAACCAAGAATAATTGTAACCCGCAGCAAGTTGGTTCAGAAAAGGAATAGAGAAGTTTGATCTTCCAGTATCCAACAAGGCTAGAAAATCTAACTTATGTTCCCTAATGGTCTCTCTGACAAACAAAGGATTTGCAGTATCCCCAAAAACCCCTGGATTCTGATTCATTCCTTTTAGATTCTGCATTATGAAAACTGTTTTTTAATTCTCCGCCTAGTACTTTTGCGAATATTATTAGTGTCATACGTTTTCCTCTACCGAGTTCTTTTTTTCTTTGACAACCGGCTTTAGATGCTCCAATTGATCATCTAATTCCAGTGGGATACCATCATCCTCAATCAAGTTCTCACAAAGGGTAGACACTTTGGACATAACAAGGGTCGAAGGACCCTCCTCCTTATTCAAAATGTCATCCACATTTTTCTGCAAAATTGTTAAAATACGTTCCTCCTCTAACATTTTGATACCCTTAATAGACTTTACCACCTCCATTTCCGTTTTTCCCAAAGACACTCCTAGACACTCCGCTCTATTAATAATATCAGACTCAGAAATATTAACAATAGAATATTTTGGGATTGAAGTATTACCTGTATTAAGAGGCTTATCACGCATATGTGCCCTCTTCATAGCTTTCTCCATCTGTGGCAAATCCCCATCTGTCTGACATCCCAGCTGGGTACTAGACCTCACTCCAGATGAGGCCTTTAGAATACCCCCGAAAGCAATAACCTACTCCATAGTAGGACTAACTAGCACATTATCAGGTGAGCACTCAATGAGATTGAGAGAGAAAAATAAGAATTCATTTCATTTGTGACTGACTGAAGGGAAGGAGAAAAATTACCAATGACCCTCTGAGGCGAGGCAATCCCCACCGTATTCCGATCATCCATCTTGAGTTTCCCCTCTCCTTTATGCAACATGAAATATTCTCCCTCATTCTTTTTTGCAGAAACACAAGCACTAGGCATAATAGGATGACAAAAATTCCCTGTGTCAAAGACATTACCTCCAGCCATCAAAAACTCATTCTCATAAACCTCAGAATTAATATAATTAATTGGAAAATTTGAAACTTGTTCCATACCGTGAGCTACACCCACTGCATGCACAGAAGATCCACCTAGACCTGCAGACATCCGGCCCCAATGATTGGCCATCATTGAGCCAATGATTAGCCATCATTGAGCCAATGATTGACTCTGGCATCCTAAACTGACGCTGCCCCACCTCCAACAGGCGGCAGGATTTTCTGCGGCTAGGACGCCGCATGGGCGTTGAGCGGGAACTGCATCGACGCAGACAATCCCGGATGAGCTCCCCCCCTACGCTCTGCTGCTGCTGCACATGCGTGGCTGACAGTGGCGACAGTCCACTTGCCTCCTTCCCCTGCGTCCGGATCTTCTGCGTCAAGAAACCCCGCGTGCCAACGTCCACATCAGCGCGAGCAGCCGCACTGGATCCAGCCTTGGCAGTAGGGTGGACAGTGCGCTCGCACGTGGAGACCGCGGGTTCGCCCACCTGCTGGCTGCTAGCGATGGCGCCCTGCTATCCACTGCTGCTGATGCCGCTGTCGGCTGGCAGCACGCTGATGAGGCCAGCTGCAGCTGCTGCCCACCTGACTGGGATAGCGCGAGTCCGCACCGCATCTCTACGGCAACGATCCCAAGGCATTGATACCCACACGGGGCAATCCCAAGGTAGATACGCACTGAACCACAATCCGCATCAAAATCAACACCAGTTTTGTCATTTAGCATCTGAATTTGAACATGAGATAAAGTGTTGGAAAATTGCTTTTTTGACCCAGAATTTGGACAGATAAAGGAGTACCTGTGGGACTAAGTGGCACTTTAATAGACCCAATCTTAATATCATCCAAAGGTTGAGCATGCAATTGCATCCCTTGGATTCCATTGTTGATAATAGCACCATCTTATCCTCCATTGTTTGAATTATTTCCTTCATCTGGCTCTTTGGGATCCATATCCATGGCATTACCCCCTCTTTGTTGTGCTCTCCATTATGTGCATCATCATTTCCATCATTACCATTGTTCATCTCAGCCATATCAACTTCTTGAGACCCATTGGCTTCCTCCACCTCAAAATGTAGCTTAAAGAAACCCCTTCTAATGAACATATCCCTGTCTTTAGGAATAAGATTACGGTCCAAACACCCAATCTTGGTCCTAAGAACCTTATTATTCCTTGTGTATGCCATGTCAACATCTAGAGTCTTTCCAAAAAGAGTCCCCACACCCCATAAGGATAAATAATCAGATCTAATATCACTTGGCAAACCAGATACACGAACCCAAACTTCTAGCAATGTATACATTGGCTCCGCCAATGAAGACCATATGTCAAAAGATAAGCAAGCTTACCTGTCATTACAAATATAAGTACCAAAAAATTTCAATCTTTGAACTTCTTGCTTACTTGGTAATTTAACCCTGTATATATTCTCCTTGAAATGAAAAACTTCCCAATTGAACTTGTCAGAAGGAACAATCTTCTTGAGTTGATCAATGAGTTCAGGGATAGTCATAGCATCTCCATCAACAGTGATCTTAGCTAATTTTGGGTTCTCCACCTTTGCCTTAAAAGCACCACAAGGAAGCTCAAAAAACATAAGACCCTCATTTGCATATCCATGTAAAATTGTTGTGGGCTTGGGAGCTTGATGCAGGTGACAAGCAGGGGTAGCATGATGGACTGACTCACATAAATCATAAAAAGGGGTAGAACAATCGTCAATGTAATGTCCAAGTTGTTTGCATCTAAAACACCTTGTCCTTCATTGTTCTTCCCTTTGGCTCCTGCACCCTGATTATCTCGTACCCCGTGTGTTGGCTGTGGAACTGCATTGGGCGCCGCAACCGACGTCATCGCATGCTGACCCATACCCCTGTCAAACTATCAGCATTTCCTACAGAAGGAGGTGCACTCTGAGTTGGTTCAGAAACCTTGGTGGCTGTCGTGACCACTGCGACAACCGCCTGCACTGTTTGGTGTAGTAAATCCGTGTCAATACCACTCCTTGCTTGCATGCTAGCCCCATTGTCGCGAACACGGTAGTGAAAGCCACGATCAGCATGTCAGCATTGTTGATTCCCGCCATAGCCAAAGATTCTTCCCAGAGTTGTAGCCTGAATTACGCTGATAATTTCCAGATCAATGTTGACGCTGATTTGTGTTGTTCATACCACCCGTACCGCTACCTTCCCTTGCACAAAGTTGCTACCGGTTCCCAGACCAAGATGCTCACCATTGCCTTGGAATCCACGATGACCACCACGAACACCTCATGTGTTCTGCCGGCCACGCGGAGCACCGATCCCCTGCCCTTGGAAACCACCTCGTCCCTGGAAGCCGCCGCGGCCCTGGTAACCGGCACGGCCTGGATAGCCCCCTCGGCCGGCGTTGAAAGCTCCACGCCCCGGGTTGAACCCACCGCGGCCGCCGTCTCCATTCATCTCGGACGCCTGCCGCCGCAGCAGTGATTCGCCTGCGTCAATTCTGCGCCAGGAAAACCCTCTAATTTCCTGAACGCATGACCCGCGATGGATGAACCAACTTTGACCTGCCTTGGCCCATGGTCTCCGTCCGATCGAGCCACATACGCTACTCGATTCCTCGCATCCGAGGGGTTCCAACGAACCGAAATTTTGTTTTGGCTAGCCCGCAGTCTTGCCAGGCCCAAACCCATTTTTTTTGAATTTTCCGCGAGTTTCGGATCATGTTCCCTCCCGGTGATCAGCGGCGGCCGATACCTCCAGCGAACAACCGTCCAACCTCCATTATTATCGTCCATGAAGACCGATGGTTCCATGATCGGCCTTGCCTGGACTTTGTTTTTTGCAGCTCCTTTGCCCAACGGCAACGGAGAAGATCGGAACGTACCTTCCGTAAGCTCGAGCGCCATGGCCACCTTGGTCGCCGATGTAGTTTCAACAACCTCAATGTTTTGATCGATATTTCTTAGGAATGGTTTAAAAAAGTTATATTTGGATCCCCATTAAAAAGAACAAAAACTAAATAAGGTAGATTAACTAACCAAAATTAACTGAAAACAGTTATATCGGACAAACTGTCACAAGCATGAAGCATGGATACTGCAGTATATTGCATAATTGCAATCATACTATACTGATAAAACTTTAATTTTCAAACATATTTATTCATAAAACATACGGAGTACAGTATATGCAGTATCACAACTTGATCGCAGCTAGCTTAACCATTTATTGCATCCGGTAGCCGGCATGCATGCTAATGGCGGTCCATGCATGCGTGGCACCATACAAAGTAGAGTACGTAACACTAGTATGGGCTCTGCCCCTCGAAGTTGCCCGGCGGGTTGTAGCTGCAGACGACGAAGACGCCGCCGTCGTTGTCGCAGACGACGCGCGCGCAGCCGATGGCCGTGGAGTCGCGCCACACCACCTGTGTGTAGTGACCGCACACCTCGCCCGCCGCGCAGCTGTTGCTGCCATGGTCGTAGAACTGCTTCTCCGACACCCACGAGTTCACGGCGTCCGCCGCCGACCAGTCGGCGCCAGCGGAGCCCCAAAAGATGTTCTCCCCGTACTGCCCGCCGGAGTGCACGAGCTGGCAGTCGCCGCGCCGCTGCTCCGCGTAGCTCTGCGCGTACGCAGCCACCGTATCGTCCCACGACACCGGCCCGACGCCCACGTCGTCCCGCGCCGCGTTGTGCGGGTCCACGAAGTCCTGCGGCGAGTTCTGGGCCGCCACGGTGGCCGCCATGGCGGTCGCGAGAGCTAAGAGCAGTGCTAGCTTCGATGAGTACGCCATTGCTGATCGCGCTATGCTTTAAGAGCAAAGGTTGTAGATGTGTGAACCTCTGATCGATGAGTTACGTATTTATAATGCTAGCGCGATTACTTGCCCAAGCTACCTTGCTAGGAAACTGGAATAGGAAATTTCATGACGAGTTGTACGAGTCAATTTTGATCAAAATTAGTTCCAAATTTCTGCTGGAGCCTAACATTTTCATAGAATTCCATGTCCGCTATCATCGACAGGGGAGAGAAGGATAAACTCGACTACTCCCTAAGGTGTTATTAGAAGCAATACAGGAGTGTATTACTTGTAATAATAACAAGTAACCTTGACTTGGCAAACAAATAGTAATATATATATGTATATATAGTATATATAGAGCATGTATCTTTTCTTGGAAATTACTGATGAGGTAGAGGTTTATAATTCATCCGGCCGTCCATTCATATGTGGGCACATGTTTGTCACTAGTTGCACTGCACATCATCACGATAAAATTCAATAAGAATTGAGCGTGGTTGCTTACAACTCTTTTGATGCGGAGTACCGAAAGCTACACTTGGGTTAATTTATCCAAACAGCGAGTTGCATCGTTGAAATTGCTAGTATGTTACCAATCTTACATTGTACACATAGCATGAAGCCTCGAGAAATATTGATCTAATCCAATCCAAGTGCGTTCTCGAAAAAGTCCAATCCAAAGGTCGCATCAGCTCAATATTTTCCAGCAGAGGGCAAGAATTTCATACACGCGGCGGTCCACGTGGACTAGGGATAAACTCTAGTATCTTTGACCTGAAAAAAGGAATTTAAACTGTTTCACACAAAAGATGGTTGCCTCGAGACAACTTGTCTATCGGGGCCGAGCCGAGGGTAGTGGCTAGCGCCGCCATGGATGATGATGAAGAGGCCATCGGTGCTCTTGGTGTTTGGGAGGGAGGGTCGGAGGTAGATCAATGCAGGCCCGGCCCTGGGGTAGGGCGAGCGGGGCGGCCGCCCCGGGCCCGCGGAACCTAGGGGCCCCCAGCAGCCATGGCTTATACTGTTCGACGACTCCATGAGATTAGATCAGAGCTTTTCTTTCTACTGTGGTTTTACGACCCAGAGAAGCACGAAACGTTTTCTGTTTTTTGTTTACAGAGAATCACGAAGCGTTATCTCTTCTGCTTACTAACGGACAGCGCTATGGGCCTTTTTCTATTTAGTCAACATGGGCCATTTACCCTTTGGTTAGTCTGGGCTATATTTTACATCAAGTTTAACTAAAAGGGATAACAGCGCCGGTGGCCTGTAAGCTATTCCCTCCGTTCTATATTGATTACAATTTTGGAGAACCCGTTGATGTAGTATCAAACTAGAATCCTGCTTTAGCGTCAACTTGGATCGGCTAGATATTAAAATATAATACATACATGTCTAAGAAAAGGTAAGTAAACTAGTTTGAAACGGAGGTAGTATATATGACACGTGTTGCTGCTGATGGCCAGTTCAATTGTTCGCTAATTGTTGCGGCCTACGGAACGGTCAGTCATGTGCAATAAGCCTAGCCATAGTATAGTGTGCCTCATCTGAGAGGGCCGAGACAACTCTAAATTAGACAACTGGCTATCAATAGGCATTCGAGTAGCGGCAGTAGCTAGCTGCACATTGACGACAAAGTGTACCCTAAGTCCTAAGCTCAACGATTCAAAATCTCAATTGATATGGCATCTCGGAGAAAAAACAAGATTGCCATGGTAATGTAGGAATCTAAGTCTCCTCAATTGTTCATCATGCGTGTCCACATTTGACTGTACAATCTAATTCTATGTCTATTGTTCATCTTGTGCCATGGGGAAAGGGACTGCACTACATCCACCTGCCACTGTGACTTATGATTCTGATAAAGAGACAACATGGTAACCGCAAGATTGATATCAATATAATAGCATCATTGTCTTCACAACTAGCTAGAAATATCAAGTAAGTTTATAAGACATATGTATAAATGATATGATAGTTGTATTTTATAAATATTGTATGTATACACATGTTAATTATTTTGTCAGTGTTTATATTAAGGGCCCCTGGTTCTAACTTTGCCCCGGGCCCTCGAAACCTCAGGACCGGCCCTGGATCAATGGGTCGCGACTGCCAGGGTTTAGTTGGGTTTTGTCGATTGTGGTTCTCCGGAAACAGCATACCGCAGCGGCCAGGATGTCCTTGTGGTTTTTGGTTTTGCATGGCAAAATCGCCGGTGAAAATAAAATTGAAGATCGGTCTGGATGTCGAGGAGGAAGCTCCTATGATAGCATGTTGAAATGCAAGAAATCGGTGCCCTGTTCAGGTCTTAAGTTGTGTGTTAGGTATGGAAAAAAAAACACATACGTAATGTATACAAGGTGGGTCTAATACAGGTAGAGTACTAGTCTATACAATATTATAGAAAGGGTCTCGAGTTGTGTGTTAGGTATTGTGTGTTAGGTATGGAAAAAACTTATATGGGATGTATACAGGGTGGGTCTAATATGTGTAGACTACTACTCTATACAATATTAGAAAGGGGTACGAGTTAAAAGAGTTGTGGCGTTAGGTATGGGAAAACCACATACGTGGCGTATACAAGGTGGATCTAATACGGATAGAGTACTAATCTATAGTTCTATACCATATTATGAAGATATTACACTTGTTATTTAATAGGTATAAATTATAGTATCTTTTTTTAGCGAAAAACAATACAGATGCAAACACTCACAAATACGCACATACATTTAATCCTATGAACGCACGCGCACACTCAACCCCTATACGAGCACATCTGAGAGACCGAGTCCATAAAACTGATGATCCGGCTGGTCTTTAGACTAACGAAGTTACCACATACGCCTCCTTATTGATGAAAACTTCATCTCCCACTGAAAGAATATTCCGCATTTATGAGACACCAAAATATCAAACCTAGGGCTTAAACTCTGGTGGGCTAGGATATCACTACCCTTCTAACCATCCAACCATAGATTAATTCTCATAAACTCTCTAGTAGTCCCTCATCTTCTAGAAAATCTCTACATACAGAGGTACTCCCTCCGTCCTAAAATATAAAGCGTATTAGGTTAGTCAAAACTTTACATCTTCTAACTTTGACCAAGTTAATACAAAAAATATATAAACATCTACAATACTAAAGCAATTTCAATAGATTCACCATAAAGTATATTTTCTCAAAGTATATATTCAATATTGTAGATATCAATATATTTTTTCCTAATTTTTTATTTAAAGTTAGTAGAGTTTTGACTAATCTTAGGCGTTTTATATTTTGGGACACAGGGAGTATATAGGCATATTTCAGCTATAAGTTCATTTATATCTAAAAATGTTACGAAGCTATTTTTTTAAATGGAGGGAGTATCTTTGATCTGAACTGTTTGTCATGGTACGGGTAGGATACGTACCTAGTTTTGGTCTTGTGAAGGATAGTTAAGTGTAAGCTACGGATGTAGATATAATTCGTTTGTCCGTGATCAAAAGTTCTACGTGAAGAATCGAAAATGGTCATCTAGAATGTTCGTGGAAGCGTAATCGATCACCCAGACTCTGGAAAAGTCAGTGGAAAAATACAGCGTTTTATTGGCTGATTGCTAAGTCAGTCAGCCACTGCGTTTATGTGTTACTTTTTCGATGATATCTTTGTCGATGCGAAGTACAGTAGTACGTAGCTTCGTTAGATTTTTATTGTAGCTGAGAGGAAGCTTCGTTAGCTATTTGCGGTGGGGTGACCCGGCATTCGGCCTGGTGTTTCGGGCCGAAAGTAGCAAAAACAATCCTTTGACAGTGAAGGAACTACAATCTCAAGCACAGATATAGAAGGGCCAGGACCGATAACGGCCCATTTCTGGGTTCATACCCGTTTGGCTAATCTATGAACAACGGACAAGAGAGCAGTAGCTTTTTTTTTTGAAACACGAACCAATATATTAAGCTAGCAAGCCGCCTCATTAAAAACCTTCCAGCCCCCTTAGGTACCCTGGAAGGAAAAGAGTGCGTCTGAAACTTGCTGCTTTTAATCACCAGTAGTTACATCGTGTATCAAGAAACTAAGGAGAAAGCTAGGGGGATCATCGTCCCAATTACAATTAATTTTATCAATAAACCCCTGTCTAGCTATCTCATGAGCCGTCATATTTGCTTCCCTTGGAACATATCTGTATTCAACGGAATCTATCGTCGAGGCTAGATCAACAATGTCGGCAAAAATTGCAGCTGATCCATTCCACCAGGTATTCGATTCAGGTACATGCCTCAATGGTATCCGTTGAGTCCGATTCAGCTATAATTGCATTGCACCCCAACCTAGAGGCCAAAGCAAGTCCTTCTTTCATTGCAACAGCTTCAGCCATGGCAATTGAGGCAATATTCAGCAAAAACCTAGTTGAAGCTGCTACAAACCGACCTTGGTAGTCACGCGAGGACAGCACCGGTAGCTCCCGAACAAGAATCAGCATAGAACGGAGCATCCACATTCGGTTTGAGATGTCGAGGTTCTGGTCTAGTCCATTTAATCTCCGAACTGGCTCTCTCGGGTTTAAACGAATTTGCTTGGTTTGCCGCCATGGTCGGGATCGACATTTTGCGGTGATTGATCGGAGGGACTGCTTCGTTGTGGGTGCGTCTTCTTCTCAACCACCAAAGGTACCAGCAAGTTATTGCCACCGTTTCCTTCAGACCAACATTATCAAGTCCTTGCATTGTACAATTTTGGCTGCGTAGTAAAGTCTCCGGTATTACCGAGCCGGACCTATTCTCATGAGCCGTTTCTTCAACTAGGTGTAACATACCTAGAGAACTCCACAAATCTCTCGCCGTCTGGCATTGAAAAAGCAGATGCTTAACATCCTCAGGTCCTTGATGACATATGGGACACTCACCGGACGTACCAATATGTCGATTAGCCAGTATACATTTCAGAGGCACTATACCATGCAAGGTTCTCCAGATGAAATTTTTTACTTTACTAGCAATCTTCAACTTCCAGAGGGCTTGCCAAACTAGGTTGTTAGCTGAACTACCAGGAAGAGCTAGCTGGTTCACGAACCCCCAAACCGATGTCGCCACCGCAAATAGTACCCGGAACGGACAAGTATATCTTCCATGGCTTGTTGCGGACCAAGCTAGGAAATCATCAAAGCCATGATTATTTATTGGAATTTGAAGAATCCGACTGACGTCAACTCCGAAAAAAAGGCTCCTTAGAAGTGGTTCATCCCACGTCCCAGTAATAGGACTAATAAGCTTAGAAACTTTAGTGTACACCGCCATTCCTCTTGGTGAAACAACCTTTTTTGATGGGCTAGAAGGAATCCAATTGTCACGCCAAATATTGATTTTCTCCCCATTACCTACACGCCAGATTAACCCCCTCTTGAGAGTTGTCAGACCAGCCAAGATGATTTGCCATGTAAATGAAGAGCCCGCTTTAGGACCAGCAAGTAGAATGTCCCCATGCGGATAGTATTTGGCTTGTAAAACACTAGCGCATAGAGAATTGGGATTAGTAATAAGCCTCCAGCCTTGTTTTGCTAGCATGGCCAAATTAAAGGAGTGAAAATCTCGAAATCCCATGCCTCCTTCATTCTTTGGATAACATAATTTCCACCAAGCATACCAATGCATTTTATTGCTATTATCATCATCACCCCACCAGAAGCTAGCAATTGCATCCATCATACCTTTGCAGACACCTTTAGGTAATTGGAAGACGGCCATTGCATACACGGGGATAGCCTGGGCCACTGCTTTGAGAAGGATCTCCTTACCCCCAATAGACAAGAGAGCAGTAGCTTTTTTTTGAGGACAAGAGAGAAGTAGCTATACACCACCCGTCGCGGCGTGGACGCCTCAAGCCGTCTGAATCGCCACCTGATGGGCCGTGCCCATTAATGTCGCTACCGTCGCTGCCTTGCGTGCGCTTTGCTGATACGTTTCAATTCCGGTTTTTTCTCTCAGATTTCTTTTGGTTTTCTTTGCCTTGATTAGTTTTGGAAAGTTGTGCAAATATTTATAAAATATTTCAAAGAATATAAAACTTGAAAAATAATTAAATCTGAAAAGTTTGAAAACTGAAGATTTTCAAAATCTATGAAAAAAATAAAAAATAAACATAAGGCCACTCGACCCAGCTTTATAAATAAAGCCTTACACGGCAACGGAAAACGTTTACAACTGTTTGGTTTGAGGTGTTTCAAAGCAAGTCTTAGCTTGTTGTGAGAATTTTTTGGGCTAGCAAAAATACTAGAAGCATGCCATAGTGCCAATCATTTATTGTTAACAACACTACTTAGTATTAAACATCTATGTATGTGAGTAAAAGGTAGAACTAAATAAGGCACTAGCAAAATATCATTCATCAAAGTATTTGAACTAGCAACACTAGACATTACATTACAAGGACGCTCTAATGTTGCTCAAAAAATAAAGTTTAGAAGTTTGCAAATCAGGATTTTAAATAGGTCCAGTGGGGTGCTTTGGGCATCCCAAGCTTATGGTTTTCACCATTCTTAGATGGCTCTTGGTGTGATGTTCCTCCATTTTCCGTAAAAAAATTCAACACAAAACTTTCTCCCATTTCTTTTCTATGGGGTAACATTAGTGATACAAGAATAAGATGATGGCTGCCATATAAACCAAAGACACAAAATTACTTGATAGTCGAGCAAGCATATAATGTCCTACAAATTCCTAGCATATCAAAAGATTCAAGGCAAATCATTTTGAAACCCAGAAACGGTTCAAACACAAATAGTTAGAATTTATCCAGATTTTTAGCAGCAGCAAAACAGATTTAATTCGACCACTTAGACATATCAGGTTTTTTGCCAATTTTTGTGCATATAGAGGGTCAAAAGTTGCAGCTTCAGTGAATTTTTCGGGATTTTAGGAGTTGCAAAAAAACAAAAAAATCATGCACTAAAAATTAGCGTGTGCTGAAATCAGCAACTCCTCTTTTGTTTCACAATTTTAAAACATCCAAATAGATAAAACTTGGTACTTTATTTAAAAATTAGTGAGAAAACAAAAAAGAAACTCTTTTCCAGCAGCAAGAGTGCAAAGGGAAAAAACAAAATTAACTTGGGTTGCCTCTCGCGAAGCGTTTTTATAGACACTAGCAAAAAAAGGGCGCGGCGGCATGCCGCGCGTGTGCTGAAGCTATATGAAAAGAACCTTGGAAGCATGAAGAGAAGGATGAATGAGATATACAGAAAAGTTAGTTGCTAGCAGTATGGTCACAACATAATATGGCCAGTGTCTTGCATTGCTTACCAGATAAAATAAAAATGATGCTAGAATTCGTAAACATGGAAACAAAATCACTGGTATACATGTGTTGAAAAAAGTGATCTTACAAAACAGGATAGATAGGTGAAACAGGTACACATAGTGTCAATATGAACTGGTCTTATTAGGGCCAAAGCTTTATAGTGGTGAGTGAATATTAGGGCCAAAGCTTTATAGTGGTGAGTGAAGTCGGCAGCGCACACAGTTCATACTTTTGATGCACCTTCTTGATATTTGCACTGATATAGTCGACCTAGCAAAAGAAAAAGGTAAAAATATTATATGAATATCAACAACTGAACAACTTACAATCAAATTCATGTGTGTGATTTCAGGACAAACTAATTGTGATTTTTCAACCTCGCCACAAACAACTATTTTTGAGGGCTTCTATAAAAAAAAGCTACATATATGAATATTTTGGTGACCTTTCGAAGATGTGAAGTGCAAATAAGCCACATGCCCTCTGAGACAATTATGATACGCAGAATAAAAGACAATTAATGGTTTGTATATTCGATTTTTGGTACAGAATCTCACATTAGACAATTGCTGTTTGAATTGATTTCTGCCCAGTGACTTTTTTTTTATCTGTTGAATATTTGTTTAGTTTAGATTATGTTCCTATGGAATAATTTGTCATTGGTTTTTTTTTTTTTTTGCTTGAGGTTGCATGTTAACTGAAATAAAAATAATAGTGAGTTTAAATGCGGCCCCACGTTGTGCCCGTGGTGGACCCCTTTTCAATGATTGTTTTAAAAGACACCAATTATCTAAATTTGCCTGCGTATTACAAATTATATTGCAAATATTTATGAAATAATATTCTTGGCATTTGAAATAACGACAGATGTTAAATATGTTTGGAAATTTTCATAAGAGTTATTCATGCGACATGCAAGACATAAGTGTTTGAATGTAATAAGGAAACTATATCTATAATTGTGACATGAAAGTTTTAAAGTTAGGTTTGAAATATCCATAACAGAGGACAAATATAAAGCTTAACTATCTAGCCCACTACATTTAATGTTCTCTAAAACTTATGAATCTTAATTAGGAAAAAAATATTTTACTGTTTATGTGTATTATTATGAAGTTATTTCTCTGTATTAGAATCAAATGAGCATATGGTGCTTAAAATAAACCAGAATATAAATAAAGTACATATACTTGTACTATTGAATATTGAATTATAATAATATCTATTTTTTAGAATACGAATGGATATTTCTTTACTTAAATGACTTACATTTGAAATGTCTATTTTTATTACCAATCTCAGTACCGTGCTTTTGAAACAATTTAGTTTCCTTAGCACATCAACTATTAGGTTGGGATAAGAATTGGATTATGTTCATTTAACCTGTAAATGACATTTTCTCTAGTTAAAAAGCGTAGATAATATTTAACAAACTTTCTTAAACAGCTAGCACGAATAGAATAGAAAAGACAAAGATGAATTTGTTAACATCATCAAGTTTATTTTCAACTATGATCTTCTTTACTATTAAATCTCAATCGGACCGTACGTCGTACGTCGTCGGCGCCTTTTCATTTTGGTCCCTGGTAACTCTAGAAATCAACCCGCAGTCCTCCGTCATGTTCCGATCTTCTACGACTTCCAGACGCGCTGACCCCGATCCCCGATCTTCTGCTCGGAGATGGTGATGCGGGCGGCGCGAAGCAGTAGAGGCGAGAGGGGGCGGACAAGATTCGCGGTGTTGGACAGGAGCAGAGGTGGTGTTCTTCCCCGCGAGACGCCATGACCGCCATCTCTTCTCCTTCTCCACGGTCCGCTCCAACACTCGACGGAGAGCAGAGCACCTCCCCCAGTCACCCAACCATGCCCGTATGCCCGCCCCCCATCCTGCTCGGACCATGGACGATACCCATCCATCTCGCTGATGCGGCAAGTTCCAGATTCCCTCTGCTGGTGCCGAGGGCGAGCGCTGGGGAGCTCAGCTCGGCTGAACTGCGAGCTGGTGCTCGAAGCAAGACACAGCTCGTACCCGATCCCCAATTGTTGAGCTCGAGCTCAAAATCAAACTGAGAGGATGTGATGAGCGGTGCATTTGGGCTTCTAAATTGCAGTTTATCTTGATATGATACAGAATTTGGTGTTCAATTTGATTTTCTGGAGAGAGATTAAGAGACCGGGGAGATAAAATTTGGGGAAGAAGACGATAGTACATGAGCGGATTTGGATAGATGGGGAGAGATGGTGGGTCCCATCCAGGCTGTACCGGTAACACATAGGTTCAGATGATGTCCTGGTGTTTTTGCACTAGCCCACACGACCGGACCAAAAATGTGGCCCAAAGAAAATTAGAATAGCCAGGGTCATTAAATTAAAAACGGACCGATGGAGCAGGTAAAGTCCATCGCGGCCGCGGGTTCAGCAGTTCAGCTACGGTACAATCACGAAAATTAGGTTTAGTCCCATACCGCTGCCTTAAATCTAGCTTCACCGGTTTATATAAGTTGCCTGAGTATCAGCATACAGAACAGAAAATCATCAAACAACCGCACCGCTCTTTGCATTGAAGAAGATATCGTTGCCTAATTAATAAGTGTATGTATGTTGTGAGCTAAATGAACGGTCGAGAATGTGTGCTGCCTGTCTTTTCTTGGTGTGTGCATAATTAAACGGTATTGGTGGTGGATTAAGAAAGGAGGTGTGCCAATTGGGAAAAGCTTGATATCGCCTCCACCAAGTTTAGCACGCACGAACAATGTTCATGATCAAAACGGGACACTTCATATAGGAAACTGATTTTGATTATTTTTTTAATATTTTTCATGTGCTAAAAAAAAAGTCCAATTCTTATCCTTGAACTCTTGGAAAAGTTCACTTTCAGTCCCAAAATTTATTTTTAGTTAGAATGAACCTTGAACTCTCATAATAGTTCATTTTTCATCCCTTTGTAGTTGAGTTGAGTAAATTACTGGCGTGGAAAGAAAAAAATAGGGAACCAACCAAATTGGTTTAGAACCAGATCAAGCCCAAACTAGCTAAGATGTTAAACCAAACGTCACAATGCAAAAAACAACGAAACCTTTGGGTCCCTAAACCAGTCTCTTGCTTGATTTCTCTCCCTTCTAATTCACGTGAAGCGTTGCGCCACAAAGGTCTCCTTGTTTGCTTATCAACATTGTCCCGTCTCTCTACCCTTGCACCGTTACCTTGAGTTTTTGGGCACCTATGGCAGACATTTGCCTAGCTCAATCGGGGTAAGGACTAAAAGTGAATGATTCTGAGAGTTCAAGGTTCATTTTAAACCAAACAGAAGATCTAGGACCAAAAGTGAACTTTCACTAGAATTCAAGGACCAAAAGTGAACTTTCTTCAAGAAAATATAATGATATTCTTCATTGCCGGTCAATAAAAATATTCGGTCCAGCGATGTGCTCTTACAATTATTCATGTTTCTCACGAATAGGAGAAAATCTAACCAACATCGATGATGGTGGCCAGGAGTATTTATTTCTCCCAGTGCAACGCACCGACATTTTTGCCTATATTGAGCAAGGAAACAAAATAGTAGTATATATTTAGGTACTCCCGTGAAAAATAAAATCACGCGGCTGTAATTATTTGTTATTTCGCAGCAACGCGCGGGCATGCTGCTAGTTATTGTATTATTGCTTCGTGTTAGGAAGACAAATTATGCACGTACTTTAATACAACCGTACGATAATTCACTACTCCATAGACTGGAGCTGGAGGTACGACAGTACTACCTAGTCCGACACTTGTTACGCACACGCCTGAGCATGTGACACAGGAATGTGCATGCACCGAGTGCTCGAGTGTGTGCCTCTACGGCCAACATTGTCTCCGTCTGCCACTGTAGCAGTAGCTGTGATTCCATCCTTATCCCTTCTCCTCCCCTCTCTCACCCCATCTCTCTCTATCAGATTCGGCACACAGCGGCGTGCCGTCGGCCAAGGAGACGTGGCTCCCGTCACGGCGGCCGGGCACGCGCTGAGAGGCTAAGCTATGCTCCCCGCTGTGGTGTTGAATTTGCAGTCACGACGCCAGCGTCCATGGCCGGCATGCTTTGGTGACTGAAAGTGTGCAGGCACGTGAGGGCGAGGCTCGCTATGCTCAAGCTCAGCCGCATCCCTGATTCGTAGAGCCCAAAGGCCAAGGAGCAGTGTGTCATGCCGTCGAGCCGGTGTGGCTGCCGTCCCATGCCCCGTTGGGGACGCCGTTGCGAGCAATAGCAAGCCACCCGCTTGTTTGCAGGGCCAGACATGCAGTAGAGCTGGAGGATGAGGAGCTGGACTTGCGCATCCGGCAGCAGGCACCAGTGACCTAAACCGAGTAAGCTCACTGGCGATTGAGCGGATAGGGTGCCGTCAGCAAACCACATGACATGAGCTGTGGCATGTAGTCTCTGTGGATAACCAAAACATGCAGCATCAAAATCAATTCAGAAGGTGCCCTTTTTTGTCTATTTTTCTAACTTTGGTTAGCACATTGGTTTACAAATCTTAAACATGATGTATACTAACTAAAACTTTTCCAATCATAGCTGTTTGTGTAGCAAGAAAGATGAAAACTTAGTTGCATTTGATCAATACCTTGGTATATAAAGCTGTAGCATCAGAATTATTAACACAATATTTCTTTTCCTAGATTTTTCTGGAAAATATTTTTAGCCAAGTATTCATGAGTCTGTGTCCGGATTTGGTAAACAAATCATGGAAGTTCTATTGGCGCAACAAAAATAACATTAATTCATTAAAGGTGCATGCGTAATCAAAATTGTATGCTTCCCTGCCTAGCTCTTTTTCTGAAAATTACAACTTTGATAGTAGAGGTTTTTAACTCATGTAGGAAAACAAAGGAAGGTAATCAAGAGTCTAAGGAGGAATGATAGAGGATTTAGGGAACCTCCCGTGAAGCAAGAGCGGATTCAGCTGTAACTGGTATGTTATCTTTCTCTAAGACATCATGGGTGCTTTGTTTCTATCCTGTAGTTAGTGGCTAAATCGAAACCAAAATTATCACATGAAAGGGATCCAAGAGCAAAGGCCGGAAGAGAAATTAGCTGTGGCATTCTAAAACACGCTTTCAGTTGGTTCATTTCAGTGAAATTACACGTTGATAGTCTGATTGGGAACACGCTTAAGAACAAACACCATGGAGGCAGTAGGTTAATAAAGTGCAACATGTAGAGTATATACTACCGGTCTAGTTCCTATCTAATTTCGCATAGATCAAACTCAACTGCGAGACGAAAAATTGAAAAATCCTTGAGACAAAGATGAGGAATCTTGTGCCTTGGTTCGGTTCCACTGATGTTAACTTTTCCCCATAATTATTTTGTATAGCTAAAGATTCCATAGCGCTAAAAGTGGGGGAACACACTATGCAAGTTTGAAAATTTCTCCCTAGGAGATGGTAAAAAAGGAAACAATAAGCGAACCAAGAGCAAGTGATCTGGTAATTGAAGGACTATGAATTTAAATAATCAGAGACATATCGTAGGTTAGAGCAGAAATAAATCCATAACCAATGCTCTGCAGCAATAACTGTCTTAAGTAAACACGCAGCATGAAAGTGTCTGTTTGGTATTGTACCTCACAGTCAGACTAAGATGAAATCCAATTCATATAGATTTCTGAATCTTTGTCTTCTTAGAAGCCCGTGACACGCACAAGTATCTTCCATTGATGGCCTCTCTGCCAAGCATCCATGACCAATGTTGTCTTCATTGCCGTTCTGACCTAGACACAATTGTTTCACTGTGGCATTATTGTTTTCAGCTAAGTATACCATTCTGGCGAGCCATATAATTGAAGCCAAAAAAAAAATCTGGAAGCTAAAAGAAATCTTGAATACCTGCAGATCACAAACCAATGTGTAGGATTGGATAAGCCAATACAATGAATTACATGAGTTGCATCCGAAAATCGTGTAGACAGAGAGGATTTATACCTGTAATAGCACATGCACAAATTGCTCCTTGCCTCCTTCAGATGCATATCCATTCAAGCAATGTAAGTTTTAGTCCTCATTGACAGGCTTCATCGGCTCGATATTATCCCAGTTGACCATGTCAAAACAGCAAGCAGGGCCAAAGAACTAAGAGAGGTAAAGGATATAGATTGCGTACCTCATCTGCGCTACCACGGCCCTCCTCACCCTCGCTTCTCCAGCAATCGGTGCCTCCACTCTCGTGTGCCCGTGGCACCTGGTTTTTTGGCAGATGTTCAGAACGTCAACTTGAAGAAATCGCTTACCATATTGCCAGAGCTCTAATTAATTAGTAACATAGAACATCTCTCTCAAATGATATCATAGTCAAACGTATAGCCTACAACACCATTCTTACATAACCATATAGCATATAACGTATTGTAATGCTATCATCCTTTCAAATTCTACCATAAATACTAAAATACCGGTGTCGTGTATAGTTAAGAAAATTATTTCAGAACAATGCCTCCTTACTCTTATGTTTTTTTTGACAAAAGTTTTTAACTAAGCCCTCTATGCAAAAATAATATGTGAACTCGGAACGAAAGAATTCAGCATGGATTGAGGACTGAAAAGTGTGCGCAAAAAGAGATCAGCTACTCAGCTGAGTTTGAACCATCAAACTGCCACCAAAGCCAAATTAAACACAAATCAAGATTGATTCATTTCATATTCATCTACTTTAGAAATGCATGTCTGCCAGCCTGCTTACAAAACTCGAAAGTTGAGCATCACTGAAAATTGGATGGCAACAAAAAAGTAACTGACCACAAAAAAAATCTTAGAGGAGCACCATGAGAACCTATGAAGTAAGGAAAACAATCCTGTTGTAAAAATCTGAATATCCTGCCTTCGAATCATGCTTATCTATTTCCACACAAAACCTTCTTTGTAGTTGGCAGCAAAACACAAAAGTCTAACATCTGCAAGGAAAGAGGGACTGCAAAATAAATAAGGGGCCGTACATTTGCATATTTTTTATTGATTAATTTTGGAAATGTAGAGCACAAAAGATAAATTACATATAATGAACAACTGGTAAAACCTAGATCTTGAGAGAAACCACATGAAAATGTGGTGTGCTCAAGTGAGATAATTGATGCAGTCAATGCCATGTCAACTGTCCAGAGCAATGGAAGACAATTAAATAGGTCGAAACAAAAGAAAATGGAACCAAAGCCAAATGTATAATCAAATATTTTTGCCATTCCTTGTTAATGCAATTTTTTTCTCTCGTCTAAAATGAAACTGGCCTGACACACACACACTCCCATTGATAATCATAAACATAAAATTTACATTATAAGGCAAACATATATCACAGTTCACAACGGTGATATATAGTAATAACCTTATTAAGATTTGATTTTCAGAATCAAGTACTACATCATAAGGCAACTAAAAAAATGTAATGCTAGATCAAGGAAGTCACAGCATTGCTCAGCCATCAAGATGTCGATGGTGCCAATGCCCCTTTAATCTGGAAGGACCATATTTTTGGAATCAGTAATAGTAGGTAAACATATAGGTTTCAATCTAAATATATTCCCTGGTGCATCAGGTGTCTTGCTATTCTAGACAGTAAAAAAACATCATACTCCAAAGGAACTTACCAGATCCACTGATATAGATGTGTATTTGTACATCAAATTGGGCTAGCTTCTCGGATCGCTCCGTGAAGCTAGACTTTTTGGCACTGCTCCACGCCGGAGTTTTGGGAATCCAGAAGCTAGAGGACTTCTGATCACACGTCAAACCAGTTGAAATAATTGCTGCAAGGAAGGAAATTTAAAGGCTCGGCCAAAGCAAGCTAATATATCTAGGAATATTAAAATGCAACTGATATTGTGTAGTATCACACTATCATGGTTAGTGATCTAGCTGAAAAATACAATAAAACGAAGGAGCTTATAGATGGAAATTTTCATTGCAAAACCAACAGTATGAGACAGTACATGAACATGCTCTAAACCAAAAAACAAAAGAATCAGAGGGAGAGATGGAAGAGGAAGGGAGCACAAATTCAAGTCCAACCTTTCCTGGAGATGGGGATGGAGAGCGTGTGGTCGAGCACATCGTTGCTTGGTCTCTTTGTTGCCATATCTGGTCCTACCGCTGTCGTCACCGTTCAGGAGCAGCAGGTGGCTTCTCCTCCTAGAGCCAAACCCACAACATCAAGCGCCCTCCCTAGAGTATGCCGCTGCTACCATGGCTCCTCCGCCTCCAGGGCCGCTGGTGATGGCTGTGTCGTCCACTCCACCGTGGCCATCCACCCAGCGCCACTCCATCAAACTTGTGGCGGCTGCTGCCTTAGACTGCATCAGCAACCACAATACCAGATTCGAAAGCGACAACGGCCTGCCGGGCAAGAAGACCAAAGATCCGATTTAGGCCGCCCCAGAAAAAAAGAAAAGTGAGACAGAGGAATAGGAGTTGGGAAGTATATCTATATACCTAAAAAGAGAAGGAGCAACCGGGATTAACCTGTAAACGTAGTCAAACGCCGCACCTGCCCGCAAAGGCATCTAGCCGCTGGTAGTTGGTCGCTGGTCGCGGATGGATTCCATGGTCGAGGCGGCTGTATCTGACCTCCCCTCGCCCTTCTTTCCGGCCCCCCGCCTCCACACCGGCGCCATCACCTCCACCCTAACTGCCTCCCGAGGTCATGCCCCGCCCCGATTCCATGGAACCGCCGCCGCCTGCTGGTGGGGAATGGAGAGGGTGCGCCCCTCTCCCTGCTTGTTGGCCCGCCTCCATGTCGACGACGCCCGCCGCCGCCCCAACCGCCGCACGCAGATCGGCGCTCGTCCTGCCCCGCGCGATACCATGGCGCGGCCTCCCACTGATGGGGAATAGAGCGGGCGCACGTAGGGAAACAGTGCGGTGGCGGGGAAACAGGAAAGGAGGAGGAGAGTGCGGGTGGCCATGGATGGGAGCAGCCATGGCGGCCATGGGGAGGAAGAGAAAATGAGAGAGGGGGGGAAGAGATGGTAGGCAAATTGGATGGTTTCGTTGTTAAGCGGCGTGGGTGCAGGTTTGACCATGTACAGTTCCACAGCAACGCTACAGCCACGCGTGGAAGAAAAGAAAAAGAACCGTACGTGTTTTTCAGCCTCCCTAAAAATGGTAGACAACACCATAAGTGCACACAGAAGATGATTGTGCATCTAAACCTAAACGTGTCAACCCAAGGTTAATCCACACAAAAATTCAAAAATCTGAGAAAAATCGAAGTTGTTCATCTTTAGTATAGTAGTTATATAGGTAGGCTTTACTTACTTGTTTCAAGTGGCATGAAAATCATGTGGTCGCTTGTATCTTGGTGCTACCTCGTTCTTCCTTGAAAAGTGTTCCATGCACTTCTTGTGTACATGACAATAAATATCAGGGTCTCATGGTGTGATCATACCAAAAAATAACTCCAACACTTTAAATCACATTAGTGCACACTAAAAAGTACACAACAAGTAATACCGAATCTCAAAATATTGTGGCATGTACAGAGGATCATTAAGTTTATTAAGGGATTCGTTAGCATGCTGTCCTCTTTGAAAATAATTATTAGTACCACTCTTAAGCATGACATCATGGGTGCAATAAGTTCTCCATAGGCATAGGATAGTTGCAAATCATGATACATGTATTTTTCAGCATAAGCATATTTCTCCTCTATTGTGTAAATAGGAGATTTTAACAATGATATGTGACTCTCATGAGTGAGAGCAACCAGCAAGTTTATTTTATCATCACATAACATAGTATTTTCTAAGCATGGAGGGTTATCAAGTATAGATGGTGATAAGGGTTGAGCCCTAGGGGAGGCCCAATCTTCACGGACTTGGGTGGGATTCATGGGGGGAGGTGGTAGAACACGAAGAACACGAAGGGGATCAGGGATACAAACTCACACACACACACACACACACACACACACACACACACACACACACACACACACACACACACACACAAATCGGTTTTTCCTTATTGGCCCGAACCACCAACTCGATAGAAGTTGCAGGGAAAAGACCTTTTGGTAGAAGTTCACAAAAAGATCGACGAATCGAATCCAAGAGATCTAGGAGGGTGAAAAGATCAAGGTTGGTAGAAGTGCAAGCAAAAGACCCAAAGGTACAAGTGCAAGCAAAAGACCAATAATTGATAGAAGTCACTAAAGAGATCACAAGGATTCAACAAAGAGATCGAGTGATACAAGATCTAAGATCTAGGGTAGGGTTTCCCACGTGGGGGCAAGAGCATGGCTCAAGTTCTTTCTCAATTCAAGTCTAATCTCAGATCTGAGCCAACAAGGCTATTTATAGTTGGTGGGGCGAAAGGATAAGTTACATGCTGATACGTGCAGTTTTGGGCTGAAAGTCGTGCAGGCGGAAATTTCGGCCTCTAGGGGCGGAAGTTTCGGTCAGCGGGGGCGGAAGTTCCGGTCGGGGCGGTACTTCCGGCCAACTTCCGGCCTAATTCTGAAAACGACCGATTTGGTTGCAGTAACATCCAGGGGCGTTTTGGCGCATTTCTGAAACTGGAGCGGAAGTTCCGGTGGGCGGAAGTTCTGGTCCCTGGGGCGGAAGTTTCGGCTGGATCCTCTTCTCCGGGTCTTCCTTCGCATCTGGGCAGCATCTGGGGGGCATCTGGCCGGAAGTTCCGTTCTTGGAGGGCGGTACTTCCGGCTGGGGCGCTGAAGCTCCATCTTCTTCATCTTCAACTCCCTCTCCATTGGCTTGGTCTCCATAGCTTGTGTCTTGTTCGATGTACCTGATTGAACACAGGGTATTTGCATGAAGTAGCATGCCATCCAATGAGGTATCAAGTGTATACGTGGAAAGGAACAAATTCACCTCTTGGTGTATGGCTTTGACCCGAGCTCATGTCATTGGGCCACGAGGAGGGCTTGTCGGTCTTGATGTAGTGTCGTCCTTGGGTAGGGCTACATCATCTCCCCCTTGAGAAAGAGTCGTCCTCGATTCTATGTTCTCCTCATCTTCATGATAGGGTGAAAGATCCGACAAATTGAATGTGTTGCTCACCAAGTACGTGGATGTTGGTATGTCGATGACGTAGGTGTTGTTGTTGATGCGCTTGAGGACCTTGAAGGTACCATCACCTCGGGCTTGAGCTTTGAGTTGCGTTCTTGAGAGAACCGGTCTTTGCGAAGGTGTATCCACACTAGGTCTCCTTCATTGAAGATCCTTTCCTTCTTCTTGGCGTTGAGGCGGGTAGCTTGGCGAAGTACATGCTCCGTATGGTTGTTGGTACTCCATGTAGTCGAATATTCTCCCTAAGCAACAATGTACGCATGTGTGAAGCATTAACCATTCTAGAGCATGGGTTGCATTCATGTAAAGGATGGAATTACCACACCAAAAGTTGGATCAAGGTTATAGGGGTTGGAAATGGACTTAGCTTGAAAACACATGGGTCGTTGGATGCATAGAAGCTCGATGTCTCTCATCATCTTGGTTCCATGGTGGTGTGTGGAGAGCATGGTAAGTGTCTTGTCTCGTCCCTTCTCAAGAGGATCATCAAGTTGGTGTTGAGGATTGTCCAGGACGATGTCGGTGCATTTCTCCAAGCCTTGTAGCGGGCAAAGTCCGTGATGAAGGTCATCTGGTACTCGTCTTGGAACTCCTTCAAAATAAACATCAAAGATAAAGGGAAGGTGAATTCATTAGTCTCCGACGGTGGTTCCTTGTCCTTGCGCACATGGTGTGGTATGGTGTATGGGTTTTCTTGTGTTTCTCTCAACTCGCATTTAGTGTTTAGGAGGACAGTCATCATTTTTCCGCTCATATGTGGCTTGTGGCACTCACTCTAATTTTGGTGGGTCACTCTCTCACCTCTCATCTCACTATTGGTAATGGTTTCTGATACGTCTCAAACGTATCTATAATTTCTTATGTTCCATGCTACTTTTATGATGATACTCACATGTTTTGTACACATTATATGTCATATTTATGCGTTTTCCGGAACTAACCTATTGACGAGATGCCGAAGGGCCAGTTGCTGGTTTCAGAAATCCTAGTAAGGAAATATTCTCGGAATCGGACGAAATCAATGCCCAGCATCCTATTTTTCCATGAAGCTTCCAGAACACCCGAGAGCCACCAGAGGGGAGGCCCAAGGGACCCACACACCATGGTGGCGCGGCCCAGGCCCTGGTCGCGCCCCCCTATTGTGTCACCGCCTCGTCAGCCTTCCGACTCCGCCTCTTCGCCTATTTAAAGGTCCCTGACCTAAAACCTCGATACGGAAAAGCCACGGTACGAGAAACCTTCCAGAGCCGCCGCCATCGCGAAGCCAAGATCCGGGGACAGAGTCTCCGTTCCGGCACGCCGCCGGGACGGAGAAGTGCCCCCGGAAGGCATCTCCATCGACACCACCGCCATCTTCATCAACGCTGCTCGTCTCCCATGAGGAGGGAGTAGTTCTCCATCGAGGCTAAGGGCTGTACCGGTAGCTATGTGGTTAATCTCTCTCCTATGTACTTCAATACAATGATCTCATGAGCTGCCTTACATGATTGAGATTCATATGAGTTTTGTATCACTATTAGTCTATGTGCTACTCTTGTGATGTTATTAAAGTAGTCTATTCCTCCTTCACGGTGTAATGGTGACAAGTGTGTGCATCGTGTAGTACTTGGCGTAGGTTATGATCATAATCTCTTGTAGGTTATGGAGTTAATTATTACTATGATATTATTGATGTGATTTATTTCCCCTTCATAGTGTAAAGGTGACAGTGTGTATGCTATGTTAGTACTCGGTTTAAATTGCAAAGATCTATTATGCTCTAAAGGTTACTTAAATATGAATGTCGAATGTTGTGGAGCTTGTTAACTCCGGCATTGAGGTGCTCTTGTAGCCCTACACAACGAATGGTGTTCATTATCAAACAAGAGTATATGTAGCACAAAGGAAGAGAACTTATTTATTTATGTGATCAATGTTGAGAGTGTCCACTAGTGAAAGTATGATCCCTAGGCCTTGTTTCCAAATACTACAATCATCGCTTGTTTACTGTTTTACTGCATCTTTACTTCCTGCAATATTAGTACCATCAACTGCACGCCAGCAAGCACTTTTCTAGCGCCGTTATTATCACTCATATTCATTCATACCACTTGTATTTCACTATCTCTTCGCCGAACTAGTGCACCTATACATCTGACAAGTGTATTAGGTGTGTTGGGGACACAAGAGACTTCTTGTATCGTGATTGCAGGGTTGCTTGAGAGGGATATCTTTGTCCTCTTCCTCCCCGAGTTCGATAAACCTTGGGTGATCCACTTAAGGGAAACTTGCTACTCGGTCTACAAACCTCTGCTCTTGGAGGCCCAACACCGTCTACAAGAATAGAAACACCCGTAGACATCAAGCACTTTTCCGGCGCCGTTGCCGGGAGGAAAGGTAAAAGGCACTCATACTCCGGTCCCAGGTAAAGTACTTTTCTGGCACCGTTGTGTGTGTGCTCGAAGCTATTTCCTTTAGATCCTGCAATTGCATCTTTTTTTTCTTGTTTTACACTAGTAAGGCATAATGGAAAACATCTGTGAGCTTTTTGTACTATTTCCTGAGTCAAGACATGAATGGTTTAATGCGAAAATTAAAAAACCTATGGAACCTTATTTGCATGCTAGCAATGATATTAGTATGAACGCTTTGAACACCATTGTTGCTAATGATATGGAAAATTCTAAGCTTGGGGAGGTCGGTTTTGATGAAAATGATCTCTTTAGCCCTCCGGGTATTGAGGAGAAAGTTTATGTTGATTATGATATGCCTCCTATTTATGATGATTATAATGATAGTGGTCTTTTGGTGCCACCTACTATGGAGGATAAATTTAATTATGATTACAATATGCCTCCTATATTTGATGATAGCTACTTTGTTGAATTTGCTCCCACTACAACTAATAAAATTGATTATGCCTATGTGGAGAGTAATAATTTTATGCATGAGACTCATGATAAGAATGTTTCATTTGATAGTTATATTGTTGAGTTTTCTCATGATGCTACTGGATATTATTATGAGAGAGGAAAATATGGTTGTAGAAATTTTCATGTAACTAAAATACCTCTCTTTTTGCTGAAAATCTTGAAGTTGCGCTTGTCTAGTTTTCCTATGCTTGTTGCATTATGCCTACATGACTTGTTTATTTACAAGATTCCTTTCCATAGGAAGTGGGTTAGGCTTAAATGTGTTTTGAATTTGCTTCTTGATGCTCCTTTTTGCTTCATTCTCTATTTTTCATGTGAGCATCATTAAAACTGCTAAGCCCATCTTAATGGCTATAAAGAAAGCACTTCCTGGGAGATAACCCATGTTTTTATTTTGCTACAGTACTTTTGTTTTATATTTGTGTCTTGGAAGTTGTTACTACTGTAGCAACCTCTCCGTATCTATATTTTATTGCATTGTTGTGCCAAGTAAAGTCTTTGATAGTAAAGTCAATACTAGATTTGGATTGCTGCGCAGAAACAGATTTCTTGCTGTCACGAATTTCGATATGCCTCTCTGTAGGTAACTCATAAAAATCTGCCAATTTACGTGCGTGATCCACAGATATGTACGCAACTTTCATTCAATTTTGGCATTTTCATCTGAGCAAGTCTGGTGCCACTTTAAAATTCGTCTTTACGAACCGTTCGTTTTGACAGATTCTGCCTTTTATTTCGCATTGCCTCGCTTTGCTATGTTTGATGGATTTCTTTGTTCCATTAACTTTCAGTAGCTTTGTGCAATGTCCGAAGTGTTAAGAATGATTATGTCACCTCTGAATATATGAATTATGCACTCGACCCTCTAATGAGTTTGTTTCGAGTTTGGTGTGGAGGAAGTTTTCAAGGGTCAAGAGAGGAGGATGATACAATATGATCAAGAAGAGTGAAAAGTCAAAGCTTGGGGATGCCCCCGTGGTTCATCCCTCGCATATTTCAAGAAGACTCAAGCATCTAAGCTTGGGGATGCCCAAGGCATCCCCTTCTTCATCGACAACTTATCAGGTCATTTCTCTTGAAACTATATTTTTATTCAGTCACATCTTATGTACTTTACTTGGAGCGTTTGTTTGTTTTTGTTTTTGTTTTTGTTTGAATAAAATATGATCAATCATGCTTGTGTGGGAGAGAGACACGCTCCGCTGTTGCATATGAACACATGTGTTCTTAGCTTTATCTTAATGTTCATTGCGAAGGTTGAAACTGCTTCGTTTATTGTTATATGGTCGGAAACAAAAAATGTTGCATGTGGTAAATGGTATAATGTCTTGAATAATGTGATACTTGGCAATTGTTGTGCTCATATAGATCATGCTTAAGCTCTTGCATCATGTACCTTGTACCCATTAATGAATAACTACATAGAGCTTGTTAAAATTTGGTTTGCATGATTGATCTCTAGAGTCTAGATATTTTCTCGGTTGAGGTGTTTGAACAACAAGGAGACAATGTAAAGTCTTATAATAGTTACAATATGTTCATATGTGAGCTTTGCTGCACCTTTTATACTTGAGTTTGCTTCAAACAACCTTGCTAGCCTAGCCTTGTATTGAGAGGAATTCTTCTCATGCATCCAAATCCTTGAGCCAACAACTATGCCATTTGTGTCCACCATACCTACCTACCACATGGTATTTCTCTGCCATTCCAAGCAAATACTTCATGTGCTACCTTTAAACAATTCAAAAGCTATTACCTCTTATTTGTGTCAATGTTTTATAGCTCATGAGGAAGTATGTGGTGTTTTATCTTTCAACCTTGTCATTTACTCTTGACGGACTTTCACCAATGTACTAGTGGCTCATCCGCTTATCCAATAATTTTGCAAAAAGAGCTGGCAATGGGGTTCCCAGCCCCAATTAATTAACTTGCATTAATAATTCTCTTCACATGCTTTGCCCTGATCTATCAGTAAGCAACTTAAATTTGCAAATAGACACTCCTTCATGGTATGTGAATGTTGGAAGGCACCCGAGGATTCGGTTAGCCATGACTTGTGTAAGCAAAAGGTTGGGAGGAGTGTCATCTATAAATAATGAAACTAAAATACATGTGTAAACAAAAGAGAAGAGGGATGATCTACCTTGCCGGTAGAGATAACGTCCTTCATGGGAGCCGCTCTTGAAAGTCTGGTTGATAAGGTAGTTAGAGTACCCGCTACCATTCGTTGACAACAACAAACACCTCTCAAAACTTTACTTTTATGCTCTCTATATGATTTCAAAACTTAAAAAGCTCTAGCGCATGATTTAATCCCTGCTTCCCTCTGCGAAGGGCCTATCTTCCACTTTATTGTTGAGTCAGTTTACCTATTCTTTCTATCCTAGAAGCAAACACTTGTATCAACTGTGTGCATTGATTCTTACATGTTTACCTATTGCACTTGTTATATTACTTTGTGTTGACAATTATCCATGAGATATATATGTTGAAGTTGAAAGCAATTGCTGAAACTTATATCTTCCTTTGTGTTGCTTCAATGCCTTTTACTTTGAATTTATTGCTTTATGAGTAACTCTTATGCAAGTCTTATTGATGCTTGTCTTGAAAGTATTATTCATGAAAAGTCTTTGCTATATGATTTATTTGTTTACTCATTATCTTTATCATTGCTTCAAATCGCTGCATTCATCTCATATGCTTTACAATAGTATTGATCAAGATTATGATAGCATGTCACTTCAGAAATTATCCTTGTTATCGCTTACCTACTCGAGGGCGAGTAGGAACTAAGCTTGGGGATGCTTGATACGTCTCAAACGTATCTATAATTTCTTATGTTCCATGCTACTTTTATGATGATACTCACATGTTTTGTACACATTATATGTCATATTTATGCGTTTTCCGGAACTAACCTATTGACGAGATGCCGAAGGGCCAGCTTGTCGTTTTCTCGCTGTTTTTGGTTTCGTAAATCCTAGTAAGGAAATATTCTCGGAATCGGACGAAATCAATGCCCAGCATCCTATTTTTCCACGAAGCTTCCAGAACACCCGAGAGCCACCAGAGGGGAGGCCCAGGGGCCCCACACACCATGGTGGCGCGGCACAGGCCCTGGCCGCGCCCCCCTATTGTGTCACCGCCTCGTCAGCCCTCCGACTCCGCCTCTTCGCCTATTTAAAGGTCCCTGACCTAAAACCTCGATACGGAAAAGCCACGGTACGAGAAACCTTCCAGAGCCGCCGCCATCGCGAAGCCAAGATCTGGGGGACAGGAGTCTCTGTTCCGGCACGCCGCCGGGACGGAGAAGTGCCCCCCGGAAGGCATATCCATCGACACCACCGCCATCTTCATCAACGCTGCTGTCTCCCATGAGGAGGGAGTAGTTCTCCATCGAGGCTAAGGGTTGTACCGGTAGCTATGTGGTTAATCTCTTTCCTATGTACTTCAATACAATGATCTCATGAGCTGCCTTACATGATTGAGATTCATATGAGTTTTGTATCACTATTAGTCTATGTGCTACTCTTGTGATGTTATTAAAGTAGTCTATTCCTCCTTCACGGTGTAATGGTGACAAGTGTGTGCATCGTGTAGTACTTGGCGTAGGTTATGATCATAATCTCTTGTAGGTTATGGAGTTAATTATTACTATGATAGTATTGATGTGATTTATTCCCCCTTCATAGTGTAAAGGTGACAAGTGTGTATGCTATGTTAGTACTCGGTTTAAATTGCAAAGATCTATTATGCTCTAAAGGTTACTTAAATATGAATGTCGAATGTTGTGGAGCTTGTTAACTCCGGCATTGAGGTGCTCTTGTAGCCCTACACAACGAATGGTGTTCATTATCAAACAAGAGTATATGTAGCACAAAGGAAGAGAACTTATTTATTTATGTGATCAATGTTGAGAGTGTCCACTAGTGAAAGTATGATCCCTAGGCCTTGTTTCCAAATACCGCAATCATCGCTTGTTTACTCGTTTTACCGCATCTTTACTTCCTGCAATATTACTACCATCAATCGCACGCCAGCAAGCACTTTTCTCGGCGCCGTTATTACCACTCATATTCATTCATACCACTTGTATTTCACTATCTCTTCGTCGAACTAGTGCACCTATACATCCGACAAGTGTATTAGGTGTGTTGGGGACACAAGAGACTTCTTGTATCGTGATTGCAGTGGTTGCTTGAGAGGGATATCTTTGTCCTCTTCCTCCCTGAGTTCGATAAACCTTGGGTGATCCACTTAAGGGAAACTTGCTGCTGTTCTACAAACCTCTGCTCTTGGAGGCCCAACACTGTCTACAAGAATAGAAGCACCCGTAGACATCAGTTTCTTGTGCCCTCACTAAAGCCATTGCATTGTTTGCAATTACTTGGCTAGGAGTCATTGGGCGTAGAATGAACGTCTTGTCGTTGACCTTGAAGCAATAAGCATTGGTTGAACCATCATGTATTGCCTTTTTGTCATATTGCCAAGGGCGTCCAAGTAGCATGTGGCATACGGTCATTGGGGCCACATCACACTCTATAGTGTCTTCATAGGCTCCAATCTTGAAGGATATGGTGACGCTATGTTCAATCTTCACATTTCCGTTGTCACTTAACCATTGGATATGGAAGGGTGAGGATGCTTCCAAAGTTTGAGGTTGAGCTTAGAACATAGTTCGTTGCTTGCAATATTGTGACAACTTCCTCCATCGATGATGACCTTGATCGAGACTTGCCATTGATTCCGGCTCTTGTTTTGAAGATGTTGCACCTTTGGTCTTGATTGTGAAATGCATGAGTGGTCAAAACTTTGGATACCACAAGAGAAGGACTTGTATCATGCTCACATAAGACATTATCATGGTTTTCCAACTCCTCATGTTCAAGTTGTTTTCGGCTTGCACCAAGGCTTCATATGCATCTTCACTTAAGTAGTCCACATTCCCATCATTCCGAGTTATCATGACTCTTGTGTTTGTGCACTCAAAAGATTTATGTCCTTGGGCACCACACTTGAAGCAAGTGATGTTACTAGATCCCGTTGAAGCCTTGGATGACATGGTTGATGTAGATGGATTGAGACTTGTGGTCTTCATGGCACTTTTAGTTGGCTTCGTGGGGTCCTTTGAGGAGCTATCACTTGTGTTCATGGTGCTAGCGGAGTCATCGATTGCATTTCTTGCGGCGAAGACGGACTTGGATTTAGCACTTCCTAGGTCTTCTCTTACTTGGCGCTCGGCCCTTGTAGCTTGATGAAGTAACTCAACCATGTTGGTGTATGGCAAGAATTCCACTATATATCCTCTTGACGGGGATGTTCAATCCATTCAAGAACCTTGCCATTGTTTGCTCTTCACGCTCATCCACATTCGCACTCATCATGGTCATGTGCATCTCCTTGTAATACTCCTCAACGGACTTGAAGCTTTGCTTGAGTTGAGTGAGCTTGTTGAAAAAGTCACGTTTGTGGTGAGAGGGCACAAAGCGAGTGTGCATCACTTCTTTCATATCTTCCCATGTGTCAATGGGCTCTAAGTCTTCTTGAGCATGCTTATTTTTTACTTCTTCCAACCAAACATTTCCATATCCCTCAAATTCATGTGATGCCATGGCCACTTTCTTTACTTCGGAGAAGTTGTGGATGCGGAAGATCTTGTCAACCTTGAGTACCCAAGACAAGTATGCATCGGGGTCTTCTTCTCCTTAGAACTTGGACATGGTGAAATTTAGCTTCCCAAAGATTTCTTCCTCATTACGGTCATTGCACCTAGGAGGCGGTCTTTCTTCACCATGGTCTTGATGTTGTTGAGGTTGAGGTTGTGGAACTTGAGCATCTCGATTGATGTTTCTATTTTGTTGACGAGGAGGTGGTCTTCTGTGGGGTCCCACGGAGGTCGGGGCTAGACAAACCCAGATCTCCATCTGGCTTAAGTCTAACCTAGATCTCTAGGGCCTACAGGGTGAGAATCGTTAACACAATAGTGACTCTACGACTCAAAGAGTAATACAAGCTCATAACTGAGCAAAAGAACCAAAGTATTACAAGCAGAGGTCACTGACCTGACATTTCATCAATCAACGGAAGCAAAGTTATGCTCTTCTAAATAGAAAGATAGCAAAAGGCCTAAGAGGCCAGGAACATAACGGCGACGTCCCAGCCCATAGATTCCAGGCTGACCTGGGAATCCCAAGCTACTCGTCGATGTCGACCTAGAAACCACCATTTGTTGGAGCGACTTCATCTGAAACAAAGCATGCAAAGCTGAGTACAAGGACTCAGCAAGACTTAGTACAACCTTTTCGCAAAGCTGGTATGCGAGGCTTTATGTGGAGCTTATTTTGCGGAAAGCCACTTTTCCTTTATAAAACAAGAGGTAGCAGAAGCTCGTCTACTCAGATCATTTTAAAAGGGGATAAGAGAGCGATATTTCTAGCTCTACTGATCATCATATTGAATCCACCGAATCTTCATCATCACCTGAACCTATCAACTAGGATCACCCCCTCGATATCTTGAGAAGGTATCCTTATCACACATTTGTCAAGTTTTACGATTAGGTTCATGTTATCTATAATCAACACGTCCTTCCCCAAGTCGTCTGTAACTGTGGACACGGCTTTTCGAAAAGATTTAACCCTGCAGGGGTGTACAACTTTACCCACACGCGCCAACCGACTCTTAACGCCACATGATTAACACACTTCCTTGGTGTGCCTAGCAGAGGGTGGTCGACCAAAACCTTTCCCTTGCTTCACCTATTCCATGAGTCAAACTAACTAGGGAACTCCATCATCGTAGGTAGCCACCGAGGCGGTCCCGATCATTGTGCGCAGGGATCCAACTCAATGCCTCCAACATCCTTCACCCCGACCACGCCATGTATGATGCACTTTGAAAATCTTTTCCACCCTTTTCCCCATGCGTATGGCAAATGGAACTCGCAAACTAATTGACTCATGGGTAAGCTAGGCAAGTTTGGGCCAAGGGGTTCCCATGGCCCCGTGTGGTTGTACGCTCAGTCTTGGTTCTGAAGGCGAGAACCTCAGGTCCTAGTATCGGCGAGAATGAGTCAAATCACCACATCCCCATGTGGCGGCCCATCCAAGATTTTTAGCAAGTTTAATTATCATCACAGATCTTACCACGTCATCCTGCCATACTAGGTTCAATCGCAGCTTCCGATTCATCAACGGGTGGATCGAATTCGTCAACTAAGCATGGCTAAGCATATTTGATACAACGGCTCTAGCGATGCACACGAGCTCAAACATAGTCTTGCTGGGAGCGGTGGATCAGAATATTTAGGATACAAGAATGGTAAATGCAACACACATAGGATAACTATACATGCCGATAAAACATATTGGAAACGAATGCGATATGTAGGAACCAGAAGTAAAAGCATTTCGAAATCATAATATGAACCAGGCTAGGGCTTGACTTTTTCCCTGACAAACCAATGTGGATCTTCGGAGATCCCATGCTTCACTTGTTCGTCGATGGACAAGTATTGAGTTGCGTCGTTGTCGATCTTCATCGTCTCGGGTACTTGCTCTATCGATCGCGAAGAAGCAATCACCGGAAAAGTAAAGAAACAATCAACACATGGCATTGATGCAATGCGCATACAAGAATGATGATATGACATGTTAATTAGGCACTGAAATAACCCTAAGACACCATCAATTTAACTAGGCTCGACGGGACTAGGGTTAGTAGTTCCGGAGCCTCAGAGGTTGATTAAGTTCTTCTAAAACAACTAGGATTTAAAGTTGTTTAACAATGCATGATTTTGATCCCAAAATGTAGATCTCATTTTTCTGAAAATTTTGATATATTATACATATTTTTCTGATTTAAATTGAATTACTTATGAATTTCCAACGTTTTTCATTTAAAATCATTTTCTGTAAATTATGGAAATATTAAAAGTCTGAAAGGCATGGACCCACATGTCATGGTTTTCATCTTTTCCTAAATATTTCTGAAAATGTTAAAACTCTGACAGAGGGGCCCACATGTCAATGCATTTTCATTTACAGAAATAAAAGAAAATGAAAAAGGATAAGGGCGGGCCCCATGGCGGTCAACTGCCGGTGGTCAACTCCGGCGGCCGGCACCGGTGACCATAGCGTGGCGACGCTATCAACCAAAAGCATTCGGCCCACTTAGTTGGTGGGCCAACACGACTTACTACGTTGACTGGTCAACCAAAAGCATTCGGCCCAGCTCGCGTACTACACGAGCCCATTTAGCCAGTGGACCTGTCAAACAATGACATCTGGCACGACCTACCGACTAAATGTCCAATCAATGTAATTAGTTGACTAGTCAAACCAGGACAATAGTGTTAGCCCATGAATTAGAGGGACGACCCAGTTATATAGTTGACCGGTCAAACCAAGTCAGCAGGCCCAGCCTGCAAACTAAATGGGTCGGCCCAATATTTCTTATTGGGTTGGCCTGCTTAAGGCGTCCCCGGCCTTGTGTGGGTCTACCATCTACCATGGGTTCTCAACCGGTTAACGATGTTACCAGACAGTTAACGGCGTCTGTCACGTGTTAGTTAGCATGATGTCAGCAGTCAACAACCTCCATAAAATCTTTTGCAACGATGCGATTTTTCGTGGCCAAAGGGCACCCAAACGCGACGAAGCGAAAAATCTGTGGTGCATCGTTAGGTGATGCGATATGCACCACAGAACCCGTATCCTCTGCTTAGGCGCATTGGCGATGAAAAACACCCCTTAGCCGACAAAAATTGATGTTGTAGATAAGAACTTTTCTTGTAGTGAAACTCGGTAGGCAATTGTTTGTCATCTAGATAAAAAAAATTCACTACGAAGATAATGCATGAGGTGATGACCTGTTGCGTGATCATGCACAACATGATCGTTGATGATGTGCGTTCCGATGGCCGCAATGGGCATTTATGGGATTTCCAGAGTGAGTTAGTTGCGCCAAACCCTGGGGGCATCAACCTGGCAGCAGTATCTGCATATGCATGTTGAATTCACTAACGACAACATGTCCAAACGCCTACAAAACGATTTGATTGAGCATCAGTGAGCATCAGTGTGCACTTGGTTGTCGAGGTGGATGCTGAGACGGTGACCTCGGGCTAGATGCAGAGTGTCGGGGCGGCGGCCCCGAAAGGCGGTGCAACATCGACTCCATGAGGCAGGGTTGCTGCTTGTTATAGCTTTGGGTGGTCACCTTGAGCGGTAGAGGCAGCAGGGTTGTCGGATCGGCCGACGTGTCCCAGAGGAGGGGATGTGTTGGATAATTAGGCACAATTTCCATGATTAATTCCAGACTATTAAGCATGACGACAGTAAATACTAACATGTGAAACTCGAACATACTGGATGCATTAATCAACATGAATAGTAGCAGGGAAAACGGTACAACATCCATCGCTAAACAGATCAAGATATGTCGCACGTACCGATTTAGTGGAGGTGGGAGTGTAGCAGATGACGTCGCAGCAGTAACGTTGTTGATGACAACGTTGTTGACGATGGGAACGACGTGTCAAAGTAGACGGCGTTGAAGATGACGGTAGGCAGCACCGCCCGACTTGGACGGAAGGCGACCCGTGATGAAGAGCTTGAGCAATCGCGCATAGCGCTTTCCAAAAACCTAATTCGCCCTCTCCCATACATGATCGCAAGGACGAGCGGTTCCGGAGACCTGCTCACCCGTTCGCCGGTGCACGCCGGCGAGCGGGATGGAGTAGGCTAGGATGGCGGCGCAAGCAGAGAGAGGTGGAAACCCTAACTCGTGTATTAGATATGTTTCTGTGGTACCCGGGCAAGAGATTATGTAGGCTCAGGAAACCCTAGGCAACGTGGGCCACGTCCACGTCGCATGCACGTTTCGAGTCGGTTACAGATAGCCCACGGTCCGGGAGCGACCCGAACCGACTAACTACGACGCGTCCGTCTAGGACTCTGTTCGTTTTCTTGAGCTGCAAAAAGAAAGGAAAGTCTCGGCTCGAGGCTCAATCCACTCACCACGAGCGCGGCGCGCGTCGTGACGTGTCGTGTCGAGTCGAGTCGAGTCGAGACGAGCGAGCGAGGAGGAGGAGGAGCACGCGTGAACCACTCCTATTCTTACTCACTTACTAGTGGTGGAACAACCCACCTTATAAGGTGGTCTAACTTCCTCCCAACTTTCCATGTGGGACTAAACTTCCCACCTCTTGCCACTCCCTAGTGAGCTGCCACCAACTTGGGCTCAAACTCACAAGGCTGCCACTATGTGGGCTTTGAGATTTATAGGGAAATCTAAAATCTAGTATGGGCCACTAAGTGTGGGCCCAATATTTCAACAATCCCCCACCAGATCTCAGATCTCCATTTAGAGATTTACCAATACTCGTTGCTTGTTTATATACCAGTGTCTCAGCGGAGACTGTTAAGTTGAACTTCCGCCTAGAACCTTAAGCTACACCCATTCACACTTGAACAATGGGCTAAGCCTTGAATTGAAAGTTTTGCGTGAACATGTTTTACTGAATGTCATAACCAGTACATGGCTGCTAGTAGCCTACCCCGCAGGTGAAGCATATGCGTCATACTTCATGGTCTCTGCATGAGTTTAATAGAGATCACCCAAATCTCATAGATTGCGACGTTTAACAATCGGACTCATATAGGTGTGTTATTTCAAGAATGCTCTGTAGGACAACATCTTTGCTAAAAATAGCCAACATAAACACATTAAGGCTTGTTGCCAACCTGCCTTACAGCAATCGAGAGTTGTGCATCTTCACATAGAGATGGTTACATAATACTCTCCTAAATTAAACCACTAGTTTGTTGTTTCCAGGTCCTAATTCACGGGATCTCCAATCATAAAGGTTGGGTTACCACTATGGTGTAACATCAACGGGTCTCAAACCCATCTCCCTCGATGCACTTTCTATCTCATTGCTTGATAGTCCCTTTGTAAAGGGATCTGCCATGTTTTTGTCTGTTTGAATATATGTAACAGTTATTACTTCGGAGTTTCACAATTTCCTGACAGAATTCAAACGTCTCTTGACGTGTCTTGATGACTTCGCGTTATCCTTAGAATTGTTCACTTTGACAATTACGAGCTTGATTGTCATAATTCAAAAGGATTGCCGGAACAGGTTTCTCAACCACAAGCAAGTCCATCAAGAGCTCACGCAACCATTCTGATTTAACAGTGGTTGTGTCTAAAGCAGTAAGTTCTGCTTCCATAGTTGACCTCGTCAATATGGTTTGCTTGCAAGATCTCCATGACACTAGTGGCGTAGAGATAGCTACATCAGAGATCCAATTTGAATCACTATATCCTTCAAGCACAGCTGGGTGTCCTGAATAGTGAATCCCATAACTCATTGTACCACATAGGTAGCGCATGACCTATCAAGTGCATGCCAATGATCACTACCCGGGTTTGACATGAACCTACTCAACTTGCTAACAGCAAAAGAGATGTCAGGTCTAGTCGCGCTCGCTAAGTACATGAGTGAGCCAATGATCTGAGAATATCTCAATTGATCTATGACAATTCTTCGGTTCTTGCGTAATGTCACACTGGAATCATAAGGTGTTGGAGAAGCATTTCTACCAATATAGCCGAACGGGCTCAAGATCTTATCAACATAATGGGATTGCGTTAAAATAATCCCACTCTCGTTCTTAATCAGCTTGATGTTCAGAATCACATTAGCTTCTCCCAGATCTTTCATTTCAAAGCACATTGACAAGAAAGACTTGACCTCGTGTATTACTTTCATGTTTGTACCAAATATCAGAATATCATCCACATACAAACATAGTATAACACCTTCGCCCCCACCATGGCGATAGTAAACGCACTTGTCAGCCTCATTGACAACAAAGCCTACAGAAGTTAAAGTTCTGTCAAACTTCTCATGCCATTTCTTAGGTGCTTGTTTCAGGCCATATAAAGATTTCAGTAACTTGCACACCTTTATTTCTTCACCTTTTATACAAACCCATCAGGCTGATCCATATAGATTTTCTCTTCCAACTCTCCATTAAGAAAAGTTGTCTTTACATCCATTTGATGAACGATAAGACCATAGGAGGCAGCCATGGATAGTAGTACTCGAATGGTGGTAAGTCTAGCGACAGGTGAATAGGTGTCGAAGTAATCTTCGCCTTCTCTCTGTGTGTAGCCTTTATCTACAAGTCGTGCCTTGTACTTCTCAATAGTACCATCAGGTCTTAGCTTCTTCTTGAACACCCATTTGCAACCCACAGGCTTGCATCCATGGGGTCGTTCTGTGTGGTGACCCTGCATACCACTGCATGTTGTAGTATGCCAGTCGTTGATATAACATTCACGAAGTACCAATCCGCAAATATTACATCCCTCGCAGTAGTACAACAGAACATAGCTGGTCCATAACTCATTCATACATTATTACAAACCAAATATATACATCATCTTGGAGCTCCTCCTGGGTCCAGAGAGGAATACTCCTGGGTTCGAGGTGAACCCAACTTAGCTTACAATATAAGAGTTTAAGCAGGTTATACATTTATTTCCTTCCGAGCAGCTAATTACTAAGAGTTCTTACTGCTCGGTTACTACTAGTACTAAGGTAGTTCAGGCTTGGTTTCCTTCGGTTGTTTCCTCGTTTCCATAGACAATAAGATAGTCTACGCCTTGTACTCCGCCTGAGAGGTCAGGCTCTTCATAGCAGATCTCATCGGCCCCACCTTGTCCATCAGCTGCCTCCTCGAGGTGGTTCAGACATTCCAAGCAAGGGATTATAAGAGGTATGAGTACGAGCGTACTCAACAAGTTCATATTAGGATAGAGGTGTTTAATGCACTAGCTACGATACTAGACCAGAAAGTCTAATACCAATGCATGTTCTAATAACCATTTCTTCAAAAGATTGCTTTTATTAAGAAGAACTATGTCCGTCAGCCTTCACCGGTTTACTAGAACTTCATGGAGGTCCTTTCCGGCAGCTGTTCGCAGCTTCCAAAACCCGGAACAGGGAGTGACAGGTCACGATTCATTACACTCTGCAAAGGTGTGTTGCTTTACCCATAAGAGATCTTAACCTTGGTGCCAACCGGGCAGCTTTCCCGTCCACACTTCCGTTGGTGTGAGGCCCGGTATAAGGTCTTAGCCAATCATACTCCTCCGCTACCTCGAACACCCACCCTTTGTTGCAATTCCGACCTTGGGTTCTCGCCGGCCAGCGTATCCATAGGATACCATCCGACCTCAACTACTATCAGGCATCCTGGCCCGATACCTTCGCCGGTCGTTGCAACCCATCATAGACCGCATTACCGTGGGGAATTAGAATGGGATCCCCACCCTCCGTTTGTTCTCGCAAGATACAACTGCTACAGTAAGTGCATCCGTTGATGAACGAGAGGTGGAAGTACAATGGACTACTCCGTCCCACTCTAGATCTTATGGTTAACACGAGTTTTACGGCACAAGAATCACTGGACGACATTTGTTGTTTAATCCTAGATGGATATAAACCCATTGCAATGGAACCTCCACCATATCAACACATTCCATGGTTCCATTGCCCACCACATAGTCATATTCATAGTTATGAAAATAGTACTTTTGCTTTTTATGCAAGAGTGATAAGTATAGTACTTTGCAAGTAATTTGGTAAACATACTCAAATGACATGAGCAAGCGATGAACTTGCCTGAAGACTGCAAAGTGTTGCAGTTTGATGGTGTGGACTGACCCTTGTCCTCTGTTGCTGAAAGATAGCATCATTGTCCGATAAGGGCAATGGTTAAAGAAGCAATTATGCATGATTTCAGCTTTTAGGGTTTTGTCCCCCCTTCCCGGTGTTTTATTATTTTATGTCAGAGGTAATTACTAAGAATAATTTAGGGGTACTCTATTTAGGTTAAAATACTACCTTGGAATGTTGCCAAGGTGTTTTTAAAGTCCAAAAGGTGTCATGGACTTATTTTCATTAAAAAATATGAGGTGTGATTTTTTAATGATTATAATATTCATTAAATTATGACTTAATTTCATTTGTCTCAAAAATTCCATTTCATATTTTATTATGGTAGAGAATTTTATGCTGAGTGGTTTTCATATTTTTTAGAGCTATATTTATTTTCTAAAAATTCTAGAAAGATTCACTTAATTAGTCATTTTTGAAATGACCAAAATGCCCCTCGGGCCCACCTGTCAGGCAGCCCGAGCTGGTTAGGTTGGACCAACCCACTGGGCTCGGTCCAACCGACCCAGTCGTGCCGTAGATGCGGTCTCTTCCTAACCCTAGCTCTCCCCGCGCTCTCTGGCGATCTGCCGTCGCCATCGCCGTCGCCGCTTTATCCTGGCCGTCTCCGGCCACCTCCGGCGACGAGATGGGTCGCGGATGAACCGCCTTTCGACGGTGCACCTCATGGTCCGCGTCGATCTGCGATTCGTCGCCGCGTCTGTTCGCCCCAAACCTCTCTGCGACACGGCCCGCACGGATCTGCCGTCGATCCGTTGCTCGCTGGCGCCCCTGGTCGTTGTGGTGCTGATGCGCTCTTGCCGTGATGTTGTTGGAGCCTCTGCGCTCGGCGACGCTTGGCTTGGCCGCGGCTTGGCGCTGCCATGGCCGGTCTGTGCCGCCGCGCCGCCACGGTACGCCATGGTGATCTGCTCCAGGTACGCCTACCCTTCTCCTCTCTTCTTCTCCTCCTTCTAGCTGAGCTGCGGCTGCTTCTCCGCATGGAGATGCCATGCCGTGCTGTTGCTTTGGCTTGCTGGCCGCTGCTGCCGTGCTCTCTGCTAGTGCCGTGCGTGTGCTGCTGCTGTGCGTGTGCTGCTGCTGCGATCTAGCTGCTGCTTTTGCCTTACTGGCCCTAACCTATGCCATGCTGGTCTTCTTCTCCCTCAGAATTATTCATGTGGCTCTCTGTGCTTCTATGGCTCATGAGTACTTACTCATGAGCAATATGTGATGCTCCTGCCATGCTAGGCTATTCCTATTACTGCTAATGGTGCTATGACTTTGTTGTGTAACTATTTAACTGCCCCTGGCTTGATTTCTGTGATGAATCCTTGCATTTTTGCAAGTGCCCGTGCCTCTGTGTGATGTTCATTGAGTTGTAATTCATGGGAATGCTCAATTGAGCATGATTGTTGGCTAGACAGCTTCATCTCTTGTTGGTGTGTTTCTGCATACAATTATAATGCATCTATTTAATTATCTATGATACATTGGTTGATTAATTGTGGCTTTGGATGATTTTGTGATCACCAGGGCATCCTATTGGTTTAAATGTATGCATGAGTGATACGTCTCAAACGTATCTATAATTTCTTATGTTCCATGCTACTTTTATGATGATACTCACATGTTTTATACACATTATATGTCATATTTATGCGTTTTCCGGAACTAACCTATTGACGAGATGCCGAAGGGCCGCTGTCGTTTTCTGCTGTTTTTGGTTCCGTAAATCCTAGTAAGAAAATATTCTGGAATCGGACGAAATCAATGCCCAGCATCCTATTTTTCCACGAAGCTTCCAGAACACCCGAGAGCCACCAGAGGGGAGCCCTGGTGGGCCCAGATGATAGGGTGGCGCGGCCAGGGCCTGGGCCGCGCCCCCCTATTGTGTGGCGCCCCCGTCAGCCTTCCGACTCCGCCTCTTCGCGTATTTAAAGGTCCCTGACCTAAATCTTCGATACGGAAAAGCCACGGTACGAGAAACCTTCCAGAGCCGCCGCCATCGCGAAGCCAAGATCTGGGGGACAGGAGTCTCTGTTCCGGCACGCCGCCGGGACGGGGAAGTGCCCCCGGAAGGCTCCTCCATCGACACCACCGCCATCTTCATCAACGCTGCTGTCTCCCATGAGGAGGGAGTAGTTCTCCATCGAGGCTCGGGGCTGTACCGGTAGCTATGTGGTTAATCTCTCTCCTATGTACTTCAATACAATGATCTCATGAGCTGCCTTACATGATTGAGATTCATATGAGTTTTGTATCACTATTAGTCTATGTGCTACTCTTGTGATGTTATTGAAGTAGTCTATTCCTCCTTCACGGTGTAATGGTGACAGTGTGTGCATCGTGTAGTACTTGGCGTAGGCTATGATCATAATCTCTTGTAGGTTATGGAGTTAATTATTACTATGATAGTATTGATGTGATTTATTCCCCCTTCGTAGTGTGATGGTGACAAGTGTGCATGCTATGTTAGTACTCGGTTTAAATTGCAAAGATCTATTATGCTCTAAAGGTTACTTAAATATGAATGTCGAATGTTGTGGAGCTTGTTAACTCCGGCATTGAGGTGCTCTCCTAGCCCTACACAACGAATGGTGTTCATTATCAAACAAGAGTATATGTAGCACAAAGGAAGAGAACTTATTTATTATGTGATCAATGTTGAGAGTGTCCACTAGTGAAAGTATGATCCCTAGGCCTTGTTTCCAAATACCGCAATCATCGCTTGTTCACTGTTTTACCGCATCTTTACTTCCCGCAATATTACTACCATCAATCGCACGCCAGACAAGCACTTTTCTAGTGCCGTTACTACTGCTCATATTCATTCATACCACTTGTATTTCACTATATCTTCGCCGAACTAGTGCACCTATACATCTGACAAGTCTATTAGGTGTGTTGGGGACACAAGAGACTTCTTGTATTGTGATCGCAGGGTTGCTTGAGAGGGATATCTTTGTCCTCTTCCTCCCTGAGTTCGATAAACCTTGGGTGATCCACTTAAGGGAAACTTGCTGCTGTTCTACAAACCTCTGCTCTTGGAGGCCCAACACTGTCTACAAGAATAGAAGCACCCGTAGACATCAATGAGTTCAACTCTTATACTGCTGTTATTGCTAGGCTTGGCTCTAGCATGCCTTTGCATGCACTGTCAAATCCTGGTGATCATGTGATCACCAATTGCTTGGTGGTTGACTGTAGTCCTATGACTTGTGGCTCACTGATGCTCTTCCTTGAGTCTTTGTGGTACTCAAGCCTGTGCTGGTGTATGCTATTACTTGCTCCAACACTTGCTAATGCTTGCAGTGATCCATTAGATCATATGCAAGGCTCTAATGCATGGTTAACTTGTATATTTCATTTATCTGTGTTGCCTGGTTTGATTTAGTGGATAAATGATGTGAACTGCTATACAGTAATGATCTCATGAATGGATTTGAGTAAATCTAGAGGGATGCCAACCACTGGTTGGGTACCCTAGCTCATGCTGAACCCTATTGGGTGATGATGTGATGCTTCAGTAGGCTTTTCTGTGTGGCTAGGTAGCTGTTGTGACCCTAGCAGACTTGATCTGCTAGAAATGGTTGCTCCTACCTCTACTGGATGCTTCTATTCAATATTCCTGGTAGTCTTCCATGGGCTGCTAGGATATTTGATGCTGAAATAATACTGGACAAATAATTGTCCAATAATCTGATGGTTTAGCAAGCTATAGGTGCTTTGTGAGTCTGGCTGGTTAGATAGGATCCATCCATGATGGATTTCTTTGGTTATGTCACTGTGTTGACATAACCATTGTTCCCTTGGTGATTTCCTTCTAGCTAGGTCACTTGTTTGCTAGCACCAAATGGCTTGACAACCACATGATGATACATACAGGGTTTTCTACCCTTCTTTGCTTCTGTGATGCATGTGTATGCTTATCTATGAGCAAAACATGTGCTTGCTCATGATCATATGGTATACCTCACTCCAGCTCCTAGATTACTTGCTGATGTAGAGTTTTTGCTTCTGGTGATTGATCAAGGCTTGCCCTGCTCCTCCTGCTGGCTTAGCTGGATTATTTTCTGGTGGTTTTGGATAGGTTGAACAGCTCTGGCTGTTCTTCCTGTTCTTACTGTTCTTGCTGTTATACCCTTTGGAGAATCTGTCGATGAGCTGCTAGGGTTTTGGCTTGGTGAAAAGGTTTTATATGAGCTTCACCTTGCTCCTTTGGTCGACAGCAAAGCTGGTCACTTTGGTGACTCTCTCCTGGCCTTGTGTCGTCGTTAAGCATGCATCACTCCTTGTGAGCTGCCCGTGTGCTTCTGGTTGGGACTTGTGCTACTGCTGGATCAACTCGGCTGATCCCTGATCATATCCTCTCCATTCAATTTATTTGCTAACTTGCCAAGTGGTTTTACCACTTGGCCTAATTTTGCTTATTGTTTTCTGTCTTTGATTGCAGGGATACTTTGGATGATCCAAGTGAAGATCATTCTAGTGTTAATCAAGCAAATCATGAAGAATTACTTGTCTAGTTTAGCCATTTACATTATCTTGTAATTTTAATTTTCTATTTTCCATTTATTCAATTTCTGTAATGTGTTGTAATATTCACAATTCAACTGGAATATTGTAAATGACAATGTATTATGTGTGATAATCAATAAAGCTCAAGGTTTTCTCTAATGAGCTTTACTTATAATTTCTATTGTTTCATATTCTTATTTATTCAATTATTTATTGAATTGTCCATATTTGAATTATAATATTCTTAAATAATGTTTGAATTTTTTTAAATTCAAACACCACATGTTAGAATTCAATCATACAACTTAAGTTGAGAATGAATTTGTTCCCCTCTCTTCTCGAAAACCCTAACTGAGTTTAGTTAGGTCCAAATTTATCGCACTCTCGAAACCGTAATCCTAAATGGTGTTGAGAGAGAAACTTGTCCCCCTTTGATGCAGTTTTTTCTATAAAAGCGCGAAATTTCCCCAGATTTTACGATGCAATGCACATCCCTTTCTAAATTCTACCCCTCGATCGTCTCTAAACCTGGGATATTACATTCTGATAGCTCCCAAGTTCCATTAGAAAAGAATCGAGTCCATCTCATTATGGACAGCTTCTTTCCAGTCATCTGCATCTGGAGATGCCTATGCCTCTGCAATGGACGTGGGAGTATCATCCACAAGGTACACAATGAAATTATCACCAAAGGATTTTTCAATCCTTCGTCTCTTGCTCCGTTTAGGAGCTTCATTGTCATCCTTCCCCGTAAAATTCTCATGTGATTGTTCAAAATACTCATTAGATGTACTAGATTCAGGAATTATCTTAGTAGAAATTCTAGCAATACTATGCATATCTTTCATAGGAAACATATCCTCAAAAAATGTTGCATCACGAGATTCCATAATAGTATCAACATGCAATCTGGTACCTCAGATTGAACTACTAAAAATCTATAGCCTACACCCTCCGTGGAGCATAACCTAGAAAGATACAATCCACTATCTTTGGTCCAAGTTTGCGCTTATTAGTAATTGGAATATTGACTTTCGCCAAACATCTCCATGTGCGCAAATACGAAAGTGATGGTTTTCTCCCAGCCCACTCCTCGTAAGGGGTTTTATCTTTATTCTTGTTAGGAACTCTATTCAGGACATGCCATGAAGTCAACAAAGCCTCCCCCCACCATGCCTTTGATAAACCAACAATGGCTAACATGGAATTCACCAAGTCAGTCAGCGTGCGGTTTTTATCTTGGCAACCCCATTTGATTGGGGCGGATAGGGAGGCGTCCTCTCATGAATAATGCCATGTTCCTCACAGAATTCATCAAAAATCTTAGGAAAAATATTCACCACCACGATCCGACCTAAGACGCTTGATCTTTCTCTCTAGTTGATTTCCAACTCCGGCCTTATAAATTTTAAAGTAGTCTAAAGCTTCATATTTAGTTCGCAACAAATAAACATAGCAAAATCTAGTCGCATCATCAATCAATGTCATGAAATATCTCTTTCCACCTTTTGTCAACACACCATTCATCTCGCATAGATCAGAATGTATGTGTTCTAGAGGTGCCAAGTTTCTCTCCTCGGCCGCCTTGTGAGGCTTCCGAGGTTGCTTTGATTGCACACAACTATGGCACTTAGAATCTTTGGCAATGGTGAAATTCAGAATTAAACTCAAACTGGATAGCCGAGACATTAAACCAAAATTAATGTGACATGAACGAGAATGCCAAACACTGGTATCATCACTAACATTGCCACAAATATGGTTCACAAACTTATTACTGAAATCAGAAAGCGAAAAGCGGAACAAGCCTCCGCACTCATAGCCTTTACCAATAAATTGTCCAAACTTGGAAACAACTACTTTATTTGACTCTAAAACAACCTTGTAAGAGCAAGATCTATAACCCTTGTTTTGTGTGTTTGATAACAACACTCGAACAATTCTTACCGTGCACAAAGATTGTCTTTGATGGATTTGTAGGTGTACGGTGGCCTCGCTGAACACACTATGATCGGAAGACTGAAGCGTAGATCTTAGGTTTTCTGGTTTTGTGTGTGTGTCGTGAGGTAACATGGTAGGAGAGGAAAAGAGGAAAAAGCTGTTTTAGCCATAGCGGTACTACCGGTACCAGGAGCGGTAGTACCGCTACCCCTACTGGTACCGCCTAATGTACCGCTCTGAAGATTGCACACGACTTTGTCCCACAGTACAAGTGGCGGTACCTTTGCGGTACCATGAGCGGTAGTACCGCTTACTAGCGGTAGTACCGCCCACGGTACCGCTCAAGTCCCGTAACTCGTTACGGCAGTACCGCCGTGGTACCGCTCCGGTACCGCTTCGAGTCCAGTAAGGTTTGGACCCTATTGCGGTACCTCGAGCGGTACCACGAGCGGTAGTACCGCTATGTGTCCACGTGGACAAGTTCTGTGGGATTCGAACTCAGAGCGGTAGTACCGCTTCTCCGAAGCGGTAGTACCGCTTAGGCAAAAACAACACATAACGGTTGGATTTGGAGGGACCTATAAAAAGGCCCCTTCTTCCCCAACACGATTTCAGCTCTTCTCTCTCTCTCTCCTCCATTGTTGCTGAGCTCAAACTGAGGGGATCTCCCTCCCTACCCAATCAATCTTGCTCATACTTTGAGGAGTGGTGGAGGAGACCCCGATCTATCGTTCTACCGAGAGAAATTTCACCAATTCGTGGTAGTCCTTAGTGGATCTTCGTGGTAGGGTTCCTATTGTGGGACATTGGAGAAAGTGCATCCATGGAGGCTAGCTTGGTGTTGTACTAGCTCCCTGGGTTGTTGGGAGCCTCCTTGTGGTGTGGAGCTCGCCCCAACCTTGTGAAGGAATCAGCGCCTCGACCGGTGCCTTAGTGGAGAAGGGGGAGCACCTTCGTGGAGCTCTCTCGAGGAAGAAGGTGAGGCCTTCCTTCGTGGTGTGGCCGTCTAGTCTCTTGTGTGAGACTAGCACCTCCTCAACATAGACGTACTTCCTATTGTGGAAGGAACTGCGGGAAACAAACCTCGCCTCGTCTCCGCGCCCTCCGGTTGTCCCGCTCCTTACTCTTACTATCTTGTGTGATTACTTTGCTTGTTGTACTTGTCTAGGTTCATTGTAGGAACACCACCGTTGCTAAAGCTATCACCTTTACCTTCCGTTGCACTAAAAATTGAAAAAGACTAAAACTTGCCGTAGCGCCATTCACCCCCCCTCTTGATCGCTACGATCCATTCAAGTGGTATCAGAGCGAGGTTTTCTTGCTCGGGCTTTACCGCCTAAGAAATTTTCGATCAAGAGGTGAATGTGAATGGAGTCCTTCCCGGTGAGAAATCATCTCCATCATCAAATGCCGATAATACTCCGGCTACTTTGGATGACCTCAAGAAATTGGAGTCATCCATTGTATCTCGATTGAAGGCTATGATGATGGAGTTGATTACTCCAAAACCAAATCCCATCATAGATCCTAATAGAGGTGTCAATGTTCTCCCACCACAAGTTAACACTTTTCCTCTTGTTGGATTTGTTGAGCAATCGACAAAGCCACCTCGGGAAAAGGATCTTGAGGATGTTGACACCTCATCAAAAGGGAAGGATGAATCTCCGGTTGCGGGACAATTAAGAGGTATTCATGCGGTGCCACCACCAAGTGATTACTCAGTAAATGTCCCAATACCCATGCCTCGCATTTTGACTCATGGTTCACCACTGCTTCTTGAATCTAATTGCTTTGAAAATTGGCAATTCTTAATGCGTTCCCATGTGCGCAGCGCTTCTACCGAAAATGGGCGTATCATTGAGGAGGGATATTTTCCACGAGACCCAATGAACTTGACAAGAAGGGAAGTGGTAGATGACCAACTCAATGCCACCGCCATCAACATGATTCACATGGCCGTCACGCCCAAGGATCGTGCTCATATTCGCTCGCTCAAGACCGCCAAGGAAGCTTGGGATAAACTTGACAAGCTCTTCCTCGGAAATGCAAGCATCCAAAGCTCTCGTTTCGATGAAGTGAACAATATGGCCGACAACTTCGTTATGAATGAAGGAGAGTCCCCCGAAGAAATGTACCGGCGCCTCATCGCTCTTGTCGTACAAATGCAAGATCTTGGGGCAATGTTTGTGGATGACCATTGGATCAAGCGCAAGTTCTACAACGCTCTCCTCCCCTATGAGGAAGTGAAGTTGACGGCCATCCGCCAAAATGCCTCCTTCCGTGCTATGACATCCGATGAGGTTCTTAGTGAAGTCATCGCCTTGGACATATCTAAGAAGAATGCGGAAGATCTTGTTGCTCGTGCTCTTAACACCCGCAAGCCTAACTTTGCATTGAAGATGAAGGAGTATGGAGCTAGTGAGAACGATGAGGATCACATTGAGTGGGGTCCGGATGATCTCAAGGTCAACTATAATGAACACATGGCTCTCGCCGCCAAGAGTTTTTGGAGTGGAAACAAAACACGAAGCTCAAGGCCAAGAAGATACTCATCTCATGACTCTACTAAACTCTCCTTCAAGATCCCAAGAGAAGAACAAAAGGGAAGTTCTTGCTACAATTGCGGTAACAAGAGTCACTTTGTTGCGGATTGTATCTATGAGAAAAGGGAAGACAATGGTGGAAAACTTATTCGTAAGAGCAAGCTTAGATCTCTCTCCAAAAGCTCCTCCAAGTTCTCCTCTAACTACGACGACACCAAGATCTTCTCCACCAAGAAGCCTAGAGCCTTCATTATACATGAGGAGTATTCCTCCGATGAAGGTGATGAGCGTGAAGACAAAGGGAAAGAGGGAGAAGTGGCCGCCATTGCCATCTCCACTCTCTCTCCCTCGACTCCCAAAATGAGAACCTCATCACCAACTCCTCTTGTTGTTTAGTGGCAAAGGTTTTGTTGGAGTTAGGAGATCAAGACTATATGATGGAAAAGGAGAAGCATGAGAAAAAGGAGGAATTAGAGCTTATCTATCTCACTCAAGCTTATGAGGAAGAAGTGTGCATGCGTATGTCTCTTGAAGCTAGTGCTCTTGTTCTTGAGGACTCCAACAATTCTCTCATCTCCCAACTTATCAAGGACCGAGATTATGCTCTTGGTTGGGTGGATGCTCTCAAGGCTAAGAAGCTTTATCTTGAAGAAAGCCATGAGTGGTCACTAAAGGATGTTGCAACCTTTAGGAAAGAAGATGAAGGTCCCAATCCATGTTGTGACAAGCTCCTTGACGAAGTTTGCTTCTTGAGAAGACACAATGCCAAATTCTTGAAAGTCATTTCAACTCAAGAGGAGGCCTTGGAAGAATACTATCGTTTGAGCAAAGAGAAGGTGCAATGTTGTGATCATGAAGAAGAGATTGCCACTTTAAAGAGACACAAGGCCAAGCTAGTTGAAGTGAATGATAGACAAAATGAGTCCTTGATGGAGTACTTTCGCTTGAGTAAAGGAAAGGAAACTTGTTGTGACCATGAGGACAAAATTGCAACTCTAAAGAGGAGAAGTGACAAGCTTATGGTGATCAAGACCATGTACGAGGAAGCCTTGATGGAATATAAACGGGCTAGCAAGGACTATATTTGTCGCAATCATGAAGACGATATTGCCACCTTGGAAAGACAAAAGCGCTCACTTTTGACAATGAATTCTCTTCAAGAAGAAGCTTTGTTGGAAAATTTCCGGGTGAACAAGGAGAAAGAGGCTCAAGAATTCGACAACACTCATTCTCATCCGGATCATGTTCATGAAGTCAACCGTTTGAAGTCCAAAATTGAAAGACTCCAAATTCAAGCGCAATACTTGGAAGGAGTCATTGAGAATAGAGATAAGGCCAATGACATCTCTTGCAATGAAGAAGGAGCGGCTATAAAGCCAAAGGGGAAGAGAAGAAGGAGGATCAAGATAAAGAGGAGCATCAAGATAGGGCCCATTGTAAAATGGGCTCCTATTTCCAACTCTTGATCCATGGAAATCCTTGCTTTCGGAGGCGCTTATTGGGTGGTTAATCTTGAAGCCACAAGTCTTATGTCCGTTGATGACCCACAAGTATAGGGGATCGCAACAGTCTTCGCGGGAAGTAAAACCCAATTTATTGATTCGACACAAGGGGAGACAAAGAACACTTGAAAGCCTTAACAGCGGAGTTGTCAATT